>NW_020954585.1:54950165-55010137 GCF_900497805.2 Vombatus ursinus
AAAGAAAGAAAGAAAGAAAGAAAGAAAGAAAGAAAGAAAGAAAGAAAAAAGAAAGAAAAAAGAAAGAGAAAGAAAGAAAGAAAAGGAAGAAGGAAAAAATAAAGAATGAAGAAGCATTTATTAAACTCTTACCATGTGTCACAATTTAAATAGGAATTGAAATATTGGACGCAACTGAAATGACCCAACAACAATAACTGCATTGCAGAAAGACAGATGCCTAGACAGATAGATAAAACACTTAGGCATTTACTATGTGCCAGGCACTATACTAAATGCTAGAGATACATGTACAATAGAACAAAAGGATCCCTACTTTCAAGGAGCTCATATTCTAATCATGATAGTTCAGTCTTGTCCAGCTCTTCATGATCCCATTTGGGGTTTTCTTGGCAGAGATACTGGAGTAGTTTGCCATTTCCTCTCCAGCTTATTTTACAAATGAGGAAACTGAAGCAAACAGGGTAAAGTGACTTGCCTAGGGTCACAGAGCTAGTAAGTGTCTGAGGCTGGATTTGAACTCACAAAGATGAGTCTTCCTGACTCCAGGCCCTGGGGGTTCTATCCATTACATCAACCTAGTAGCCCAACAGTCTAATAGGAGAAGACAAAACATTTAGAAGGGCTAAAAAGTAGTGGTGGGGGAAAAGGGAGATAGAGCAATCTGGAGAGTGAATTGAGAATGAAATAAAAAAAAAAAATGAAAAGAACCCCTGCTGTCAAGGAGCTTCCTGCAAGCTACTGGAGGGATTCTCTTCCACCTAGAGATAATAGCAAAACTACCCTTGTTTGAAAGCAAAGGGCTCCTGTTGTTAGAATCAGGCCTTCTTCTCTCCATAGCAGAGTGCTATATAAATATGATTGTTATTTTTATAATTATGATTACCCACCTCCTGTTAGTGTTAATGGGAATTGTGGACATTTGTCTAGGGCAGGACTGAAACCTAATGTTTACTAATGGAAAGTTTTTTTCCCCTTCCCTCCCCAGGATTGAATAGCCGTGTACTCTCCATGGGTTTTAATTGCAAACATTTTTTATACCTCCATCAGTGATGAGTGAGAGCCCAGTTTTTGAGCACAGAATTATTTATGATTTGTTGCCTGCCAGGGATGACTGGCTACTTAGGAAGAGCACTCAGGTCTACACTAGAGAGATCAGACTTCAGTAAAAAGCAGACTCCACTTTGAAGACTGTATCCGGCTATTGATTCTCCCCATTGATTTCAGTGGAGAGCCAGCTCTCTGCCAGGGTCAATAGCTGAATTTATTAGTCCAGTATCACACCAAAAAGTGACTGAGTGCTAAATTTGGAAAGGCTGTGGCTAAAATTGACACCCTTACAACCACAGAATGTTAAGATGAGAAGAAATCTGAGTTTCCCTATCTGTAAAATGAGAGGATTGGAATAGATGATTCTTGAGACCCAGAGATTAAATGAGTTACCCAAGGTCACACAGTGTGAAGAAGAACTAGGGTTTGGCTCATTTCAGTATGCACCAAAGACCTTGTTTCATAACAATGTAATAAAATGATTGAAAGACTATGATTGAAGGTTCCTTAAGCATAACATGCCGCAGAACAACAGAATTCTATAGCTGGAAGCAATCTGGAAAAATCATTTGGGCTAGTCCCCTGCCTTCAGGCCAGTGAATTTCTAAACTAGAGGTTGGCAACCTTTCAGAGACTTCTAGCCAAGTCTTCATTTGTTCCTTCCCAGATGAGAGAAGGGTGGAGTAATAGTAGGGGAAGGTTAGGTCTTCTGTCTTTAAGAATAAAAGAATACCCTTTAAAAATATACATACCCCTGGGAGTGAGCAAAGGTGAATCATCCTTTAGCCTAGGTTAGTTGATTGCCAAAAGAGAGAAAGAATTTGGGAGGCGCCTGAGATAAAGGGTGCTGACTGGGGAGATAGAAGGCTGCCAAAGACGATGCTTGCCTTCAGAATTTTGTTAAGAGCAGGCTCCTTCGGGATACTTAGAATTGGCACATATCACCATTGGCACCATTTGGTACACATCATCATCCAGGCCTGATTGTTGTCTTTTCTGTTCCTGAAGAGAGGCAGTCAAGTGTAGTGAAAAAACCTGGAAGCATTGGAAGGAACCTGGGTTCAAATCTTGACTTTACCATTTACTATCTGAGTGACTGTAGAACATAAGCACCTTGAGGGCAGGGACTGTGTTTTGTTTTGTCTTTGAATGTAAAATACCTGTCATGGTGCCTTGGACATATTAGGCCCTTAATAGATGCTTGTTGGATTGGACTGGATATAAGACAAGTATTTTAGCTTTTCTGAAACCCAGTTTTCTCGTCTTTAGAAGGTGGAGAACATAATACTTGCACTATGGAACTTTAATGTGGGCATTTTTAAAAAGTGCTTTGCTTACATAGAGCTATATAAATGAATTATGAAGATATCATTCCTTATGAAGATATCAGACAGGAGATTAAGGAGGATTTTGAAAAGAGATGATCTCAAGTATTCTAACTGAGAGGTGGACTGGACTTAGAGTCAGGAAGATGCTGGTTCTAAACCTGCCTCGTGTACCTACCAACTGTCTTACCCTGGGCAAGTCATTTTAACCTCTCTGGGCCTCAGTTTCCTCAGTTGTAAAATGAGGGTGTAAACTCACTAAGGTCCCCCTTCCAGATTTAAATCTATGGTCTTGTAAACCAACCATCAAGTGGCTATTTCCAATGCCACCTTATCTACAAATGAAGTCTTTTCCCTGATTCTCCAGTCCCCAGATGGAAATTCAATTCAACAAGCACCTTTCTATTAAGAACCTACAATGTGTGAGGCTCATACTAGACTCTAGAAAAACAAATACAAAAGCAAAATAGTCCTTGACCTCAAGGACAGCTGGAGGGAGATGGAGGAGGGGAATGCAGCAAGCACACAGAGAAGTCAAAGTAATGACATTAAAAAAAGGCATTAGCATCTACTTTGCCACGCTACCCTAAGGCCTCATCTCCATCATTCCCTCATTTCCATCTGACTTATAGGTAAAACCTTTTATGTTCCCATTAGAATATGAACTCCTTGAGAGCAGGGATCGTCTTACTTTTCTATTTGCTTAGCACAGTACTTTGAACATAACAGTGCTTAATAAATGCTTTATTTAACAAATACTTTGTTGCTGTTGTTCAGTAGTTTCAGTTGCCTGACCCTGTTTGGAATTTTCTTGGCAAAGATACTGGAATAGTTCGCCATTTCCTTCTCCAGCTCATTTTACAGGTGAGGAAACTGAGGCAAGCAGGTTGAAGTAATTTGCCCAGGGCCACACAGGCAATAAGTGTCTTAGCTTAAATTTGAACTCAGGTCTTCCTGACTCCAGGCCTGGTGCTCTATCTATGCTTAATAAATGTTTTATTCAATCATAAAAAGCATTTACAAGGTAGTATAAAGTACAATAGCAACATATTGAGGAGACAGCTAGGTGGCTCAGTCCATAGAGTGTTGGTCCTAGAGTCAGGAAGACCTGAGTTCATATACGACCTCAGACACTTACTAGCTGTGTGACCTTGGGCAAATCACTTAATCCACTGGAGAAGGAAATGGCAAACTACTCCAGTATCTTTGCCAAGAAAACCCATGGACCATTTCGTCCCCATGTCCATGGGGTCATAAAGAGCGGGACACAACTGAACAACGACAAAAGCAATGTATCAAAACAATTTCAAGAGCTAGATAGCTCTAACCCCTAACAGCAAGCACATTGCTAAGGCAAAAGGAGATGGAAGAAGGAATGTGATAGAGAGGAAGTAGCTAGTGGTCTAGACTGACTCTAAATGAGAAAAGCTGTTTCCTCTCTAATTCTCATGTAATGCTTTTTACCTTCCTCAGACTATTATCACATTTGTCTCCTCCCTGATAGACTGTGGGTTTCATGAGGACGGGGATATTTTATTTTTCTCTTTTTCACTTGATATTGTTTCTTCGTACATAGTAGTTGCTGATAAATGGCTGTTGAATGAATAAATGAGCGCCCAGGTCTAATGTAAATAAGTAAATAGATAAATAAAGTATACAGGTAAGTAAGAAGCCATGAGCATGACGAGAAATATTAATTTCTGTAACTTGAGAAAATGGTGCAAGTTGGAGCCATTTTTGAAGACTTCTCTGGCCACACTAACCTGTAATGATCTATCTTTCCCATGTTATTTGGCACTGAGCTTGGCACTGTCTGGTATTGGTAGTTAACACTGGAGTTACATAGAGAACCGTCTTTGGAGTCAGTTCCATTATACCTAAAGTGCCCCTTCTCATCTTGAGTGCTGAGTTTGGTTGCATTATGCAAAAATCCCCATAGTTGGGATTTTGCATTATGTAACCTAATTTAGTGTCCCAAAAGAAGGACAGGAAGGGAATCTTTATTATCTGTTTCCCTAACTGTAAAATTGCAGGGGTTTTACCTGGGGAATCCTAGGCCTTACCCAGCTTTGAGGCAATATTAGGTAAAATCAAATCACATTAACATGAATGTGTATGAGCATGTGTACACACATGTGCTGTCTCCCCCACCAGGCTATAATCTACAAAAGAACAGGGACCACATCTTTGACTTCTCTGCATCCCTACATTGTCTATATTTAGATACTGTTGTTGTTTTTCAGTCCTGTGACCCCATTTGGGGTTTTCTTAGTAGTATGTCATTTCCTTCTCCAGTGCATTTTACAGATGAGAAAACTGAAGCAAAAAAGGTAGTGACTTGCTAGAAGAGAACTCAGGTCATCTAGTCTGACTCCCTAACTTTAAAGATGAAGACAATGAAGCTTATAAAGTTACTCGATTTGACTGAGGTCACACAGGTAATAAGCATCAGAGGCAAGATTTGAACTCAGGTCCTCTGATTTTGTCACAGTGGATAGAGGGCTGAGCCTGGAGTCAGGAAGACTCATCTTCCTGAGTTCAAATCTGGCCTCAGATTCTTACTAGCTATGTGACCCTGAGCAAATCACTTCTTTCTGTTTTCCTCAGTTTCCTCATCTGTAAAATAAGCTGGAGAAGGAAATGGCAAACCACTCCAGTATCTTTGCCAAGAAAATCCCAAATGGGGTGATGGACAGTCAGACACAACTGAAAAATGACCGAACAGAATATTCATAAACTTAGAACTAAATGGCATGTTGGAGAAGATGTGGTTAATTCAAACTGAGCGTCCAGAGACATAGAGATAGAAGAAATAACTCACCCAAGGTAACATAGCTTGCTAGTGGTCAAGCCAGGGTTAGAACCCAGGTTTTCTGACTGTTGGTGTAATGTCAGAGAGATTAGAAGCTAACAGGCAGTGTCTCTGTGGGGTTTAGATTCTGTTTTTTAGGCTAAACTCATAGTTCTTCCCTCTGCCACTGTAGTTAAACGTTGGCTGTCCAATATTCCTGCCAATTTTTTTATTATTGTGGTTTCAAGTTTATCTATCACTTCCTATTTGTAGCTGATGTTATGCCTTAGTCCTATTTTACAGACAAAGAAAGAGAAGACAGAGTTATGAATGACTTCTGGAAGGAATGAGCAAGGCCTTCCATAAGGGTAGGAATATAAAACAATCTCAGAGGACAATGACTTGTTGGCTCATTGGTTGATGAAGAAATCTGTATTTTTTTTTCTGTAGCAGGAGAGCAATGGTCCCAAACCCTTGAAAACTTTGTCTAATATTGGGGATATTTTTGCAATTTCCTTAATGGCAGACCTAGCCCTCACATTTTTTCTTGCCTTTCCTAATTTTATGATGTTGTGTAACAGACAGAGACCTGCACTTGGAATAAGAAAGAATGGAGTTGAAATTTAGCCTCAGACAAGGGTAGTGTGACCCATAACTGTAGTGAGCATCAATTTTCCCATCAATAAAATGGGGATAACACTGGAACCTGCCTCATAGGGTTGTTCTGAGGCTCAAATGAAATAATGTATATGTCTGCTTTTAGACCTATTAGTCAGTTATTACTAGAGCTGCCAATTCTTCTTACCCACTCAAATTAAAACTGGGAATGAGACTAGGTTGAGTCAGAGTTGAGACCCAGCTGTCTGGTATATCACGGAGATGTGGGTGGGAGAGACTTGATTTTACTTAACACTGCCTGAGAAACTGGATAAGGTCTAGATTCTTCTTCATTTTACAGTTAGGGAATAGTTGAGATTTTGCATAATGTAATCAAATTCAGCATCCCAAAAGAAGGGAGGTAAAGGGATTAGTATGTACATAGTATCTAATATGTGCCAAACATTATGCTAAGTACTTGATAAATATTATCTTATTTGAACTTCAAAACAATTCAAGGTAAGCACTATTATAATCCCCATTTTACAGTTGAGGAAACCAAGGCAAACAGAGGTTGAGTAACTTGCTAGGGCCGCACAGCTAGTAAGTGTCTGAGGCTGAATTTGAACTCAAGTCTTCCTAACTTCAGAGCTTTATCCACTGGAATAGTGGATAGAGAGATGACTTTGGAATCAGGAAGCCCTGGGTTCAAGTTTACCCTTTGATGCATGCTATCCAGGTCACTCTGGGTGCTTTGCAGACTTTAAAGTGATCTAGTAATGCTAGTGATGATGATGATACGGCAACTCAGTGCCCCTGGCAACTATGTAAGTTGCAGAAAACTTGCCAGATTTGCTTAGGTAGAGAGAGTTTCCTCACTAGGAGTTCCCCACATGAATGGACTCATAGGTCCATACCTATAGACCCCCAACCAACAACAACAGCAAAAGCAAAGATGGCCCTTACACATGACCCCACGGAAAGGCAATGGACAGAGCCAAGAGCAGACTCCACATGCATCGCATTTTAGTTCGTTTCACCATTTTGGAGAAGCAGTGTGGTATTAGCAGAAAGAGATTTGGATCTGGAGTCAGAAGACATGGGCTCCTTCCTATGTGACCCCAGATAAGTCACTATATCTCAGTTTCCTCCTCTGTAAATTAAGGGGGGGTTTGGACATTGTAATTTCCTAGGAATTACCCTAGGGAACTACTGCTTATGACTGGGGGCACTCCTGATCACTCCACCTTATCTCTCTCCCCTGAACTCATGGAGTACTTTGTGTTGGTATTACTCTGGCACTTTTTCCAGTCTCTTGGAATCTTAGTTGTAGACATATGTGCCACCTTTGGCTATCCAAAACTGTCTAGCTAGATTTCATGCTGCAGCAGGGTGGAGACCATGACTAACCACGTCTCCCTATCTCCCAAATTCCCTAACACCTTGCTTTGTACACCATAAATATTCAATAAGTGTTTGGTCTCAATATGTCCATTTAATTTAATAATGACACTCACAGTGGAGCTTTAACAGATCAAATTTGCTTGGGAAGACGTAGTTTACCACCCTGGTTTAGTTTGATATTGTCTGGCTTTCTCTTTCCTTGTTTGACTGTTTCTGTCTCTGTCTCTGTCTCTCTCTCTCTGTAATGAATTTGTGTGGATCTCAACAAACTTCTTTCCCATCCTGTGGAAGGCTACTGGGTAACAACTGCTGATTCCAAACCCATTAAGGAAGCAGCAATCCGTCACCATAAACATGCTGGCTTCAAACCCAGGCTGGGAACAGGTTATATTTTGGGCCAAAGTGCTTATTTAAGAGGAATGTAATTTCCTTACATCAACTTTCAGGCCAGGGGACCCTGGTTGGCTTCTGGAAGCAAGAGCTAGGAAATACCCATATGTCATGGAGAAAGTGGAATGGACAGTTCTCTCACCAGCCAGGAAAAAAAATGTAGGAGGGCTGTATCTGTCCTTAAACACATTTGCCCTTCTCAAATTAGCACCGTGTCCCAGGAGGACATGAATCATAGAACCAAAGAACATTAGAGCCGGAAGGGGATCTAATCCACCTCCTCTTCCCATTTTACAGGTGAGACTTGAAATAGATTTTCAAAAAGTCTTGCCCTTCTAGTCTGGTTCCTGACCTTAGTGTATTTTCTTTCTTTCTCTCTTCCTACCCCTCCCCCCTCCTGCCCCCCACCTTTTTTTTTGGAGAGTGAATTTCCCTGGCTCACCTGGTCTGGAAATGCAGTGGTCATGTACAGGCCCAACCCCACTACTGATTGGCATGGGAGCTTTAACCTGCTCCATTTGTTTTCCAGCTTGGACCAACTCACCCTTTCTTAGGCAGCCACTGGTGGTCCTCTGCTCCTGGAGGCTCACCCATATTAGTTAGTAGCAGATATCCAATTGGCTTTGGGCTTATTACAGCTCAGAATTTCTGAATTCAAGTGGTCTACTAGCCTAGGCTTCCTCAGCAGTAGGGATTACAGAGATGGGCCATCTAGCTCCCAGAATATATACATATGTATATATATATATATATATATGTGTGTGTGTGTGTGTGTGTGTGTGTGTGTGTGTGTGTATATTAATGAGCTTTTATTTTTCAATACATTATCAGTGGCCTAGGAGAGACTATGTGCTAGGCTGCAAGTTCAGTTACTGATTGATCCTTATAGTCAGCGAATCAGTCTCTAATCAAAATTAGAAAACCTGAAGGTGAGGTGTACTGCTGTCCCAAATAAGAACAAGGGAGATCCTAAGATCATACTTCCATTGTTCGTTTTAGAGAGGAGGAAACAGAGCTGAAGTGATTTGACCTCAAGTTTACAAAATCTTCTGTTAAATTTGTGGTAATGACAGAGCTTATTTCATAAGGTAGTAGGCTTAGAGGTGGAAGAGACTTTGAGAGGCCACCTAGCTCAGGGCATTCATTTTCCAGATGAGAAAACTGAGGTGACTTGTCTAAGGTCACATAGGTGGCAAATGATAGAGGTAAGATTTGAAACTTGGTGCTGTGACTCCAAACCCAATATTCTTTTCACTGTATCAAGATGTCTTCTTGGCTCTGTTTTTTCAACTATAAAATGGGAAGAGGAGATGGGTTATATTACCTTGGACTCTAATTTTTCTTGATTCTATTGACAGTGTCAAGATAACAAATAACTTGGATCTCCTTATTTCTGGTCATTGGTTTTTTCCAACAGATGATGAACTTCCTTTATCTTTCCGGCCCTTCCCCCAGTCCTGGATATTGGCACACTGCCATGTGCCACTTTCTCCCAATTATTTATCCTTGTCATCTCCTTTCCTCCATGGATGAAATTAATTCTCCTTATTTCTGCAGTACAAGCTTTGATTTGACTTGACTGGAGTTTTTAGATTGCCATTGAACAGCACGGAATTATTTTTATTTTTAAGAGACATTAAAAATCTGTTAGGCTAGGAGGGAAAGCCATATCATGCATTTGGTAGCTTGTTTTTATAATGATTCCTGTTGTGGTGTGTCTATTTCATACCATCTGGACCCAAAACCACAGGATGACTAAGTGTTATTTTTCTTCTCCTTAGATATCACTAATGTCTTAGTCTTTAGGTTAAGTAACAACTGTTGAAGAAGGATCCTTGCCCCTTAACGTATTCAAAACCCTTCCATATTCATTTTAGAGTTTCTGCCACCTGTAATGTCCTTCTCTTCCTCATACAGCTGTACAAGTCCTGTCCATCCTTTTAAGTCCTGATCAAAATGATCATCTCACCTTCACAAATCCTTCCTGGCCTAAAATTATCTCCTGTCCTCTGAGATCCTGTAGTACTAATAGTAAGGCTTAACATTGTATGGAGCAAAACATAAGGCAGCACAGATCTGCTACATGTATATATGCCAGGGAACATTAGGTCGCCAAATAGATTGTAAGGTCCTTAAGAGCAGAGTTCCAGTCTGAAGCTTCCTTGTGTTTCCCTGGGTGTCCATCAATCAATCAACAAGTATTTGCTAGCTCTTACCAAGTGCCAGGCTGGATATTGTGGATACAGAGACAAAAACAAACAAAAATCAACTCCTGCCCTCAAGGAGCTTACAATCTTGATGAGGGCAAAGAACAGATGTACATAAGTATATAGAGAATATGTAGGAAGTAAATACTAGATAGGGGGAAGTAGGGGAATCCCTAAGGCTTAATAAAGAGGTGGAATTTGATTTGAGCTTTATAGAAGTTAAAGATTTTAAGAGATGAAAGTAAGGAGTGCACACAAGGACTATTTCTACAAATTCATTCTCTTGCTGGTCCCCTCTCCCTTTGGAAGAAATAAGCTGAATAATTTGCATAAGGTCACAGGTCACATCATCTGGTGCTGGTTATCTGAGTGCTGAAGGGCTCCACTATTCAGGAATGGACAGAGAAAGACTAAGAATGTCGTTGGGGGTGGGAGTGAATATTCAGATGAATGCAGCACCTGTTTTCATTTGGAACTTATTTTCATTAGGTGTAAAGGTTTATTTTAGGGTAGTGAGGGGAAGGTGGGGCCAGCCAGAATTAATGTGAAATTTGCCCTGGGGAAGAGAAAGAGGGGGTGTGGGAGAGCAACCTGTTTTCACCATAGGGTGTTAAAGAGAATGGCCTGCTCTTCTCTCCCCCATCTTCAACTCTCCCCCTAAGTAGGAACTGGAGCTCACCACTGGAGGCCCTCCACACCTTTTCATCTCCTCTTCAGCCCGGTCTTCCCCTAGAGGGGAGAGCCTTTGCCCTCTTGCCCCTCAGGAAACAATTCCTGCTCCCTCAGAGCTCTGGAGGAGACTTCCCCCCTAACTTATCTTCAATTCTGGGGGAGACACCAACTGGAAAGTCTTGATCCACACTGCTGATAAGACTAATAATGATAGTATAATTAACACTTGGAGAAAGCACGTTTGATCTTCAAGGAGCTGTTTATCAAGTGAACCAAGGCTACTTTCCCATTAATTGCCCAGAACTAAGAAATACTTGTCCAAAGATAAAGGAAAAATGTTGTGTCTAGTCATTACAAATTGTTCAGAATCTTCTTCAGTTTCTTGACCTCTTTGACTAGAAATGGATTTTTTAAGCATAAAAATGGCCTTGTCCTAGAAATCCCAAGCTCCAGGTTTACTGGATGTTACAGGTGTCCTGTAAGTTTACAATTATATTCTTCATCCCCACTCTAATTGTTGAACCCCAAACTTTAATATTGTGAGATACCACAGCCTTCTCCTTTAACTCTATGTTCCTTCTCCTTCCTCTTCTCAAAATCTATCATGGTTAGTGCCATGTCAGAGTTTTTGCAAGCTACTTCTCCCCCTCCCCCCTTGGAGGCTCTGCTGGGAAACTTGGGGATATAATAGTCATCATTCTGATGGGCTGACTTCCCATAGTAGACCTATTTATAGCATCTGACTCACCTTAATTATGGGGAAATTGGCGTGTTGCTACATGCTAGGAGCATAAAATGTATCCTGGGTGCTTTCAAGGATCCAAATGGAGCTCTGGGTCTTTGAGAGGAACTAATCCCTGGAGCTGTCTCCCGCCTCTCTCACTAGCCCAAGACCTGCCATTTCATTTGCATCCAGAGCACAATGCTTTGTGCCTTTTATTGGCGTATAACCTTTGCCACATAAACCTCGGTCCTCCAATAAATTCCTTGTTTTATTCAACAGCAATTTGTAATCTTCGTGCTGAATAATAATAAGATAATCTTCCCCTCTTCCCAAGAAACCCCATTTTTTCCCCCAGAAAGAGCATTACAAACTCCAGTTTCCCTTTAGCAGGTTTTAAAAGTCCCTCAACTCCCCAGCATATTTCTCTCTGACACTGCACTCCACCCCAGCTTCGCTAATCCTTCCCTCCCCTTTCCCCCCACCCCCTTATTGGATATTTGGGGCTAGCATTATCATGTAGAGGCCTGGAAGGTATGTGTTGGGGTAGGAGTGAGAATAGGGAAGAGGTAGGAGCCTCTCTCCCATTCAAACAAAGCCCAGGTGTCGCCCAGCTTTGTTTCCGGGCTTTCGAAGTGCCCACTCTTTCACTCTAAAATTGTGTTTCACTCTAAGTTGCTAGAGGAACAAATCCGAAGGCGCTAGCCTCCTAGCAAAAGCTACGGATCCCTGGGCCACTCCTCCTCGGACTCAAATATATTTAGCTTCATTATCAAATATTTGCACTGAACCATCTGAGCCTCCTAATAGCGGCTTGAAATGTAACTTGACTCCAGAGGAGAAATGCACATATGACCACATCAATTACCATAGATTAATAGACTGGGGTAGAGTAGAACTTTGGTGCACAAAATAGATTCAACCCAAGCAGAAAAGTCTGCCGGCTTCTCAAATAGCATTTTAGGGAGTTAGAAATTTCCCTCCCCATGTCGTACCCAGCTCTTTTTCGAAGAGTCCGGGTCTTGATAGAACCCCACCACAGTCAGTTTTTAATTATTCTAAGATCTGAGTTTTGCCTGGAGGTGAGGAGAGCCCGAGGAGGTCTAGGGTGAAGTGAAGAATCCTTAACTGGGTCTTTTTATCACACAGGTGTTTTGAAGGATAAACCAAGGTGAGAATTGGAAGATACCTGGTAGATAAATATCAGATATTAAGCGCCTTTAGCTGCCACGGGAAAGTGACGGGCGTGGGGGGTGGAGAGGAAGGGAAGGAAGATCTGGTTCTTAATTAATTGAAAGCTCGAATCTCCGAGGCTAAATCAGGTGGCAGGATCCTGGGGCTAAATAAAATTCCAGTCCCTTCGGGGTACTTCTTTTCCCTTCCTCTCCTCTAGTTCTTCCAAGAGCTCCTCTGGAGAACCAATGCAATTCCTTCTTGCAAGGTACGGGGGCTTCTGCACCTCTGAGCTAAGGCACCGCGGTCCCTGAGCCTTTCCCTGAAGCAACACTGGAGGGACCCACATTGTTGAGAGAAGTTTTTTACAACCTCGCACAGAGCTCTATCGCTGTTGTTGTTATTACTATGACAACGTGGACCGTGGTTTTATTTTTAATCGCTAGCCAATGATTAAAACTGGCTCAGGCATTTTTAAAAAATGCAGCTATCACTTTCCACCTCGGTGTGATATCACTTTGTGCCCTCTCTCCACCCAGGCCACCCCCATCCCCTCGGGGTTGGAGAGCTTAAACCCCCCTCCCATTTGGGTATCATTGGAAGAGGATGAGCCTCTAAAGGTTACCCCCTCCTTATCATAAAACATTTGGAAATGCTTGCTCACTGGATGAAATGTTTTCCATCCTAAAAAAGGCCTTTCTTTTAAGTGCTTCCAAGTCTTTTAAAGTTTTTCTCCCTCCTCTCTCTCTCCCCCTCTCTCCAGACCACCCTGAGAGTATCTATTACATCACGGGAGTTCTGCGACTGCCTCCCTCCACCCCCCTTGAAAAATCTACTTCTGTTTGGACCGGGGTGTTGTTGGTGACAGGAGAGGGAAGGGGGAGTTAGACACACAGAAAGAGAGAAAGATACAGAAAGACAGAGAAAAGATAGATACACACGGAGACAGAGGTAGAGAGAGACAGGTAAAGAAATAAAAAAATAAGAGTGAAAAAGGACCCTTAGCCAGTACGGGTTGTTCCTCTCTAAAGCATGCTTCAGTCTATAGCCCAGCAGAAAGACGAAGAAAAATGCCTTCAAGGGCCTGTCTTTTGAAATGCGGGAAAATGGGCCAACCGGGAGGCCCGGGAGATGAAAGGCCCTGGGGCTGGTAGGTTGCGCCTTTACTGCCCATTGTCTAGCTAAGCGATGGTTATCGCTCTCTGGGTTGGGTAAAGGGAGTTAATCCACTTAAATACTGTTGGATTCTCTGTGGAGCAAAATTCTTCGCGCTGCTATTAAGGTGCATTTCTTTCCCCCAGTCAAGGGGGTCTCCATTTAAATTACAATGAGTTCAATGGACTGAGATCTCGGGTGGGGGTCGCCCGACCGGCTCCCAGTATAGACTTCAGTACGGTAGAATGGACTTTTAAAAATAATTCCTTTTGGGAACGCCAGAAGCAGCTCAGCAGCGCCCAGGTTTGAGTATTCTGTAGGGCACGTAACTGCACCCTTCTCTCTGTTCCCTGCCCCCTCCCACCTCAATAGCAGGTTCTTTTCTCCTCCCCTGGATCAAATATTAGTGTTTTAATGGGTGAGTTCAAATGTGAATAATTGGGGACGACCGTTGATATAAACTTCGAGGTGTCTGGTTCTGCCCCAGCCCCACGCCGAAATCATATACAGGAAGGGAGGAATCTACTCCAGTTCCAGGTTAATATGTAATATATTAAACTCCAGGGAGGAGGGAAGCAGTGGGGGCCAAGGAGTCCACCAGGGCTTTGACTTTGAACTCCCCAAGCTGAAGAGGTGTGGGTCTCCGAAACTGCTCCCACCTAAAGCTTCTTCCTCTTCCCCAAGGCTCATCTGCCAAGCTGCGCCGGTGGCTCTGGGCCTAGGCAGCTTGGGGGTACTGGGGCTACTGACAGCGCCACCCCGGATCTCTCTGCTCCTCTCAGATCCCAGATTAATCGATACAGGAGTTCCTGTCTCCGGCGTCCACCTCCCTGCCCGCCACCTTCTCCCCCATCAAGTTTTCTAACTGATAACATGGGTGGAACTGACGCCCTAATGCTGCCTGTGTTCCCCGAAGGGAAAGCGGGGACAGTGCGGTGTAGACAGGCCCAGGAGGCTGGAGGACAGTCCCCTCCCTACCGGGCTGGACCCCAGGGCGGCGGCTGGCCTGGCGCAGAGCTGGCTGCTAGCATCAAAGGCTAGAGCTGCCCGACCTGGCGCGCTGCCTGACGCTCCCCACCATTCTCAGCCCCTGCAGACAGTTTCTCACATCCTGAAAATTGGGGCGGGGGGCGGGGAGGAACACTATATGGACTATAGTCTACGGGTAGGGGTGGAATATGTGTGTGTGCCTTTGGAAGGGAGGGGTTTCGCCCCATTCACTTTATCCTCAGATTTCTGATGGGGGGCGAGTAGGGAAGGGTCAGCCATCCGCTGCAGCCTCATCTCACCCCACTATCCCCTTTGCGCACTGCGCTGAGAACGCAAACGCAGCTGCACGGATACTGAGGCTAGATACCTCTCTCGGATTCTTCAGAGTAGCGTACATGCGTGTATATGTGTGCATACGTGAAATTATACATGGGGGAGGGGTTGTGAAGGATGGGGCCAGCTGATAATAATGGCGCAGGTTTCTGTATTTTAGGAGGCAAGGCGGAGTGAGATTAGAGTGAGTGAAGGATTTTCTTTCTTTCTTTTTTTTTCTTCTTTGCGCAGAAGCTCCCGGCTTTTCAGAAGGCTTTGGCTGAACGCGACAGCGACTGATCTGCTCATTTCCCTTTCCCTCCCCTCCCGGGTGCCGCAGGATTGCGGCTGGTACCAGAGCAGTGGGGAAGGGAAGGGCTGGGGGGGAGGGAGAGGTCAGGAGAACCCCGACTTGGGAAGAAGAGTGTCTCCCTTTCCTCCCGGCACCCCATCTCAACCCTGGCTTCTCGTTCCACTCACCCTCTTTCCTGGGTCCGGCCCCGTTCCCCACTTGCCCCCTTGCCTTTACCCAAAGCCTGGCTGTGCTTTCCTCTCTCTCTCTCTCTCTCTCTCTCTCTCTCTCTCTCTCTCTTTCTCTTTCTCTCTGCTTTGCAGCAGTGACCGCTGCACTGCTGGAGCCTGGGTTGCAAGACTGAATGCACTGCCGCAGCAGGAAACCAACCCCCACTACTTGTTGGTGGTTTGGTGCCTGGAATACTATAGGGAAGGGAAGGCTAGTTGAGGGAGGGAGTGAGGGAGGGGAGAAGGAAGGGGGTGGGGTAAGAAAAGTAGGGGAGGGGAGGGGAGGCGGTGCATCGAGAGGGAGGGTGCCAATGGTATAACCACCTCCTCTGTAGCTTGCCCGATTTCACACACTCGCCTAGGCGCGGAGCAAACACAACCTCCGGAGACCTCTCCAGGAGTTTACCACTACCCTCCCTTTCTGGAAAAAAAATTTTTTTTCCTGTCTGATCCAGTCTAGCCCCAGGGATTTAAAACCTTTTTCTCTTTTTGGCCAACGGGGAGGAGGAGAAGGAGGTGGACTTAAAACGGGCAGCGAAGGCTGCCATCTGGCGCTGCCCTTTTTCCCTCGGCGCTGTCTGTATTTCCCCACCTCAAGCTGAAAGGGGAGGGAGGCAAGAGGAGGAGGACCAAGAGAAGGAGGAGGAGAAGTGAGGGGGACGTTGTGGGGTGGTGGTGTGGGAAAACGGGCATCCAGCGAGCAGGTCCCAGGCAGAGGCCAGCCCCGGCTGTTGGTAGACTGGCTGGGGGAGAGTCCGGAGCGTTTCGGAATACAGCCCAGCCCCAGCGCAGAGCTGCGGTGTTTCGGGCGGGGAGGGGAATTGCTTAGGGGGCTTTTCATCGTCTCTGCAAGTCGGAGGCGGGGAGTGTATAGTGGGGGGAGGAAGAAGGAAGGAGCTGGCGAACCCCGGCTCAAGCAGACAGGTGATGGGCGTTTCGGCCGCCGCGGCGGCGGTGGTACTCCGGTTCCATTCCTTGGGTTTCACTCTGGTCTGATCTAAGCAAATATGCAGAAGTACCGGCTGGTCTGCTCTTAAAGCCAAAAAAAGCAGAGCTAGGGAGAGAGGGAGTGAGAGAGACGGCTGCAGCCCCAGATCCGGGAGCTACAAAAAATATATATAATAATAAACCCAACCCCCCTTTCCTCCTCCCCTCCACCAGTTCCCCCACCCCCCCACCCCAGCGGCCGAGGAGGATCCCGGAGCGGCGCACACACACTCGCTCACACACACGCGCGCGCACACACACACATACACACACGCGCACACACACCAGTGTCTTTCTCCCTGAGGGATGGTACTGAATTTCGCCGCCACTGGAGCCCGGCTGAAGCTCCTACACCGCAGCTCTGCGTTCCCACCGAGTCTAAAGTGCACCCGGACGCGATGAGGACCTGGGTTTGTGTTTTGCTCCTAGGGTTTGGATACCTGTCCTATGCCTTTTCCGAGGTAGGTACCCCCTGCCCCATACCCACCTTCCTTATCCCCCTCGTTGCTTCTCCTGTGCTGCCTCTATTCCCTTTTCCTAGGATTCAGGCACCTGGGGGCGTCTTGGCTGGGGTGGCTAAAGACCCCCCAAACCCTTCTAGGCAGAGATCATTGGCAGGTAGTTGCACTGCATATCTTGCTCTGCAGATATTATTTAAAAATTGTGGTGGTGTATTTTTTTTTCCTCCCCCCAAGCACGTTTTATTCTAGAAGCTCTCAAAGTATTTATTTTTGGTGAGTTTCCAGGATGTCGCGTTGCTTTACATTAAGGGGGGGAAAGCTGGAGGGAAGGATTAAAATGGGTTGTCTGTGGAAAAGAAAAACTTGGGGGGGTCTATAGACAGGAATAAGCAGGCAAGGCTCTTGTCTCTTTCCTGAGAACCCCTAAGCTGCCCCCCCATGTGGGGGAGGGCTGCGGTAACGGGGTGTGAAAGAAAAGGGGTGTGTATAGACTTTGGGGGACGGGGTGTGAGGGGTGCTTGCGGAAGGAGGGTGTGAGAGGAGAAAGCTCTTTTGCCCCGGTTCCCCCACAGGTAGGGGCGGCTGTGGTCGGAGCAGGGTTGGACGAATAGAGGCAGCACCAGGGTAGACGAGCCCTTCGTGCAGGGGCACGGACTCAGTCCCGCCCGGGGCCTGGTTACAGGTGGCTGTTGGAAGCCGGCAAGGGCTGGCTGGGGGCTCGGGTGGCGGGCGCGGCTTTTTCTCCTCGGCTCTGTGCAGCTCCTTCCCAGCCAGAGATTCCCCATTCCACTCCCCTTGGGCCATATGCCCGGAAGAATGACAGGGGCCCTTAGTGGAAGCCTTGTTATTAATGATTTTCCAAAAACCGAAACGTCCTCTTCACTGAAAGCTCCTACGTGGGAATTTTACAATGAATCCCCTAGGGTGACCCTTTTTAAATAAAGGGCTTTGCCGAGGAAAAGAGTAGGTGTGGAGAGTAAGAGCAGGGACCATGGCCTGGTGGGTGCTCCCTTCCCCCCCTTTTTTTTTCCTGGGGGAAGGTAGTGGATATTAACCCCCAACCATCTTGATCGCTTTTATTGGTCAATTTATTTAAGTAAAGCTTGTCAATTCTTCAGGCTCGGCTGGGTTGGTGAGAAGGAGGTGGTTCAGGGGGTGGGATGGGGGTGCTATATGAGAAAAGGTGGGGGTTGGGGTTGGGGCTGGGAGGGGGCGTGGAGATAAGTATGGGGGGGAGATCTCTCCTCTTAGGGTAAGATTAGGGTTTCCAGGGCGAGAAACTTAAACTCTTCTTATTAAAGTGTTAAAAAAAAACAAAACCCTGCCTGTGGCTTTCAGTTACCCATCCGTGACGCATTTCAACTTGATCTTTCTGGATGTCAATTTCTCTATTTTAAACCCTAAACACACTGGGGCCACCGAGACTCTTCAGCCCCCACTGTTCCTTCTGCAACTGACACCCCAGATCGAAGTAGTCAGAGCTGGGGCTTTTGTTCCACATTAAGAGGTGGGGGGTGGTGATGGTGGTGGTGTTTAAAAAGAGTCTGCATTCTGAGGTGGGTGGACCAGTACGAGGGAGGGCCGAAAAGTCCTTTTAATGGGGGTGGGTTATTATACACCTCCTAAGTCCCCTACGTTTCTCTTTCTTTCCTGTTAAAGTAAGCCGGGGTGTAACGCGGTATTAAGATTTAGAGGGGGCGTTCGGCCTGCACAGCCGGTTGCAGGAATTAATGGGCTGCTTGTAAGGGCGCTGTGCATATCCGCTACATGAATTTTCTTTCTTAAAGTGGGTTTAGGCAGTGGGGGAGAACTGAAGGAGAAGGAGAGATAAACAAGTGCCCAGCACAGCCAGACTGAAGAGTAATTCACTGGGCTAGAAGGCTACCACTGCCCAAACACTGGCACGCACACGCCCACAAGCCCCACTGCTTCTAGGTGCCACCCGCTTTGGCGAAGGCTTTCCTAGCCCGGCAGGGCACTCATAAGGTGTTTGGGTCTGATTCCCAGGAAGCCGAAATCCCCCGGGAGGTGATCGAGAGACTGGCTCACAGTGAGATTAACAGCATCCGCGACCTGCAGCGCCTCCTGGAGATAGATTCCGTAGGTAAATTAATTTCTTTTTTTCCTTTGCTCTGCCAGGAAAAAAAAAGGGGGGGGGGGCTTGAGGGAAGGTGGTGAGTGAGGGGGGACTGATCCCCCTCACCCCCAGCTGCGAACACGCGTGTGTTTGCTTATGGCAGGGATTGCACTGCTCTCCCCTGGGTCTCCCAACCGGAGTAGGCAACTCAGACCGAAAGGTCAGAATCCAATCCGGGAGCTATAAAAACATGCCGATGAGTCAGGAGTTTCTTCCCCAATCACTACTTTCTCTCCCAGGCTGCTTGACTTGGGTGACTTGTCTGCCCAGGGTTCCTTCCTCAAAAGGAGGATTGTTTTTTTCTTTAAGGAAAATGTAGTCAGTGTTAATAGAAGTTCAGTTAAATAGAGAAGAATTGATACTCTGGCTTCCGAAGGCTGGTCTTCTCCCTTCAGACCTCGGTAGTGAGGGTTTTTTGGAGGAGAAAGGGGGAGGGTCATAGCACATGCGGGTGATTTCACCCGCCAGCCCCAATCCAGTTCACGGCTTCTCGAGGAGTATTAAGGAAACCGGCCGTCAAAACATGACCCCCCACGCTGGAATTGTAAACTTACGGGCACTCATTCAAAGGGCCAGAAGAGAGTAGTTTTCCCCTCCACTGGGTTTGCAAACACGCTTCTAGAGATGAGATGCCGGCTAGTCAACGACCTCTCTGTGAAACAAATCGCTGGACTGGTCGATTCCTATCGCACATACACCTTGTTTGTTGCTGCAATTCAAGGTGGGGTGGCCTGGGGGTGGGGGAGGGGGTGCAGCCGCTGCGGCGGCGGTGGGGAGTAGTTACCCCTTGTTAAAGTGCTCTTTGTAATCACAGCAAGCTGTTGCCATATTACTGATTGTGGGTCTGGCCTTTGTGGTTTAAACAAATGCAGCTTTGTCCCTTTCTCTACCCTCCTTTTCTTAGCACATTTAAAAAGGCATGCAGCCACATCTGCTGTTTTTCGGGCTATTTTCAGATCTCCCTCAGTGCTTCTCTAGTCCATAGAATCCCTTAATTGTTGTTACTGTTGTTTGTAAGGCTTACTTCTGGAAGTTGCAAGGAGCCCTGTGGTAAAGTTGCCTCAAACTCAGGCACTTTTCTACGGCCAACTTTTTTTTTTTTTTAAACCCTACGGAGGAGAGCTAGGATGGGGTGGGAGTGTGTGTGGGACATGGTGGGGGGGGGGAACGACAGTGAGCTCCTTACCGTGATGGGGAGGGGTCTCTTATCTTGATCACTGTACTGAAACATAGCTTCAGCCTTAGCGGTGAATTGCTGAAGGGTGGAACAAGTTAGTGCTTATTCAAATCCAGCCTGGTTTGGGTCCTGAAATGTAGCTGAACTAGGTGATACTTTGTCGCTGGGGTTTTGAAAAAAAACCTCTTCCTTCTTAGACCCTCCAGAACATTATATAATAGGCTGTTCACCATGCTTCTTTGGTTTGGGGAATTTGGTTGCTCAGAATACATTCTTCCTTACTGGGAAAAAAAATGAATTCTGAGTCAGCCTCTCTCTGAAGCTAGAGGACACTTACGTTATTTATGCATATGTAGTGGCAGATACTGGTCAGAAGGCTACAAGTGAGTGAATTGCTGAGCCTAGTATTTGAATTTATTCTGTTCCTGCAAACTATTCTGAGAACACTGAGGGAGGAAAAATGAACATAATCATATGGTGCACTCATTTGGAAATTTGTACTTAATTATGGGAGTGGAGAGGCCTAAACTATTTCATTTCATGCCAAGACCATTTTTATAGTAAGAAAGATGGCTTCTGGAGTTTCTTGACCCAGGAAATCCATTGGTTGATCCTTATCACTTCTGAGGTAGAATTTCTCTTAACACTTGAAAGAGAAATTTAGCTTGATTCCATTCCCTGATTTGTAACAAGTATTGAACTTGGATGTCTTTGTTTCATTCAATTGAACTGGAGTCGCAGCTGGTATTTTGGTGGTGCTGTATGTACTTTTGGAGAGAAAGGAGACCACAGGGAGTTTGTATGACTTTGATTTCTTTCCACTAAAGGAAGGATTTTTTTTTTCATCTTTTGGTGGGGGTGGACCACCATTTTGGAAGAGAATAGAAGCAGCAGGGAAATAGACCATTCTCATTTCCTACTTAGACCATTCTTATTCTCTGCTGCACATCCCTCCATCCCCCACCCATTAACACCTTTTAAAACCTAAGCTCAGCCTGTTGAATTGATAGGTTTTGCATTGCTCTGAGGTGGCTAGCCTCACACCTGGAGGAGTAAGAATGAAGGGTACTTTGAGGAATCACCACTCTGCCCACCTGGGATCCTTTCCTTTAAGCCCTCTCTGTATACTAGGATAAGGGGGGAAGAGCACAGACCTTGCCTACTCAGATGATGGAAGGTCTGGGAATGCTTTCCAATTTTTAAAAGGTGTTATTTTGAAAGGATTAATTTTGGACCTCTCACTAGAGTCTAGCAGAAGATAATTTTAAGGAGGCCCTTCTTTCTATCTTCCTTAATTGTGAAAAGTAATCTCGTTAGAGGAAAGTAATCTGGTTCTTGGGATACCTCTCATGAGAAGGATATTTGGAATTCTCCTTGCTTCTGAGCTGTTCATAGGATCATAGATTTAGTGCTAGAAGAGAACCCTTCATGGTCTAAATCAGGGGTGGGGAACCTTCGACCTCGAGGCCACAGGTGGCCTTCTAGGTCCTTGGGTGTGGCTTTTTGATTGAGTCCAAGTTTTACAGAACAAATTAAGGGATTTGTTCTGTGAAGTTTGCCTTCAGTGAAAGGACTTGAGGACCTAGAGGGGCCGCTTGTGACCTGGAGGCCAAAGGTTCCCCACCCCTGTTCTAAATAGTCCTTATTTTACACATTACTAAACTGAGGCCTACGGAGATGGGGAACCCAAGTCACAGAGGTAGTTAACTGAGACATAGGTACTCTGTCCCCAAAGCCTGTGTTTCTGTTGTATTATGTTGGCTCATGGTGTTGCCCCTCTGGGACAACCTTCATAGAATTCTGGGAATTAGAAGTGGAAAGGGCCCTTAAGAGATGATTAATGTAACTCCTTCATTATTAGTATTTTTTTAAATTTATTTTTCGAGGCAAATGGGGTTAAGTGACTTGCCCAGGGTCACACAGCCAATAGGTGTCAAATGTCTGAGGATGGATTTTGAACTCAGGTCCTTCTCACTCACTGTATCACCTAGCTTCCCCACTCCATTATTGTAGAGGTGAAATGACTTACCCATGCTCACACAGAGGCAGTATAGTAGCAGAGGGAGTTGGCATTCAAACCCAAGTCTTCTGAATAGAATAAAAAACCAGTTATCTTGGCACTACACCAGATTTTCATCCTATGAAGACAATAGAACCCTTGGGATTCCTATTCTTTAGAAGGGGGCACCGTAAGAGACAGTCTAGTGGTTAATGTTGTTGGGCAGTAAAGAACCGGGAGAGGGATGCGCCATTCAAGAATTACCTTAAATGCAGGTGACATGACAACTTTTGTTGACCTTGCTTGATCATAAAACTGTAGGAAAATTTCCAAAGGCTTTTTTTTTTTTAAAGTAAGTTGGGAGTTATGACAAGTACTGCTGACCTTGGGCGGAGATTTTTGTTTTTTGCATTTGATTCCAGCAGGGCTAGAACAGGCCTAGAAGGGAATCCACAGGTAGCTTGGAGGTTGCTTTAGTAGTTGATTATTCATTGGGGAATTATGTGTGGGTTTATACCTGCTGTTAAATTCATTTCAGTCAAGAGTTTCAACTTCCTTCTTCACCAAAATATTTCACCAGAGGCTGATTAAAAGGAAAAAAAAAAGGTATAAGGTGGGCACCAGAAAAGATTCTCCTCCAAAGAGCAATGCTATTCAGCACAAAAGGGACCCTAGTTTTAGAGACAGAAGGGAGCTCATGGATCCCTCATTAGGGTCCAATCCCCTCATTTTGCTGATGAGGAAACTGAGTTCAGGGAAAGTTGTGGCTCTCCCAGCTGACACTCCTACACACTACGTGCCTGGAGAGTAATACATCATTTGTACTTTTCAGTGGTAGCTAGGTGGTAAAGGTCCAGGAGTTAGGACGACTGGCCTCAGATACTTATTAGCTATGTGACCCTAGGCAAGTCACTGAACCTTTGTTTTTCCCCAGTTGTGAAATGGGGATAATAATAGTACCTCCCTTCCTCAGAGTTGTTTTGAGAAATAAATGAAATATTTGTAAAGTGCTTAGCACAGTATCTGGCACATAGTAGGTACTATATAAAAATGCTGGTTATTATTATTTTTATTATTGTCCCAATGAGATAATAGTTATAAAGTACTTAGAAAGTACCTGGTATATGGTACTTAATAAATGCTTTTTCCCTTCCCCTTACTTGTTCCCACTGAGGTACATAGGTGCTTAACATGCTTAATTAATTGCCTAAGGTCATATAGGTAGAATGTGGCAGAGCACTGCCTTACTAGGGCCTAATAGGGCTTTGAAATCTTATCTTTTGTTCTTGATTTCTTGGAGGCTGGGCTATGGCTTTAGTTTTGATAAGGCAAGGAACTGACTACAATTTGGGTTGAACTTTGGGTTTGCTAACATCATTTGAAAGCCATCAAACTCTAGCCTGTGCAAGTTTTATTTATTTATTTAAAATACATAAATGATAGTCTTGAATTTTAGGACACATCTGCTATGATTAATTAAACCGAACAATATTATTGTTGCTGTCTCAGATCTGGGTTTTCCCCTAGTCAGATTGGCACAGTTCCAAGGTGTCCTGGTGAAGCTAATAGAATAAATATACCCATTCAGCCCCATTAATGCACTGCCCTGGACTAATTGCTGAGAATTTCTACCCATCATTTCCATGTTGTTAGTACATCAATGCAGAAAAGATTAAAGCAGAGCTACTTGATTAACTGTCTTGAAAACAGTTTAAAAAGTGATTCAGAGGAGAGCTTTGCCCAACTGAAAGTTGTTCTGACTTTGCTCCATGACAAATCCTGAAAGTTCATGTGGGTGAAGTTGCCTCTCTGGATTTGTGAGTGAAGATATCTTTTCCCTGGCTCAACAACAATCAGGCGCTACTCAATTTGTGTTCTTGGCCACCCTTCTTGTTAACTAATGACGTTTCTATTGGCCTGAGTTATTCCTGGGCAGGTAAGAGTTATGTCACCTTGGAAGCACTTTCTGCCCTTTATAATTGGGAGAAAGCTTTCTCCATAGTAAAGTCCTTTCTGATCTTAAAGAACATTGCTAAACAGGATTTTTTTTGTTTGCCCACGTTTATTGAAATTAGTACAAAAAATTGAGTAAAAGCTTATTAAGGAAGTTGACAGTGAAACTTAACTAGGTGGTATTGTAAAGAAGATTTGGCATTGGCAACATGGCTACCATAAAAGGATGACTCAGAAATGTCCCTTTCATTAAGAAAAAAGTGCTTCTCAAATGATTGGTTGATAAGAAATAACTTTTTGCATCAGCAGAGTCAACATGAATTCTGATCTGATTACTTTAGGTCTTTAGAAAACAATGCCTACATTGGAAATCCAAGGTTAGGTAAAAAAAAATAAGTTCAAAATCTAGTATTTTCAGTTTCCATGAACGTTATACGGGCTTCTATTTTTCTGTAATGCAAATGTCAGATTTGAATGGACTGGAGAAGCCGATGAAGAATCATAGAATTTGAGAACCATAAAAGTTTGTAGACTTAGTGTAAGACTCTTTTTTACAGATAAGGAAATTGAAGCCCAGAGAAATAGAGTGGCATAAATAGTACTATGTTATGGCAGAACCAAAATCCTGTCTCTGGACTCTGTAGGTCCAGGTTAGCCTAGTGGTCATCTTTTTTTTTTTAATATTCTAACCTTTTGGCCTTGAAGTTCTATGGGTTGGCCAAGATACTTATAGATGCCAATTAAGTACCAATTAATGCCTCTTTGTGATCATGAAACTGAATAAATCCTAACTTCTTTAACAGGAAAAAAGTCAATGATATCGTTTCATGACTTCTTTTGCCCTCAGGTATGTGTTACCAGTGAGATAACTATTCAGGTGTCTTATGACACTATCTTTTCAGTTGCCCGAGGCTGAAGCTAGCAAGTTGTTACACAAGAGCACATAGTTGTATATTGTTCATTGAAGGAGTTGTAGGGGTGTGGGGGAGAGACTTGGAGGATTCATATGGCAAATGGTGCAGGTCTTAAGGTAAATAAAGTATGAAATAGGCTTTCAGCTGCATATGGTGCAGAAGTTAGGACAGTTCAAAAGTTAACTCAGGAGGGTAAAAACACTTTTAGCCAGCATGCAGTGCAACTGACATTTTTTGCAAGGGGCAAGCTACCCACCTGCATTTTAAAAAATGTATTTCTTTTATCTTCGCAGGCATCAGTAAAACCTATAAAACCTATAAACATCCCCTTGTGTCACAAAGGGCACTATGATCCTCGTGTAGCATGTAGAAGAATTTTGTCAATTGAATTGAGTTGATTTTTATTGCTTTTGGCTTGCTTTTTTATTTTCTCTATATGTGTTCGTAATTTTGAATTTAATGATATCTTTGTATATAACTCATTTCTGAATGTACCTGTTTCCTTCCCCTTCCCATCCCTTGTAACAAAGAATAAAAAAGACAGAAAAAAAGCAGTTCATTGTACCTAATAAACACATTCAGCAAGACCTAGTGTATGTGCAACGTCCTACGTCGATAGTCTCTCACCTGCAAAGAAAGGGATGGGGGATGTATTTTCTGATTTTTGTTTTCCGCTTCAGGTCAACTTGCTTTAAAAAAAAAACGAACCTTATTTTTCTTACATGTCTTTAAGGAAATGGTTCTACTTAGCAGAACCCAATCATGGAGCAGTTATTAGGTTATTTTATGATAAATTAAATGCCAATCTTTCTGTCTTTGATTTTGCTTTTCTCATGTCCCTTTAACCCATTAATAAGGTTAACCCATGTGATAGGGTTAATTAGGGAACAAGACAAGTTTAGATCCTGTCCAAGAGCCTGGTGTAGCTTCTGATTTCCTTTGGAAGATTAGGACACCCTATTAGGGATATTTTCCACAACTGAGAGACAAAAAGAAAACCCAAACTGGTTGCTTCTTGTTCTTGAATTAGTAGTGATTTCTAGAATGTCAGATGGTGGGAGAATTTATAGAAGAAACATTGTCCCATGGAGGGTCATGATACCATATCTTGTGGGATGGATGTCCATTGGATCTCTTGGGGACTTGTGTAGTGGCCACATACCATCCCCTTATTTTGCTTGCCTCATCTAGCCTTAATTAGAAGACCCCTTTGGATTGCTGGAGGGAGAAATTAGAAAGAGAGCAAAGAAATTTTCCTGCCTATGTAGTTCACTCACATGGCTCCTTCTTGAATGTTGGGTAGGCCAAGGCTTCATTTTTTAATTTGGAGAGAGCAGCTAGGAACTGGATTCTAGTGAGATTCTTTTGTCTTCTGTGCAACTAGGTTGGATCACTATGAAATCCATTTTTCAGTCTTTTATGTTGACAAGTCATATTTGCAAATATCCATTGACCATACTGTTGTTGATTATTGTTCTTTCACTTGGAGGTGTAGATAGTTAAAATATGTCTCTGTGTTACTGATTTCATCCGCCGGGAGCTGGCCGTGGTCACTCACAGTATGCCAGGAGGCAGTGTAGGAGCCAAGAGGCTCAACTGGAAACACAGCTGCCTATACTACAGGTGCTATTTTTAGCTCAATCCAGGCATGGTCATACTTAGTCCCTTGTTCAAGCTGGTCACCTTTCCTTTCTTTTTTCTCCTTAGGATACGAGGATGTTTCAGAGACAAAGCTGAAAGCTCATATGGTCCATGCTCCCAAACATGTGCAGGAAAAGCATCCTGTACCCATTAGAAGAAAAAGAAGTATTGGTAAGAAACCACAAGGACTTGTTTTTTTCCTCCAATAGTAAAAATAACAACTAACATTTATATAGCAATATGAGGTATCCCAAAAGTTTTAACACTGTTTAGACTTTTATTAGACTAAATGAGCTTAAATAGCTTTTGAAGCTTAAAATGGCCCTAAGACTTCTGGGATACCCTGTATAAAGTTTACAAAATGTTTTAAATATAAAATGAGGGGGCCCCTAATGGACAGATTGTTGATAAAGGGGGGCAGTATTGAAAAAGAGGCAGGAAGAGATAATGGAAAAGGAAGAACACTGAACCTGGGGATCAGAATACCTTGATTCTAAAGGTGAAGGAAAAAGAATGGAGGATTTGGAGTTCATGTTCTGACTTCTAATCCTAAATGCTACTCATTGTGTGACTTTGAGGAAATTAAGTGACTCAGGGGAGTGCTGGGCCTACAGTCAGGAAGACCTGAGTTCAGATCCAGCCTCAGACACTTAACTATCTGTGTGACCCTGGGAAAGTTACTTCTGTTTGCTTCAGCTTCCTCAACTGTAAAGTTGGGGGGTGGGAAGAGGGGAAAGGTGGCAGATAACATCATCACCTACTTCCCAGGGTTGTTTGAGGATCAATCAAATGAGATTTGTGAAGTGCTTAACAGGATACCTAGTACTAAGTAGGTGCTATATGAATGCTTCCCTTCTCCTTAGTTAAGTCAGTTCACTTCACTGGGTTTCAATTTTCTTAACTGTCAAATCTGAAGGTTTTTGTAGATAACTTCCCACGGTCCTTTCCAGCCCTAAATCTTATGATCCTAGAATCTTGTCTCTACTACTAATTTTGTGACCAGGTCAGATTAGAAGGGACCTATGTGTTGGTTTCCAAGGTCTCTTCCTGCTTTTAACTTTTTATGATTAAATGAAAATTCTCCATTTGTTTTTGTGGGTGCCTCCCTCCCCAACCACAGCCTTCTCACTGTTATAGTGCTTTGGTGAACAATGAGTCCAAGACAGAGGAGCGTGAATAAATTCTTTCAGTGCCTTGTCTTGTTGCAGCATGTTAGAGAGTAGACCTCAGTTGGAAAATGTGGTTGTATGTAATTTCCAATTCATAACATGGAGCACACAGAGTGCTTACAGCTATTAGCTTCAGAACAGTAGGGTACACAGTAGTACAGACACTCTGGAAAAGTGGGCAACTTGCCTTTTTTCTGCATTTTCTTCCAATCACATCTTTTCCAAAATGTAGCTTGAATGACTGTCTGTGGGGGCTTTATCAGCTTTGTCATTGTGCAAGAAAACAGCACAAATTTCCGGGACATTTATTTTCATACCATTTTTTTTTCCAAGTTGTGGGTGTCTGGCTACATTTAGAAAATGCCAGCTGTTTCAGAAAGAGTATGTGTGTATGTGAGGTGTTGGCTTCTATCTTATCAGTGCTGGTAACCCTTTGTGAGGGGTTTGGGATAGGTAACGTGGGACCTTGATGGTGGGAGTTGGGAATTAGGAATTTTGATTTCCAATCAGGATCTTGAGTTTCGTGCCCATGCAATATCCTCAATTGATGGGGCTGCCCTCTGCCTCTTGGGCTGTAACAAAGATGCCTACCCAGGCAGTATTTCTTTCTAGATTGCTAGGGATGGTGACACTTGAAGAATCAAGTGTATCACTAACTCTCTTGTATCTGTGAAATTGATTTGTTTTTGAATCCAAGTGTAAGGATTCACATTTAGCCCTTTTTGACTTTAGCTTATTAAAAATTTAGTTCAATGGCCTGAGGCCAATTAAAGATGTTTTTGAATCATTACTCTGACATCTAGTATAGAGCTATCGTTCCTGGCTTCCCATTCAAAAAAACATGCCATCTAAAGATTGGTCTACCTAAGTCATTGGGACTAAGTACACAGATAGCTCACTGGAGCATTCCACTGGATAGTTGCTTATGAATTAACATGTACCACCAGTGACCCTTTGAGTCTCATCATTCTACCACTTCTGAAGCCATCTAATTATACTGTTTAGTGCATACCTCTCTATTTAGGTGTGTACCTCACTTGATTCAGTAGATATATCCTGGGGAAAAGATTCCTTTAAGTTTTTGTAAATGAATAATTTTAAATTGTATCATCTACATAAATATGTGATTAGTTAATCAGTTAATACATATTGTTAATATGTATTGTTAATATGTATTAACAATATGTATTGACTGATTAATATGTTAATATGTAATTAGATAAAATAAATAATATGTATTCAGCTCCCAGTTAGGCCCTTTGAAGGATATGGTAGATTTAGAGTAAATAATCTTAGTCCCTGCTCTCAGTGCCCTTATAAATCCAGCTGGGGAGGCAAGATAACATATGAAACAGTCAACAATAGAGATAAAAACACAATACTGAAAAGGCTGAATCCTATCAGACAGGATGAGTGGTATAGTAATTTAGAAGACTTCCAATAAGAGGGAACCCACTATCTCTCAAGTGAACCCACTGAATAAACATGAAAGTCAGAGATTTGGAGTAGGAAAGGACTTTCAAGGTTATCTAGTCTAACTCCTTTATTTTATAATCAAGGATATGAAGTTTCATAGAGGGGAAATGACTTGTCCAAGATTACATATGTAGGCAGTGGAAGAGTTAGGATTTAAACCAATGATGCCTTGACTTCCAATCCTGTTCTATTTCTAGGGAAATATATTGCTTCTTCCTCATTTTCTGAATGAAAAATTAACCTTTTATCCTTACATCAGAATTGACATTTGGGCTTTACTTAATAGTTATACCTGTAACACCTAGTGGCTTGCCTCTAGGGTTGTGGTGGAGACATCATTTAAGATGAATACATTTCATATTCACTTCTAAATAAATGAGTTAGTGCCAGTCATGTTTTCTCCCTACTCTTAGGCTAATTAGGGTCACAAGTCTGACTGATAATGGACAGTGTACTCTGACTCAAGTCTTAGCTAGCATTGAAAAAAAATGGTATTATATAATGTCTGCCAGTCAGAGAACAGCTGAGGACTCTTAAGTTCTGGCCACATTTCCCAGTAATGCACTTAGATTAAGGTGTAAACTTGAGCTTGGTTAGAAGGATTTCTCTCTCAGTTAATCTTTTTTTGGCACTCTCTGAGCGTTCCTCAGGGTTCCAGGTTGTACAGATCAATCTGTACCATTTCAGCTGCCACACTTGGTAGAGAAGAGCAGAAAATAGTCTATTCCTTTGAAATGGTGGCTCTTGCATGATGTAGAAGTGTTAGACCTATGTGTTGAAAGTTATCATGCCTCTTACTCAATCCATTGCTGGTTTCAGTGAAATTCAGGAAAATCTTTATCAAACAACCCATTAAAAATTTCATATGTATACATGTACATATATACATATACATGTATATATACATATACATGTGTATATATACATGTACATGTATATATAAATATAGTGTGTATTCATCCTGCACACTGATGCCAGACAGATTTTCCTAGACTATTGCTTTCTCTTTGCCACTCTTTTCCTCAAAAGCTGACAGTGGTTCCATGTTGCCTACAAAATCAAGTCCAAACTACTCTTCTTAGCATTTAGGGTTCTCTATAATCTGTTCAAAATCTTGTTCTGTCTATAATTCTCCCATTTACACTTACTCTCCACTGTGCACCCTTTGATCCAGCCAATCAAGTCAGATTTTCCTCAGGGTTCTCTATACAAGGCATTCTACCCTTCATCCCTTATCCCCTTACACTTATTCTGGAATATCTTTTTTTCTTTCCTCCCATGACCAGGAATTCTGCCCATCCTCCATGAAGTCTTAGCTACATTAAGTCTTCCCCTTATAACTTTAGGTAACATTGATCTCCTCTGACTATTCAAGCTATGCATTTTGGGCACTTAGAGTCAGATTTGGAAAGGAACTTACAGTTTGAGTTCATGCCCCTTATTTTCAGAGGAGGAAACTGAGGTCCCAAGATGGAAGATGACTCCAAATTTTTGCCCACTTTTCTTTAGGAGAGACTGGTAAAAATAAGACTGGTACACCTTGCTATACTTTTGAAATGGACTTTTAATTTTTCTAATCCCTCTACCTTTTAGGTGGAAATTTAGCTTGGTCATTTTAAGTAAAAACAGTTTTTGGCCTAGGGTTTTACTTGTAGAGTATAGCCTATCTGTTGACATTGGACAGAAAACTTGACATTAAGCAAGGATTAGAGACCATTTAAAGCCATATAATGGAGTCCAGAAGGACCCCTCTTCAAGTTATTAACATTCCCCCTTGAAATTATGTTGTATTACAGTGTACATTTCTGCTTGTGGTATTTGCCCAATAGAATGTAAGCATCCTGAGTGCAAGGTTTGTTTCATTTTTATATCCCCATTCTTGGGGTCTAGAACAGTGTCTGGTACATTGTAAGCACTTAATGAATAATTGTTGACTAATAAATTGATTGTTTCCCCTGCAAGTCCTAGCCAATGCCAGGGATCATGCAAGTAGCAAATATAAGAGCTAAATTTAGTAGAATTCTGATCTCTTCCCCACTCTTGGTAGGGCTTGTATCATATAACTATAATTATCAAATTATTATTACACATTATCATATTCCATTTTTTGATGGGTCTGTTTCTTTTCATACCAAATAGATTATAAACTCCTTCAGGGCAGAGATTTTTGTCTTCTACTTTTGTATCCCACAACTCAGTTCAATGCTGGATAAAAGTGCTCAGAGAATATTTAGGATTATATATTTATAGCTAGAAGGGACTTAAGAGTTTATCTAGTTCAGTCTTCTCATTTTAGAGATGACAAAATGGGTCTAGAGATGGGTGGCAACTTGCTGAAATTCATATGGTAAACAACATGCAAATAGTAGATTTGGACATGACGTGCAAAGCTAGGTTCTCTGCTGATATTCAGTGTATTTTCTACTTATTAAAGCTGTCTGGGCCATAAGATGACCTCTAAAAAGCTCACTGAACTGTGTAGAAACCTTGGCCTCCTGGGAAGCACTTTGTATTATCATTCTGAGTCACTTTCTCATTCAGGGTGTTTTCTCTCGTTATACAGGAATGACCAGGATAGGGGTCTAGATTTGGAGCTAGGAGGAAACTTAAAGAGATCCTTGCATTCAACCCTCCTATTTTACAGATGAAGACATTGAGGCACAGAGAATTAAGTGACTTGACACAGCATCTGAATGTTTGAACCCAGGTCTTCCTAATTCAATTCCAGTGCTGTATCCCATAGGCCAAGGGTGAGGAACCTTCACCCTCGAGGCCACAAGTGGCCCTCTAAGTCCTCAAGAGCAGTCCTTTGAAACTTTTTCAAACTTGATTAGGACATGCTCAATGAAGTGGGACTAAAAATGTAGACCATGCCCTATAGCTGTAGTGACCAGGGGGAAGATGTCAACTCAGTCATTTTTGCCATCTCTCCTTGATGCTCTGGTGTGTGTGTGTATGTTTGTGTGTGTGTTTGTGACTATTTACTCACTTGTAACTCTTGTTTCTGCAGAGGAAGCTGTTCCTGCTGTTTGCAAAACAAGAACGGTTATTTATGAGATACCACGGAGTCAGATTGATCCCACGTCGGCCAACTTCCTGATCTGGCCCCCATGTGTGGAGGTCAGACGATGCACGGGCTGCTGTAACACCAGCAGTGTCAAATGCCAGCCTTCACGGATCCACCACAGAAGTGTCAAGGTGAGGGGACTTGCTCACTCCCCTTCTTTCCTGGGCACAATTTGGGGAAGGGGAGGTACAGGGTCTCCCATAGGTGGGGCTTTGCATTACCACAGCCATATTTTTTGATAATTGTGCATAAACCAAATCTTGCTTCTTACCCATCTAAAGTCATATGACTAATTGACGTGGAAGTACCGTGAAAAGTGCGAATAGAAAGTCTTAATTGTCTTCAAAGTGCCTTTTGTCTTTCTGATTAGTCTTCCATTGCAATATCTTTTAATAGTTCAGTTTTGCTAAATTCTATCTCTCAGCCCAGATTCTGTGCTAGCAGTCACTCTTAATTCTCAAGTCTTCACTCTATTAATTATTTCCTTTTTGTGATAAAGCTTGTTTTGTACATAATGGTTTGCATGCTGTCTTCCTCATTACATTGTGAGCTGCTCAAGGGCAAAGACCGTCTTTTGCCTTTCTTTGCATCCTCTGCACTTAGCACAGTGTCTGTCACTCAATTGGTGCTTAATGCGTTCCTACTGACTGACTGTTGATGGTCTATAGTTAGCCTCTAAAAAGAACCTGCTGTTTAAAAAAATGTGTTGTGAAGGATACTTGTAGTTTCTAGTTTCTAAGTTTTTCAAGTCCTAATTTTCATAAAGTACCCTGGAGCTGGATCTCAGAGTCTGTGGTTTGTGGAGAATTCACTGGCTATAAGTCTTGAGAACTACATACTCTGTTGAACACACCAGTACCTTTTGCAAGGTCTTTATCTGAGGACCTATTTCTATTACACCCAAGAGTTAAGTTGAGCTCCCATCCCTGACCTGTCAGGTAGGGATCCAGACATTGCCTCCCCTACTTCCCCATAAGAGGGGGTGTATTCTTAACTAGTTTTCTCTTGATTATTGGGGATTGGCTTAGCATAGGTCCAATCCTATTCTCTGTCCCCTGTTGAGTGATGGTCAACATCAGTGAGAGCTGCCCAGAATTAAGGAAACATGTTTGTTTCATACCCAGCTGTATCAGGAGGCCTTGATGGGGAAGGGGAGAGGGCAGGGAGTGGATGACAAGGTTTCTGGAGGTAATTTTTAGCTTACTGGTAATTCAAGGTACATCACAGCTCACTGATGTTATGCACAGAGAAAAGCTGTTCCTTTCAAGGGCTTTAGGGAAAGGGCACCTAACGCTGCCTGCTTAACTTTGCCAAAGAAGAATCAATTCAAGGGATGGTTTCTCCCTGTTGAGCATCGTGAGTCAGTGTGGGGCAATACATAGGTCATTGATTTTGAGAGTTGGAAAGCTCTGGGTTCAATTACTACATTACTGCCAACTCTCCGTTGGACCTAACCTCTATAGTACCTTTCTACTTTGTTTAAATCTATGATCCTATAACCACTCAATTACAGGTGGGATGTGGGATATAGAATCTAGGATGTTTAAACCCTGGCATGACCATTGAATCTCTTTTGAGCCACATAGTTTCCTTAACTTTTCTAGGTCTCAATTTTCATAAAATGGGGCTAGAAATATTTTCTTACTTATTTCATTAGAAATAAGACTACTTACTTCCACTTACTGGCTTTGGACAAGTTAACCTCTTGACCTCAGTTTTCCTGAGGGGGTTGGGGGTAAGTTACTTTTCTCATGTAGAAATGGGTATGTCATCCCACTCACCTCCAGAGGGGATCATTCTTTAGCCTACTATTGGATAGGTGCTACTTTGTATAAGGCCCAAAATCTTTGCGCAATTTTGAAATTCTTAATGTTGGGGCAGCTAGGTGTCGAAGTGGATAGAGCACCGGCCCTGAAGTCAGGAGGATCTGAGTTCCAATCCGGCCTCAGACCGAACACTTGACACTTACTAGCTGTGTGACCCTGGGCAAGTCACTTAACCCCAATTGTCTAAAAAAAAAATTCTTAATGTTGGTCCTATTAAGAATGAATTCGGAGAAGCTGTGGTTAGTGGCCAGGTGTGGGCAGGTCCAGCAATCCTCAGTGGCAGTTTCCCTCGACAGTTGAACTGTCCAAGAAAGGAAATTAGGAACCAGTGAAATGTCCAAGGTTGTGAAGCCACCTGAAATAGCTCAAAAATTTCTCTACTTCAGGGACAGGAGAAGGGCTTGTTGTCCTGTAGCAGAGAATGTGTGTATGTGTATAGCCCATTGACCTGGATGTGATGTGTATTTCTGAGCAAAGGGTCTACTGAAAATATTTTGAGACTTCTAGTTTCATGTATTAGCTTTGCTTCAAACTTGTTGACCATTTGAATAACCTCTCCTCCCTCCCTCCTTCCTCCCTCTCTCCATCCATCCATCCATCCCAGGGATCCCTCCTCCCATAAATCTACACCATTCAAACACAGCTCTCATTTTGGGCCAATAACAACCCATCAAGACACTTTAAATCATATTTTCTTAATTGAATACCACATGATTTAACAGGCATTTATTTGTAATGTGGAGGCATTTGGGAAGAATCAAAATGTGTCATGGGGTTATCTTGATCTCTGGGGAGGTGTATTGAGAAAGTAATTTCTATTTCTGCTGCAAGATCTTTCAGAACTCCCTTTAAAAGCAAAGCAAATAAAAAAGAAAGAAAGAAAGAAAAGGATGTAAAACATGCGATGCTTTTGGCTGACATTTTCCTAATGACATCGCAAGTTCTTGCCTGCAAAGCTCCAATCTCTTGCTTTAGAAGACTGCTTTTTGGGGAAGAGGGGAAGGAGTGGGGCCACCCATAAGGACAGCCTTATCAGGCAGCTGCCCTTGGAGGAGTCTTTTCTGATTGAGGTGTCGCCATTAAAGCTGTTGGCTAGCTGCTTCTGTCCTGCAGAGACTGCCAATCCTCTTAGATCTTCCTAGAGGCAGAGTTGGAAAGGGGCTTGAGAGTTGGTCAGTCCAGCTCTGTCATTTTACACAGGAGAAAATTGATGCTCACCAACATTTCAATGACTCACTTGTTAGTAAGGCATGGGCATATCCTATTAGCAGGTTTAATTAAGAATGGCATTCCTCGTGCCTGCCTCCTCATCCTATTCTTCTTTCGTTATTTTTGGTTTGCCTCAGGGGTTTATTGGTGCACTTATTGGGAGTCCCTGTCACTCCCTCCCTATTTCTGATCGATGAAGCCCCTCCCACTTTATTTTCCTAGTAAATATCTCCGCAAGCCACCCTCATTCATGGATGGAAAACTTTACCTTGGTTTTCTGTCCAAACTGTTATTATCTGAAAAGAAGATGGTCATTTTTGAGATATAGAATGAAAGTTTCTCATGCTAAATTTACCAATAGGCATCAAGACCAAAGAAAGTTCGGACTTAGTAGAATTCACCTTGGAGGTGGTGGGGAAGAGGAGTCCTCTAATCCAACTTTAGTGTCGGTGTGACCCTTACTTCTAAAGACCCCTATGCACTTGGACTTAATTCTTTTTAGATACGTTTTATTTTGGGGGCATTATAGGCTTTCCGAACTATCCCCTCCTACAAAGGACATTCCCCTGACTAGCTGTCAACAGGAAGGAGGAAGGTGTGCTTAAAATCATTCTACGTGGCAGGAGACATCTGGAAGATGTAAGAAAAGGAGCTCTGTTTATTTCTCATGTGTTTTCAAATTTATAAATGTTGGACATTGGGTTAAACTAGCATTGGGGTTACTAGGACAGTTTTCCCTTCTTCCTGTGACTCCGGGGGCACACATACTTGTAACCCATGGGACACAGCTTGAAACTTGACCTTTCTTTGGTTTTATCAAGTGGTGCAGCTGCTTCACGCTGGTGTGTATTTTAATGTGAGGTCCCTAACTCCTCTGACTTGAGTGCCTTTTGTAACCTCTACCTCCCATCCAGATGAACTACAAGTGATGGCCTAGGCATTTGCACCTGTCTCCCCTATTATTTTAGGTTTCTGTAGGTTTCTGCAGTTGCTGCAAAGGGTCTGGAAATCCATTTGTACACTAAGCATTGTTCTTTTTTTTTTTTTTTTTGGTTATGTAGTTTCTCAATCAGTTGATAATCTTAGTAAAACTACTTTGATGGAGGGCTCCTCAATTCATTGACCTTAAAATACTGTCCTCATGATTTTCAATCATTTATTAAGTGACAACTATTTGGAAGGCACTCTACCATACTAGGGAAATGGAAGTTGGGTACTATCATTTTAGATATGGAATGTCAGCCATGAAGTTGGCATGTAAACATACCTCATGGTGGCATCTGTAGTATTAACATTATGGGTTTCTGTCCTGTATCACCTTTCCAGACCTGGGATCTTGGTCCATCCTGTTAAACAAATGTAGCATGATTCCCCATGAGTTAATGGAAGAGAGGGCACAAAACTAAAAATTAATAGTGTCTCTTTCCCTTTTCTGTGATGTGCAATTTGTCCAAGACAAGTCACACAGCCTTCATTTTTTCTTTGCTTTTTTTTGACTTTCAAAGAGTTAAAATCATCCCAGATTTAAGGACTGATTCCATGGCTATTTTCTCATTCAACTCTTCCTAAGCAAATACCCCAGGGCACTATGACCTCCTTGCTTACCCTCTGTTAGCCCATCCGTAGCTGCCACCCACCCAATACTAAACAGGACCTTCTGAAGAAAACATCTGGCCCCAAACAGTCATGAGTCTTCACATAGAAGAGGACAAGAGGTCAGCAGGGAACAGGATACTTATTGTAGAGGCTGCATATTTGTTGCCCCTCTTAGTCTTTCCCAGATAGTGTCCTTATACCAGAACTCATTATACAGACTCCATATTGATTCACTGCAAATGTCAGACACTGGTGAGCTTTGATATAATGAATTGTTTTAGGCATTTCATTCAGCCTCTTTCTTGACGTTCCATATTTAGAACTGAATGCCTTTGTCTTTCTTAGCCAACCCTACCCAGGGGTCATAGGGAAGGTAGTAGGGAAGTGATGGTTAGCAGGTTGATGTGGGCTATTCCTGGAAAGCAGCTGAGGATATGATCAGGTTTAGGCATTGTGGCCAGTTCTCAAACCCCGGCCCCCCCCCCACTTTGTAAAACATTTTTTCAATAAATATAGTCTCTTGATTAAAATTCTAAAAGGCCTTTAAGAAAAAACAAACAAACAAACAAACAATAACAACCCAGCAGTGAGCTCATAGGCCTGTCAGTTCTCTAAGAACTTGTCACACTGGAAAACATGTCCAGGCATAAAGGTCAGTTCCCCCCACATTACACAAGGGGCCAGGCCAAAACTTGCTTCCTTACTGTTTATTGACAAGGTGATTATGGCTTCTAGATATGATGACTTTTAATCTTTGTTCCATTGGGAAGGCACCTGTGTCAAGGGCCCTCACTTAGAAGGGCCTCAGTTCACCCATTGACAGTTGTTTCTCCTGATTGGTAGGGGTAATGTTTGACATTTATTTATAGAATGTGGTGCCAGAAATGTGTTGCATCTCTTCCCCTGAAAGAGTCTTTGTTTTAGGCTTTCTTGATTTTCCATGACTGGGCTCTATTTAATAAGAGGGCTTGGCCAGTTCCCACTGAAGTCCAGGGGTGGAGTTGTCCACTGTGCCCACATCCTCTGACCCCTATCCATTTCTACTGCCTTGAAGAATCTCTGGGTTTTTTTTTTTTAAATTCCTTTTCTTGGTCTTTGCCCAGTCTCTATAGCTACTAGGGTTGCTGGCTGGTCAAGAATGGTGGAACAGCTTGGTAGTATAATGAATAGAATATTGGCTGTGGAGTAAGGCTCAAATCCTGCCTCAGACACTCAGACCTTGGGCAAGTAACCTTTCTGAGTCTCAGTTTCCTCATCTATAAAATGAGGGTAATAGTATCACTACCCCAGAGTTGTTATAAGAATCAAATCAGATAGTATATGTAAGGCACTAGTATTATTAGTTCTCTACCTGAATATTAGATAAAATTATGATGATGATAATGATAATTGTCATCATCTTTGTCATCATCATTGTCATCATTTCTACAAGGAATCTCAAATGGCACAGAAAGGACAAAAAAAGATCTTTCTCCAAATTGAAGTTGACTTCCCTCTCTGGTGGGTAGATTGGGAGCTAGCTGTATCTATGGCCCATCTATTTTGGTTAGATTACTTTGAATTCCAACTGCCATATCTCTTGTAGGTTTTTAGGTCCTAAGAGGGGAAGTGACTTGTACCAGAATTATACATCTCAGTGACAGAGCTGGGCCTCAGTTTCCTCTTATTATATTAAGTGGAGGTTTTAGACTAGATGATCTCTCCAATTCCTAGTCTTAGATTTTATTCTCCATCCTACACTGTATGTATCTATGCTGGCCTGCTTGTGCTTCCTTTGACATGACCTTCCATCCGCCATGCCGGAGATGGACACTCTCCTTTGGTTATCTCCTAAATTTGCAGTGCTCTGCTCCTGCAACTTGGACTTTTGGTTTTCTTGGCTATCTCCAAGACTTGGCTCAAATCCCACTTTCTTTAGGCATTCTTTCCTATTCCCTCTACCCGCTAGTAACTTGAAGCTAGTAGCTAGTGGCATGTTTACAGTGAATAAGGCCTGCTTTTTTTTCTTAACACCACAAGAGAAATGAATGATCTTTAGTTCAACTCCTGTTCCCCAACTGCCAACACCCTTATTTCCTTCCTTTCTTCCTCTCACTCTCTTCCTTCCTTCCAATCTAGATTAAGTGATTTGCCTAGGTTCATACAGCTAGTAAGTGTCTGAGGTCAGATTTGAGGTCACATTTGAACTCAGATCCTCCTGATTCAGAGGCCAGTGCTTTATCTGCTGCACCACCTAGCTGCCCCGTCACCCTTATTTCTGACTATAATCCTCTCCACTCTGAGATTGGGCGCAGTCATTGAGGAGTAATAAAATCATCGGATCATAGATTTAAAGTTGAAAGGTATATCTGATAGTCAACCTCTTGATTTTGTAGCCGAGGAAACTTTGGAGCCCCCAGTTAAATGGTTTGTCCTATGTGGCGTAGAAAGGGTTAGCATCTGTAGAATTTGAACTGAGATCCTCTGACGTCAAAACCAGCACTCTTCCTACCTCATTATGTGGGCTCCCATCTGTGGCATGTTCTGGGCTTCTTAGAAGAGCTGAGCCTTGAGTCTCAGTCTTGTACTGTAACTACTAATTATGTTTAAAAAAAAAGTAGGCCTTATTCACTGTAAACATGCCTCTCTTTAGCTTCTACCTGGAAATGAATGAAGGACAAAGCATTTATTAAATTCTTACTGTGTGTCAAGTGCTGTGATGAAGGCATCAGCAGAAAAATAGATGTAGTCCCTGTCCTTAAGACAGGGGGGAGATAACACATAAACAGTTGTGTTTGTTGTGAGTTGAGAGTTGTGACCAATAGAGTTTTTGGTAAATAAAGTGACAGGCATAGTGAGTGGAGCCATTGGGTGGTAGATTGACACACCCTTTCTAGTAGTAATGATTTGATTATGATTCTGGTATTTGAAAAAAGGGAGTTTGGTGCAGAGGGTACATGTTTAAAGGAGAGAGTCTGACTGGTGAACTGTCTGGGGTATAACGGGAAATGTGGCTGGGCTGTGTGAGATATTCACCCATCAGGATGTGTCTCAGAACAGGAGTTCTGATGTGGAAAAAGCAGACTTAAGGCCTTTGAGCTCTGGTTCAAAGGTGAAGTGCTAGGACACTCATTGAGAAGATGCCCAAATTTTCATTGAAATCCATTCAAAATTACATATCTATAGTATATCGCTGGTGGTATATAGAGCTACAGACCTTCATTAGTATACCTTAAGCAATCATGAAGCCAACAGACAAAATACATTGCATAGCATTCAGGTAGGTAAGGAGGGATGTTTAGATGAAAGCTTATAAATTAATGACCCTGCCACCCATTTGTGCTTGGAAGTCCTGTGGCTCTTTGGGAGGAGTAAGGGATAGATAGCCAGGCTCAGTTTTTTTGGTCACATTTAGAGGCTTTTCAAAGCACTGGGTCTCAAAGAATCCAACCGGTTCCTGATGATGTGTTTGCCATTTGATACATATCAAGAACTTAATTAGTGCTAAATGCATAATCATCCTGTAATATGTATTACTGAGCTTGGCATTGAAGGCTAAAAAATTGGAATTAAGGACCAAGTGATAAACATGTATATTTTTTAGAATTTTTAGGTCTAAAGGACACTCTCCACTGTGGATTCTTTGGTCCATCTCTGTTTTTGGGTGTGTCCATGTCTCTCTTCAATTCTCTTTAATATTTTCTAACAGAGCTTCTAGCAAAACAGCAGTTTTTTTTCTTTTTTAAATAATTTTTTATTGATGTCCTGTTTTATATCACCAAAATTTTCCCCAGTATCCCTTCTCCTCCCCCATCCAAAGACCTGTATAACAAATAAGATTTGTAGTTGCTTTACTACCGGTTCTAAAGTTGTAAACCAATGAAACTTTTGTCAGGGCCCTGGCATCAGAATTAACTTGAAGTTATGTTGAGCAAGCTCATTTCAACCCCATCATTATGGAGATAATGTTGGTGGGAGTGTGTGGGAGTATGGAACCTAGGCAGCAAATGGTAATTGACTATGTGTATTGGAGTTATGAGTATTTTGAACATCATACACAGATTAGCACTTTTAACACTTGAGGACTTTTTAGAACCTGAAGGGATCTTAGAGATTAGCTAATTCAACTACCTGTTTTACAGATATGGAAGGTGAGGGCCTTAAATAAGGAAAGGACTTTAACCCAAAGTCACATACTTGGATCAAGGCAGAGCTGGGTTGACAACTCCAGTTTCTTGATTGCTAGTAGGGGGTGCTCTCTGCACATCACCTCTCATTCTTGGGAAATGTTGAGTCTTTTATTGAGCGAAATTGAGAAAAACAACATTTCAGTCTAATAATCTTAAAGTCAGTTTTTTGAACAACCAGTGAGAAGCAGGTGTAAAATACCACCTAATAATACAGAACCTCATGAAAAAAGAATTGGGCATGTATGAGGGGTAGGGTTCCTGTTCGTTGTCATTTGACTCAAGGTTGCCTTCAGAGAGTTTTTGACTGGAAGATCCAGAAATTGTATCTTGGATCCAAGGCAGACACAAGGATATGAACCAGGTATGCATAAATAGAATAGAGTTCTAGAATGCTAAGAGGACATTTGTGATTCTCCAGTCCAACCTTTTTGCTTTGCAGGTAAATAACCTGAGGTTCAGGTGAAGTGACTTGTCCTCAGGGTCAGTAGTATAGTTAGTGGAAACACAAAGACCAGGAATCTGAATACAGATCGAAGCATACTATTTGCTATTTTTTTTTCTTCTGTTTTGTTTTGTTTCCTCCTATTCTGGTGTTCATCCTATTGATTCTAATTCTTCCATATAACATCATTAATGCGAAAATATGTTTAATAGGAATGTATATGTATAGCCTATATCAGATTGTGCACCATCTTGGGGAGGGAGAGGGAGAAAATTTTTAAAATTCAAAAGCTTATAGAAGTGATTGTTGATAAATCAAAATAAATTAATAAAAAAAAAAAGAAAAAAAAGAAATACAAAGACCAGGTTACAGCTGCCCTGATAATGGAAACATGGAAGTCATTGTAAGGACTGGAAGAAAAGTAGGAGATGCTCTGGTAATGAAAAAGAGATCTAGAAAACCTTTTGTCCTTGAATTTAGCATGGATTAGCATCTGGAGTTGAAGAAGATACTGGGGTGACTCCAGAGAATAGTTGTGACCTGAGCTGCTCCAACTTGGAAAATCAAGTGTTTTCAATGCCACTTCATCCTGTTTCCTATTATATATTACCAGGTGGAGGAAGAATTTTTAAACAATATGGTCTTGCTTGGTTAGACCAATATGCAGTCTTGTGGGCTCCTTGCATAAACATATATGAAGTATTAGGGGTTTTGTTTGTTTTGTTTTTAAATGGGACCTAGGAGAAGAATTTGATTTTTTTTTAAGTTTTTAGGCAATTGGGGTTAAGTGACTTGCCCAGGGTCACACAGCTAGTAAGTGGCAAGTGCTGGTCTGAGGCTGGATTTGAACTCATGTGCTCCTGACTTCAGGGCCAATGCTCTATCCACTGTGCCACCTAGCTGCCCCAGAATTTGATTTCTTAAACCAGCAGTGTCAAACTCAAATAGGATTAGGGGTTGGGGGGGAGAACATTAAACCATGCATGGCGATCTGCTGGCACATATTAATTTAAAAAACCAATGTATGTCTCTGTGATCTACTGTATTTTCATTTCTTTTGTTAATTGTTTCCCATTTACATTTTCATCTGGTTCTGGCTGAGTTGCCCATGGTGTTTGGCACCTTTGTCTTAGACCGTTGCTGCCTACAACTCCTGACCTTTAACCACTGGCCTTAAGAACAAGTTGTTCTGGGTACTGTTGTAAAAGTGTGAAGGTCATGTGCCCTTTGATGTGGGGTAAATCTATTGACCCATCTATTTTTAAATTTTGACCATCAGGACTTCAGGGAGGGGGTGTGTATGTAGAATCAGATACTCAGAAAAGAGATGGAAACATTGCTTGACCCTTTGTTGACCTTCCAGCCAAGTGGTGTTCTGTGGCCCAACCAATACTAAATCTTTTCATATGGATATCTGACAGCCTTGGAAATTGTCTTTAACTTGGGCCCTGCTGCTTCTAAGACTTGAGTGTAGCACTTTTGTTTGCAGGGCAAAAGATGAGTAGCATGGAGTTCTTGTTGATAAAAGGGGAAGTGATGGGGTGAGCTCGGTCTCTGAAACTTTTCTTGACAGGTTCAATAAGTTTGTATTGTGTGTGTGCGTGCGTGCGTGTGTGTGTATGTGTGTGTGTGTCGGGGGAGGGGAGGTGTTGTGTTCATTTTGCCCAATGGAGTGTGATGTCTGAGTTGTGTGGCTGAGAAAGAAAAGAAAAAACCACACACACAATGACAGGAATATTATGAATTCACACAGCCAATAGTAGAAAATAAATATTTACTCTTTGGAGATTTAAAAGATTTTAATCAGACAAAAATCACTTTTTTTAATACTCAGCTTCTCAGTTTTGTTTAAAAAAAATCTTATTTTTAGTGATTTCTTTTGCCTTTATATCTCATATATCTTATGTTCTGCCTTCCCTCAACTAGAGAAATATCCCTTGTAACAAAAATTAAGAAAAGTGGTCCATCAGAAGTAAACACCAACTATTTCTGAAGGTATATGCAGTATTCTACACACACACACACACACACACACACACACACACACACACTCTCTCTCTCTCTCTCTCTCTCTCTCTCTCTCTCTCTCTCACTCTCTCCCTCCTGTCTTCAATGAGTTGTGGCTGAGGTGCATTTTCTCAGCTCTTCTCCAGGTTCAAGCTTTTTGGTTTCATTTTTTCCTTACTGTTTACCAAAATGTTACAGTCACTGTATATATTTTTTCCTACTTTTGCTTATTCACAATGTAGTCAGTCATATTGTAGTCACTGGTTACATTTTTCTGCTTATTATACAATGTTTTCCTACTTCTGCTTATTTACAATGTAGTTATTGTATGTATTGTAGTCATTGTGTATATTGTTCTACTTACTATACAATGTTGTTATTGTGCATATTGTTTTCCCCTCTACATCAGTTTATGTAGGTCTTTCCATACTTCTCCGGATTCTTGATCTTCATTGTTCTGGTTTGGCAGTATATTCCATTACATTCACATATCACGGTTTGTTTAGCCATTCCTCAGTCTACCTTGTATTGTGTATTAATGCTTAAGTCTCATACTACAAAATTGATTATTGTAATAATTTTTGTTCATTTGCGGAACTGGCCTGATGCTACGAGGGTCCTGATGCTTAGCATCTTGTTCTTTCCTTCTCTAGTCATCCTTTCAGGGATATAGGGTAGAAGCAGCATGGGACACAGAGGTGGAAAGGATTTTTTAAGTTCGAATAGGCCGGGAGTGTCCTTGGGCCAGTTTTAATTGGCTTGTTGTTTGTTAAATTTCAGTGTGAGCATTTTACACCTTGGGAATTGGTACATGCTACATAGAAATTGGGGCTTGATTTATGATTTTGTTGATTGTCTAGAATTAAGGAAGTGATGAAGAAAATGTTAACAATGTAATTTAAACTTAAAAGGATGCTCTGCACACATTTTTGCCCTGGAGATCTAGCTGTTAAACATTTACCAGCACACACTAATCTAGTCCAGCCTTCTCATTTTAAAGATGAAAAAGCAGCCTCAGGAAGAAATGATTTTGCCTGAGGACACACAGATAGTAAGTGGCACAAGGAGGATTTGCATTTAGACTCCACTCTGACATTTTCCATTCTGACTCCAAATCTCACATTCTTTCTACTATACCACACTCACCTGGATGTTAAAACGGGAGTGCTAGTGTAGAAAATAGATGTAAGTAGTAATGGCCCTTGGGGGGGAGCTTAACAAGAGCAGATTGCCTGGTGAGATAGGAAGTTCTCAGTCATTGCACACCATCTCCCTCTTTAGAGTGTGAGGTCCTTGGGTAAGGACTGTTTGCCTTTCTTTGTAACCCCAGTGCATAGCACGGTTCCTGGAACATTGTGTTTGGTCATGTCTGATGCTTTGTGATCCCATTTGGGTTTTCTTGGCAGAGATATTGGAGTGGTTTGCCATTTTCTTCTCCAGCACATTTTATAGATGAAGAAACTGAGGCTAACAGGGTTAAGTGACTTGCCCAGGGTTACACAGCTTGTAAGTATGTTAAGCCATATTTGAACTCAGGAAGATGAGTCTTTCTGACTCGTAGGCCCAATTCTGTATCCACTGCGCTGCCCAGCCTGGCATATTGTAGGTACTTAATGCTAGTTGACTGATTGTCCTTTATATTGGAATTGTTCATGCAGAGGCCATAGGATTATTTGACCACAATGTAGGAGTAAAAGGTAAAGATTTGAAATAGAATACCTTAAAGGTCACTTCCAACTCAAGATGTCTGTGATTCTGAGTAATGGGCATGAAGGCCTTTTCTCTGTTTAGGTCGTTAGATACCTCCTTAACATAGCAGTCATTTCTGAATATATTCCTTTTCATATCTTTTCCCCAGTGAGCCTTTCTCACTAACAAAGGGAAATATATAGTTAATTAAAACAACCAACATGCTAGCCAACTGAATGGGTGTAAAATATTCTGTATCCATATTCACCCATTTCTACCCACAAAAGAAGGAAGGTGAATATCTGGAGGGGGCTTTTTAGATCTAGGAAATGATGCCTCTATGCCCCAGTCTTTCCTACCTTCTATCTTTAAGAAACTTTCAAAATTCTTTTTTGTTGCTTTCATCCCTATGGGTCACCAGCGTGATTTACCTTTCTACAGGCCTTGGCAGTAGGGGCATAGGGTGAAAATATAGAATTGAACAGACATATGAAAGAGTTCCTTGCCTAGCCTATTAACACACCTAGAAATGTTCTTTTTGTCCATGATCTGTTCTTTCCTCAGTCCTTGGATACAGAGACCATATGGGTTAGCAGATACAGGTACAGCCTTAGTGTGAATACATAGAAGTTGAGGTTGGATGGGAAGGAAGAAGGAGTTTTCTTGCCATGTCCCTGCTCTCCTAATTTCTTTTGGGCTCAGACTTCAAATCCAGCTCTCTGGTTTGAAGAACCAATGTTGGTCAGAGGTTGCAAAGATCACTTGGGTAGAGCTTCCCAGCGAGGGAACACAGCGCAAATATAAATATGGCACAAGAGAAAAATAACCTTATTGTAGGCTAGGGCAACATGCCTTAGGAGTGAGTGTCCATGTGAAAGTTTATTCTTAGAGAAATTTCATATAAAACGGGCTTGGTTGCCTCATAACTCCTATCTCCAAAATAGGACACAAAACAACTACCACTCCCCAAATCTTTAGTTTAGGGTCATAACATGTTTGGTTATATTACATGGCCAAATATCTTTTCACTTCTCCCTCAAAAGCCCTTTGCACCATCTCTGAGTTAACAATTAATATAGCATGTGTATGTTTACTCCATGGACATCTTGAGATGTTACAGTGGAATCTTGTTCTAGCTTTGCCTACGTGCACAAAGTGAAGTAGACAGTCTTGGCCATCCAGGTGATTCCGATCACAAATTGAGATTGTCTTAAACTTAATTGTACAATGCAAGTCATTGTGTCCATTTTCTGTTCACTGAGGAACAACTTTTTCTTTAAAAGAAAAATTCAACTGTCAATTCCTCCTTACAAGGAAGGTGGAGAAAGTCCCATAGCAAGCATTTGGAGGAATTGGAAATGATTGTCATCATCTTTTATTTTTAATTTACTTGTTTTTTTGACCCACAGAAGTCAAGTGGTTGTTCATAGGCTCATAGATATAGTAAGTCATTTAGTAAACAAAGTGCTGAGGCTACAAAGAAAGGTAAAAAGACAGAGCCTGCTTTAGGGAGCTCACAGTCTATGGGAGGGACAACATGCAAACAACTATGTACAAACAAGTTATATACAGAATAAATTGGAGATAATTGACAGAGGGAAGGCACTAGACTTAAGAGGGATTGGGAAAGGCTTTCTATACAAGATGGCATTTTAGCTGGGACTTGAAAGAAGTCAGAGAAGCCAGGAGGTAGAGATGAGTAAAGAGGGCATTCCAAGCCTGAGGAACAGCCATCAAAAATTCTCAAACTTGGAAAATAAAGTAGAATGTCTTGTTCTGAGGAACAGCTGAAAGGATCTCAGAGTATGTGGGGTATATAAGATGTAAGAATACTGGAAAGATGAGGCTGGCAGTTATTAAGAACTTTGAATGCCAAATAAGGATTTTTATATTTGATCCTGGAGGTGATAGGAAGCCACTGGAATTTATTGGGGGGTGGGGCAAGGGGAGGCAGGTGTGACATGGTTAGACCTGTAATTTGGGAAGATGATGTTGGTTGATTTGTGGAGAAACTTGTGGCAGGCAGACAACCAACAGTCTAAGTGTGAGTTGATCAGGACCTATATCAAGATGGTGGTAGCAGTGTCAGATTTAAAAAGAGAATGTATTGAAGGTATTTTGAAAGTAAAATCTGACAGCCTTGGTGACAGATTGGATATGGAGGAGTGAGAGAGAGAGAGACTGAGGAGTTCAGCCAGGATGACCCTTAGGTTGTGGACCTGGGGGCACTGGGAGGATGGTGGTACCTTTGATAGTAATAGAGAAGCTAAGGAGAGGGGAGAGTTTGTGGGGAAAGATAATGAGTTTAATGTTGAGTTTAATATTTAAGTCTATGGAATATCGAGTTTAAGATATCTATCTAATAGATGTTCTCTATCTCTCATATTTTAGAAAAGTGTACAAGTTTGGAACGAACATACCCATGAGGAAAAGGAGACAGGCCTAGCTAGAGGAGAGGGGTTTTATTATGCTACAACAAGGGATCTCCAGTTGGCCTCTCCTTATGCTTACCAACTGGATTCTTAAATTTTTTCTTTTAATGTCATTGACCCCTTTGGCAGTTAAAGCCTTTGGACTCCTGATCAAAATAATGTTTTTAAATGCATAAAATAAAATATATAAGATTAGAAACCCCCTCCAACACACACACAACACACAATTTTTTCTTTCTCATTCAAGTTTACAGACTCCTTGTTATCTCTCCGTGGGCATTAGGTTAAGAACCTGTGTACTAGAGGGAAATATGGTTAGGTTAGCATAAGAAGGTGGCCTTGAATAGCATACCAAGGGAATTTCAGTGCCCTTAATTTTTCATGTGAAAGATAATGATCTCACAGATGGCTTGGACATACCCTTGAATGAGGAAATGCTTTGCCAGATAGCAAGTGCTCTCTAGAAGTTCATTTAGTGCCATCTTGGTGCCTGGTTTTCCCAGCCTGCGAATGTGATTGTTGCAGGACCCTATTCAATATTGCATCAAGACAAGTGGACTCTGTTTAAAATCCCAGGAGATTAAGATGGCTGAATTGTTTGGCATTTGGCCTATGATCTATGATGTGCCAATATGATTTTTTTATCCCACAATTCCCTAAAGTCTTCCACTGGATTTTTTTGTACCTCAAATTCTTTGGGACAAAGAAAATAATTTTATTTTAGCACTCTCCCTGAAGGGTAATTGGAATTTTAAATGTTTTATTTCCATTTCCAGCTGCCACTTGGGGCCAATTAAGCCGATTGATTCATTCAGAACCTTCCATGGGTTGTCTCATCTAAAGATAGAGAATCCTAGTTTGGGTAGCATTATCTCAAAATGCCCTGAGTGCAGGCTCGCCCCAGATCTTAGAACCAAGGCCCTGTCTGTTCTGGATGGATGTTTCAGTCCTCTTGGGAACTGATTTCATCAGGCTGGGATTATGTGCCAGGGTCTTTGGCCTAAATTTCTGAAAACAAGCTGGAGGGGAATGTTGGGAAAACTGAAATCCTGATTTTTTTTTTCCTGTGTAGGTTATTAATGTATTTGGCCAGGTCAACAAGCCTTAGTTTGTTATTTTCATTGGCTAACTGCTTTAAATGAAAATAATATGGCATGATATACAAGTCACAGGATGTTAAATAATGTATTTGCGTAACTACCTTCAAAAAGATGCCTTCTTCCATTTTGCTGATTTTCCCTGCTGGTTCCAACCAAATGATTTCTATTCTGTTGCATCTTGCTTTTTCTTAAAGCACGTGCACACAAACCCAACTAGATCTCAAATATTTATCATGATTAGAATATTTTTGGTCTTGATTTATTTTTTCAAAGTAGTGGGGATTTTGCTGGAAGGCAGCTAGATTCTTTGGAAGTTTCAGAGGGCATCCTGTTGGATTCCATTTGGAAGTGAATGAAACTAGTTCTTCAGGAGGGCTGCATTCTGGTTGGCGCTCCATGACCAGCTAGCTCTGCACTCTTATTGAAAAACTGTTAGAGTTCATTCTTTTTCAGTATGTGACTGCTAATGACTAAAGCACCAATATGGGTCTCACTGGTATTTACTTTTTTATTTTGCAGGTGGCAAAAGTGGAATATGTTAGGAAAAAACCAAAATTAAAAGAAGTTCTAGTGAGGTTAGAAGAGCATTTGGAGTGCACCTGTATGTCATCAAATTCTAATTCAGATTATCGAGAAGAAGAAACTGGTAAGTGGCCACCTTTTTGATGTGGGTGCCTTGTACATCTTTGTTTTCTGGGGGTAGGGGTTGGGGTGTATGTTGGTGTAAGCAGCAAAATTGTTAGGATACTTGGTGAATGCTGGAATTAAGTGTGGCATATACTTTTGAGCATATATGTCATCTGGACTTTAACATAAAGATTAACTCATGAAGAAATTGGAATTGAAGATTATTTATGGTGGAGAGGTAAGGGTGTGAGAGTAGAATGGGAGTGGGTGGTGAGGTCTTATCCAGGGGTACAGCTAAAGATATGGCTGAAACCTGATTAGAACAAAGGTTTGAGATGGAAAGGTGGTTTTTTTGTTCGTTTGGTTTTTTGTTTTCCCCTTTTCTTTTAATGAAAGTTAGCTTTTCAGGATGGTAGAGATGAAGGGGAATATTTTTTCAACTTCAGGCTCCCAACTTCAGTCAGTTGAAACCTAGGTTTTTGTTGTGAGTCTTTGTTGATAAAGCAGCATGGTTTTATAATATACTCCTAAGGTCGGTTTAAAAAAAAATAGAGTACAAGGAAGTACCTTAATGCAAAAGATTATGAAGTTTTCTTTCAGAATGATAAACATCTCAAGTATTTATTACTTCAGTTTTTAAGCAAACAGCATTCCCTTAGGGCTTTTCACCCTCCTTGCCCTTATGTTAACAGGAAGGCCTAGGGAAACAGGTAAAAAACGGAAAAGAAAAAAGTTAAAACCAACCTAAGGCCCACTGGAGCTATTTGGTAATCAGGTAGGACCTATAAACTGGATACGCTGTTATCCCACAAACAATGGACAACTCAATCAAACTCTTTATCACACCAACTGAATCACTCTTCCAATCTTGACACTTGCTACCTGAAAGCTGCAGAGATTAGATATGATTGGCTCTAATCATTCTACCCTGCTGGTGTTTTCCCTTTAAGCTATCCGGAACCAATGGCCTCTTCCATCCCTTGACTCTTTGCCTTTCTTGCCTTTGTAAAGGCCCTAATTAATACTTGAGCTTCTGTGATCTGAAGTATCATTCTTCTGGCTTTTGTTTTTTGTTTTTACTGATTTGGAGGGTCAAAGCATCCTGTAACAATGCATGAAATGGATTGTAAGGTTGAAAATGGTTTCTGTTTCAAAGGACTGGGCTATATAAAAGTTGAATGTCTGGAAAAATCTCATCCTAGACCTGGGAGGATCTCTACATCCACTTTGGCCTACTTTAGAAGAAGGACTCATGGATTTAATACCCTAAATCATAGAATCCTAGAGTAAGAAAGGAGCTTTAAATATTTTGCATCCTCCTTCCCCCACCCCATGGCAGATGATTCACCAGCCCTCTTTGACAATGATTGTCTCATTGAAGACAACTAGACATGACTTTCTATGAGGATCTCAGATTTCTCCTTCTCTACTTCTAAAACATGGAGTTGAGGAGAGGATGAGAAACCTATCAAATCAAGGATCTTTTGAAACCTGTGAAGCAGGGTAGTGTCTTCATAATTCCTGTATTATAGTATCTTAAAACTTCAAGGGACTTTGGAGATCACACCAATGTCACAACCAAAAAAGACAGTTGGACCAAGTAAAATGGCTGCCATGGCTAAAGTTCATATAGAGATAGATTTGGGATGTGAATATTCCGGATCTCCTTATTCTGACTCTAGAATTTTTTTTTTTTTTACTACTTAGGAGATAATTTGGACTTCAACTTGTACAGGTCTCAGAAGCCACTAAATCCTATTAACCAACTTTCTGTGCTATTTTAATTGGGCTAATTGTTCCATTTAGAATATCTTTTGGTTGGTGATAAAGAAATAAAAAGATAACAGTAATTATTTTTTTGATCCCAAAGTTATTGTATCCTTTTCTTCCCCCAACAGATGTGAGGTGAAAATAAGCTAGAAAACCTTCTCTGGGACACGGATGTACATGGTTTGTTACATTCCTGAACCTTCTATGTATGGTGCTTCATTGACAGTATACTCTACTCGTTCTCCTCTGTGAAAAACTGTCTGAAAGAACACTTGATGAGAACAAAGAGACAATGTACATTTGTTTAATGTGACATCAAAGCAAGTATTGTAGCACTCGGTGAAACAATAAGAAGCTTCCTTGTCCAAAAAAAAAAAAAAGAAAGAAAAAAGAAAAAAACTATACAAAAACCCATACAAAAAAAAGATAAAAGGTTGACTGAATGGATGAGACGAAAAAGTCCTACAAAAATGTGACAAAAATCTAAATGAACAATGGATTTCTGTCAAGAGTGGTCAAAGGTGCTTTTTGTCAAGAAATAGGCCTGTGTTCTTGATGAAGATGGATGGACACTGATGGACTACAGGCACACACACAAAACGAAAACAACAACAACAACCAGGAATGTATCCAATGCCACGCGAACACTATAGACACAATACATCCTCGCTCCGTAGTGTTTTAAGTCTATACAAAGACCTTTTTGAGAGCCTTAAGTGGATTTTTTTTACACCATAAAGTGATTATTAAGCTTTTCTTTTTATTCTTTGCCTAGCTTTTTTTTTTTAAATCTCTTGGACTCCATTTACCAATAACACATGAAAAAGGCTGCTGTAAGTAACAGTAAGGCAGGCAGTATGATGGTATTTCTCCTAGCAGGATGCAAACTAATGAGATGTATTAAAATAAACATGGTATACCTACCTATGCATAATTTTCTAAATGTTTCTGGGTTTATATTTTTCTCCTTCCTTCCCCTCCCTTTTTAATTTAAGCCATTTGAGTAAAACAATGTGCGTAAACCAATCATAGAAACATCCATGCCAAATCCTCCCTTCCAGGCTTTTGTCAGTTGGTGACTATTCAGTGATATCTGTGTTAGCAATTTGCCATTCTTTTTACAATATATGAGATAGAAAGTTAATTTTTGACATGTTTGGCTGGGTGAAAATGTACAACTTCTTCTTGTATCTGTATTGTATAATGTTGTCACAGCAGAGAAGTGGACCTGCTGCCAATATTTGGACAGAACTTTAAAATTCTTTATTTTTGGTAAGATGTTATGCTTTGCGTGTATTCAACAGAAAATGTGTTTTTTGTAAAGGTGAAGTTTGTATTTTTATCTAAAATTAACAGTTTTATATACCTGAGAAATCCTATGTTTTCTTGAAACCATCCCCTTTTCCCTCCCTTCCCCCAAGACCCCAACCCTCATCACAACAAAACAAAAAAACTCCACCTCCAAAGGAATCCAAAAAAAAAAACCCAACAAACCCCAATATTTTATGGTCATATTTTTCTAGTAGAAGAGCCCAATCAACTTCAAATTCTGTTTCAAACCTAGCTTGCCTTGCAGTAGAAGGCTGGTTAAGATGCATATACTTCTTTCATTTACCAGTGGCGCACCGGGATTCCATTGGAGCCCTCTCTGGAGGGCTCAGCTGAACCCAATTGGCTTCAGGCCCCACCCACTGCTTTGAAAATTAAAGAGGATGTGGTCATATTTAAAATTCCAGAATCATTGGTCAGTTCAATTTGATGAAAGAAATTGGCCCAACTGTTCATTTATTGTCACACAGACCAAACATTTGGTTAGTTGACTGAGGCTCTTGTCCATCTGATGCCAAAAGCCTTTGGGAGGGAAGTGAAAACTTCAGTCAGAGGGGTTGTTTGACTGAATTTAACTTAAAAGGAAAAAAAAACCCACGTTTGAGTCAGGCTTGCTTGGACGGTATAGGCAAAAGAGTCTGATTTTATTTTCTACTTTTCTTCAGTTTATGGCCTTGGGTAGACATAGATAGTTAACTATTCTGAGTACCCTGGTGGCTCATTACGCTGCCTCATTTCTTCTTCCCTCAAACCTCCAAGTAGGTTAGGTCATGTGGCCATTTTCCTTTTAATTTTGTTTATCACATTTCACATGAAATGTCTCCTAAGAGATGGAACCTTTCTCTCTGTTGTATGTGTTAGTGAAGTAAAGGGTTTCTGTTTTTGTTTTTGTTTTTTAAAGAGGAACTTATAAAGTAGCATGTCTTTATGATAAGGCTTTCAGCCTGAATGGAATGCCTCTGAATGTGAATGAACTGAAGCTTTGAGATGTAAACACTAAGACATTGGGGTGGGATGGGGAAGGGGGGGTGGGTGGGGAGAGGCTGAGGGGAACCAACATTTGTAGCCTTTCAAATTTTGGGGAAAAGATTGAACCTGTTCTTGCCATCTCTGGCACGATCACATTTCAAGCCACAGAAAAGCAGTTTGGGAAACAGGCTGTTAATGGCAGCATGAAGTCAGAATTCAGCCTTACCCAGATGCCAGACAGATGCCTGGAGGGGTATGTTCTCTCCCCAGAGAGTGGAAACCTGAATTCTGTAGGCCACCTGTGCTTACTCTCAGCTGGGTACCATTCACAATGCTATGCCCATGAATGTATATGTCTAAAGTTTTTTTTTTAATGTGTAAAAGTGTAATTTATATATTTATGTTTCAGTGAGATGTCAATAATATTGCTCATCTCTCTCTCTTTCTCTTTTTTTGCAAGCTCTCTAATGAAAGAATTCATTTACCCATTAAAATCATGTAGCTGAAAAAGCATGGTGTGCTCTCCTCATAGGTTTTTGGGGAAAAATGTTAGAAAAACAAAGAAAGGTGCTAGAGTAAACCAGGGGCCCACTTTGTGGGGACACCCTGTGGTTCCTTTGGTGTGGCAAGGAGTTGGCTAGCTCTGTGATATATTTAGTTCCCAGAGAAAATGTTACCCGAGGCAGCCATTTGACTGGTGCCGCCATAAAGACTGTCATGGTTTCAAAGGAAGGAGAGCTACAGACTGAATGAAGGGTCTGGTAGCTCTTTCAATGACAGAGTTGGAGTCGGTGGTTAATTTCATTACTGGCTCTTACAAGGAATTAGGGGATATGGACTTTGTGTCTGAGCCTTGTGGTCCTGTGGTTGACATAAGCAAACACTGACCAGTCTTTGAATTGGCTACAGAGATGATGGCTTAAAAAAAATTCAGTGCCATTGATGCTGTTGCTGCTTCCTTTTGTTAAGGTTTTGTCTGCATTCCCAGCATTCCTTTCTAACACATCATCCCTTTGGTGATGACTTGCCTCTGTGTCTTAAACCAAGTACTGCTGGGTCCAAAGACTTCAATATTGGGAGAGGAGGCAAATAGAAAATAGCCTTAGGTTGGGGAGGGACTTCTCCAGCCAAGGGTAAAAGGGTAAGGGAGAGAAAGAGGAAGGATAGGCAGGGGGCTGGGCTAAAACTGAGATCTTGGGGATATACAACCTTGCAAGAATTCACCTTTTTGGTCATATGTATTTTGTTAAATATTTCTCACGAGGCCACAATGCCCAGGTTTACAAAGCACATAAGTAATGTCATGTGATCCTCACTACAACCCTGTGAGGTAAATGCTATTATTATCCTCGTTTTACAGGTGAAGAAATAGAGGTTTCGCCTTTCCCAGGATCACTCTAATAGTGTCTGAGGCAGGACTGAACTTAGGTCTCAGATTCCTAAGCTTAGTCACAAAAGTCATAAGTGTTAGAGTCAGAATTTGAACCCAGATCTCTAACTTAAAACCAGTGCCCTTTCCACTATACCATGCTGATGGCCTTTATGGCCTTAGGCAAGTTAGTTTCTTGTTCTTGGCTTTAGTTTTCCCCATCTGTAAAAATGTTAAATGATCCCTCTCAGTTCTAATACTCTTTGAGTCTACGAGGGATGTATATGTGTGTGTATGTGTGTGTGTGTGTGGGGGGGTATACGTATATCACTCCCTCAAGCCCCATTCTTCTCATATCACAGCATCATTTCAATAGCCTAGGTTCGTAGCTTTATAGGTAGAAAGGACCCTAGAAGTTATCTATGCCAAGATATCGATTTTATAAATTAAATAGAACTCCAGAGAACAAAAGTGATTTGCCCAAAGTTAAGTAGGTATTTAAATAGCAGAATTGAGATTTGAACCTGAGTCCTTTGACTCCATTGCCATCTCTTCTACACTCTTTATTGTGGTGTTGGACTTCATATTCAAACAGTAACCTTTTGGGGAGCCATCTGTACAAGGCACTCTTAAATGAGGGGGATAAAATGAAACATAAGATGAGTTAATGCTTTCAACAATCCAGCCTTCTTTCCACCAATACATGTCAACTCCCCATTTACGGGGTACAAAAGCAGCATATAATTGAATTCTTATAGAACTCCTGCCCTATATCCTGTAGTTTCAAAGTGGTCTGGGGACCCCTAGGGATCCCTAAGATCTCTTCAGGTGGTCTGTGAGGTAAATTTTTTTTTGTAATAAGTTGTTTAAATTTCTAATATGGTAAATTTTCATATATAGAAATATGTGTAATAATATTAAATATGTAAAAATGTATAATTATACATACATAGTATATCTATAACCATCCCCCCAAAAAGAAGCTCTTGAGGGGGCAGGGTCTTCATTAATTTAGAAGAGTGTAAAAGGGTCCTGAGATAAAGTTTGAGAACTACCACTCTGTACTGTTTACTTGTCTGAGAAAAGGAACAATCTAAACCTAAGGTACTTGGAAGTGAAAATGAGATTTAAACTGGTCCTGAACAGATTAAGACTATTTGTCTAGACTAGAAGTTCTTAATCTATTTTCACATCATTCCATGAACCCCTTTGGCAGTCTGATATAGCTTATGGACCCCTCAGAATAATGTTTTTAAATGAATAAAATAACACAAAAGATTACAAAGGAAACTATGTTGAAATTCACTTAACAAAATATTCAAAACACAAGTTTGTGGACCTCAGGTTAAGAACCCCTGGTCTAAGTAGTGAAGAGGGGAGAGGGCATTCCTGATGGGAGGAAGTCATTGTTAAGAAGCCCTGGGAAATGATGGGAGACAAAGTTGGTAGTGGAGGGGTTGAGGCAGGATTGTAGAAAATCTTGAAGGGTCTCTGATAAAAAGTTTGGAATTTGACGCATTGTGGAGCTCTTGAGGGTTTTGTTTTTGCTTTAGAGAGTGGCATTTTAGGAAAATTAATTTGTAGTGACAAGCCAGAAGGATTGGTACATGAAGGCCAGAGGGCTAGACGAAATCCATAAGAAGGTCAATGCAACACATCAGACACAAATGATTTGGGCCTCATTTTGGCATCAACTAAGATTGAAAGGATAGGACAGCTAGGTGGTGCAGTGGATAGAACACTTGCCCTGGAGTAGTTAGGAGGACCTGAATTCAAATCCAACCTCTGAAACTTACTAGCTTTGTGACCCTGGATAAATCACTTAACTCTGATCACTTGAAAAAAAAATTGAAAGGATAGTACAGGCAGGAGGCATTTGGTCTGGACCTGATTTTATTGCTGTGGAGAATTCTCTGTGGAAACCTCCCTCCCTCTATGCAGATCAGGAATTATAAGTTGTAGAGTAACCTGGGGGTGTCCAGAAACTAAGTGAATTTGTAGAATCATAAATCCAAACCTGGAAAACACCAAAAGGCCATCTAGGCCACCTCCAAATCCCCTCATTTTTCAGTTGAGGAAACTGAGGCATAAAGAGATTAATTGACTTGCTCAAGCTTACACAGATAATAAGTGGCAGAGGGAGGTTTCAAATCTGAGTCCTCTGAAGCCAGAATCATTGCTTTTTCTACTGTACATACAGCTGATTATACAGCCAGTACATGTCAGGCAGGACTTGAACACAGGTCTTCTTAACTTCAAACTCAGAATTCTATTATGTTAGACTTGACTTACTACCTTACACTTTTCACTTACCTCTTTCAAGTGACAATATGAAGGAACAAATGACAAAAATTGGTTGCCTAAGATGCATAATAACTGTGATTGTTGTTGAGTCATTTCAGTTGTGTCCAACTCTGTGACCCTATTTGGGGTTTTCTTGACCAAGATACCAGAGTAGTTTGCCATTTCCTTCTCCAGCTCATTTTAAAGATGAGGAGATTGAGGCAATAGGGGTTAAATGACTTGCTCAGGGTAACGCAGCTAGTAAATGTTTGAAGTCAAATTTGAACTCAGGTTCTCCTGACTCCAGGGCCAGTGATCCATCCATTATAATTGACAAGGGTCAGTCAAAGATGATTCAGGTTTTGTGTGTGGGTGACGGGGGGGAACGATGGTGCCATGAACAAGAATTGAGAACTTAGGACAGGGAACTCACTCCAGACAGAAATGGGGAATTTCATTTTAGATATGCTGCATTTTAGCTGAAGATAGGATATCCATGTGGAAATGTCAGATAGGAAATGGGAAATATAGGGACTGAACCTTAGAGAGAGATGGGGGCTGGAAGCATGAATTTAGCTCTTACCTCTGTATGTATGGTTCCCAGATATGAAGACAGATGAGATTGGATGTGTTCAATGAACTGGCTTACAAGTCAAAAGTCAAATTTTAGTATTCTGGGGTCAAAGTTCATATGGCTGTACATGCATACATGCACATATTTGTACATATGTATGTATTCAGAGAGAGAATATGAATGCGAGGCAATATGGCAGAGTAGATAGAGAGCTGGATTCAGAGCTAGAAAGTCCTAGGTTTGAGTCTTGTCTCTGATACACACTGGCATGATCCTACTTAACTTCTCAGTGCTCTAGGAAGCTCTCTTAAGGCAATGAGTTGAAACCGCCAATGAAATCACAAGGTTTCTGCATATTCACACACATTCACACACACATTTATGTGTATATATATGTATATATATATACATACATGTGTCATCTCTAAATGCATATATATGTATGTATACATATATGTTTCTCTCTAAACTCTCTCTCTTTCCTTCTCTCTTTCTCTCTCTCCATGGAGAAGCTCCTGCTGTGTACCAGTCACTGTGTTAGGTTCTGGGGATAAAAAGAAAAAAATCAAAGTAGTTCCTGTCCTCAAGGAGCTCATGTCCTACTATAGGAGACAACATACATATATATATATAGAGAGAGAGCACATACAAAATAGATATAAATGAATGGGGGGAGGGTGTCACTAGCAGCTGGGGGTAGCAGGAAAAGCTTCTTGCAGAGGGGGCTCTTGAGCTGAGTGCTGAAGCCCTTGGAGGTAGCCATGCTTTCCAATCATGGGAGATAGTCTTTGCAAAAATATGGAAATAGGCAATGGAGTGTCATGTGGGAAGAACAATCAGAGGCTAGTTTGACTGGCCCAAATAGTCTTGAGTTAAATTGGTCATGGAAATATGTGGCATGAATCTTTAGAGTTTTAATGAGATGAAGTGCTTTATATAGGTCTGTAATATTCTTGTACTCTTTTGACTCTTTTGATCACAACAAAATGTGGCAAATCCGTACTAGATCAACTTACTTGTCTCCTAAGGAACCTGTATGTGGGCCAAGAAGCAACAGTTAGAACCAAACATGGAACAACTGATTGGTTTAAGATTGGAAAAAGAGTACAACAAGGCTGTATATTGTCACCTTATTTACTTAACTTGTATGCAGAGTACACCATGCTAAATGCCAGGCTGAATGAATCAAAAGTCAGAATTAAGGTTGCTGAGAGAAATGTCAACAATCTCAGATATGGGGATAATATACCACTCTGATGGCAGAAAGTGAAGAGAAATTAAGAAACTGCTTGATGGGGGTGAAAGAGGAGAGTGTAAAAGCTGACTTGAAGCTTAACATAAAAAAAAAAAAACACAACTAAAATCTTGGCAACTGGCCCCATCACTTCCTGGCAGATAGAAGGAGAAGAAATGGAAGCAGTGTCAGATTTTATATTCTTGGGCTCAAAGATCACTGCAGACGGTGACTACAGCCATGAAATGAAAATGCTTGCTCCTTGGAAGGAAAGCTATGGCAAATCTGAACAGCATACTAAAAAGCAGAGACATCACCTTGCTGACAAAGGTCCGTATAGTTAAAGCTATGGTTTTTCCAGGAGCCATGTATGACTGCGAGAGTTGGATTATAAGGAAAGCTGAGCACCACAGAATAGCTTTCAAATTGTCCTGCTAGTGAAGACTTTCGAGAGTCCCTTGGACAGCAAGGAGATCAAATCAGTCAATACTTTAAGAAATTAATTTAGGCTCTTCTCTGGAAGGTCAAATACTGAAGCTGAAGTTTAAATACTTTGGCCACATAATGAGAAGATGGGATGCATTGGGAAAGACCCTGATGTTGGGAATGATTGAAAGCAAAAGGAAAAGGCGATAGCAGAGAATGAGGTGGATAGATAGTGTGATGGAAACAATGAAAATTAACTTGGACAGACTGAGAGATAGCGAAGGATAGAAGGGCATCCTAAGGTCCATGGGGTCACAAAGAGTCAGATGTGACTGGATGACTGAACAATCATAACAACAGGTGAAGACAAGAAGCAGCTAGGTGACAGAGTGGATAGAATGCTAGACCTGCAGACAGAGGTGCAGTGACTTGCTTAGGATGACACAGCTAGTGAATGCCTGAGGCTGGATTTGAACTCAGGTCTTCTTGACTCTAGGCTTGGTGCTCCATCTACTGCACTACCTAACACTGGCTTATATTCTACTGAGAGGACACAATATGTACACAAATAAGTAGAAGTTAAGGACAATTGAAGGAGAGGGAGCACACCATCAAGGAAATCAGGGAAGAC
>NW_020954585.1:55010147-55094089 GCF_900497805.2 Vombatus ursinus
ATCCAGTTTCACTGGAGTATCATGTTGGTGAATAGAAGCCATATGTAATAAGGTTGGAAAGGCAGATGTTGTTCAGTTGTTCAGTAATTTTTCAGTTGTGTCTGACTCTTTGTCCCCTCATTTGGGCCTTTCTTCACAATGATACTGGCCTGTTTTGCCATTTCTTTCTCCAGCTCATTTTACACGTGAGGAAAGTGAGGCAAGCAGGGTTAAGTGACTGGACCAGATTAAGTGACTTACATAGCTAGTAAGTATCTGAAGTGAGATTTAAACTCAGGAAGTTGAGTCTTCCTGACTCTAGGTCCAGCACTCTATACATTGCACCACTGTGAGGCTAAGAAATTTCTATCTCATCCGAGAGGTAATGGGGAGTCACAGAAGGTTTTTGAGCAAGGGAGTGACATGGTTAGACCTATAATTATAGGAAGATTATTTATTTTAGCAGTTACATGGAGGATGGGATGGATCAGGGAGAGACAAGACAAGGAAAACAATTACAAGGCTATTGCAGTTGTTTAGATAAGAGGAGATGAGAACCTGAGCTAGGGTATTGACTGTGTGAGTGGAGAAACAGGAATAGATGGATAGATGACAAAGAAGTGGCAGCATAGAATTAGCAAGACTTGGCAATTGAATAGATTTGGGTGATAAGGAAAAGGGAAGAGTTAAGGATGACTCCATAGTTATAACTGGGAGAGTGGTGATGTCCTCAACAGAGCTAAGAAAGTTTGGAGGGAGGGGTAGGTTTCGGGGTGAAATTAGTGAGTATCATTTGGACCATACTGAGTTTGAGCCAATGGGACTTCCAGGAGATGTTTAGCAAGCAGTTGTCAGGGCCTGGCTGGAATTCAGGAGAGTTGTATAAATTTGGGAGTCTCCTGGGAAGAGATGATACTTAAGCCCATGGAAGCTGATAACATCTCCAAAAGACCGAGTATGTAGAAAGAAAAGAAGAGGACCCAGGGCAGAGCCCTGGAGTGTCTCTGTGTTATGGATAATGAACTGTAAGGGAAAATAAGATGGATTAAGAGAAAGCCATGTCACAAATGTCAAACAGGACCAGGAAGAGGAGAATGATCATCTTCACGAGAGCTCCAGGAGGACAATGACTGAGAAAAGGACATCAGGTTAAAGATGGGGAAGATTTCCAGGCTGCACATATAAACAACTGTGACTTGGAGTTTGTCAGTAAGAGGGAGGACAGATACAGGGGAACAGCTTGAGAAAATGGTGGGGGCAAATCAAGGTTTTTCAGGGATGGTATATACCTGAGCATTTCGGTAGGCAAGGGGGAAAAATTAGTGGATAAGTAATCAGTCAATAAGCATTTATTAAGTGCCTACTGTGTGCCAGGCACTGTGTTAAGCTCTGGGCATCCAAAGAGAGACAAAAGACAGCCCCAGATCTCAAGGAGCTCACAGTCTAATGGGAAAGACACTGCTTATATAAAAACAAGATATAAGCAGGATAAATAATCAACACAGGGATGGCGCCAGAATTAAGAAGGGCCAGGAAAGTCTTCCTGGAGAGGGTGAGATTTTAGATGGGATTTGAAGGAAACCAGGGAAGCCAAAAGACAGAAATAAGGAGGGAGAGCATTCCAGGGATGGAAGACAGCCAGAGAAAATTCCCTGGAGTGAGGAGGAAGTGATTACAGTATGGGAGTAGATTGAGGATGAGAGAGAGGGAAAATCTCTTAGCAGGGCATTAGGTTGATGGCACAGGCTTAGGGTTTGGCTTTGACAACGAGAAGGGTCACTATTTTTCTCAGAGAAAGGAAAGCTTTATTAAGAGCCCACTATGTGCCAGGCACTTTACAAATATCATCTCATTGGATCTTCACAATAACTATAGGAGATACATACTATTATTATCCCCACTTTACAGTTGAGGAAATTGAGGTAGATAGAGGTTAAATGACTTGTCTAGGGTCACCCAGCTCATAAATATCTGAGGCAGAATTTGAACTCGGTGCTTCCTGACTATGGTCTGGGTCCTCTCACACATAATATCTATGGAATATAGCAGTTCCATTCCAAGATTTCATAGGATAAGGTCCATGCAGAAGTATACACACTGCTCTTCAAGTCAAGTCTGCTGTTGGAAATCCTTTTCCTTCTATCGTACAGGCCAAGTCTGAGGCCTTGGTCAGTGTGCCACTAGACTTTTGTCCAATCTCAGAGTTACAATCAGTCAATCAATCAAGCAAGTATTATGAATTAAGTGCCTACTATGGGCCAGGCACTGTGTTAGGCCCTAGGAACATAAAAGCAAAAATTAAACCATCCCCGATCTCAGGGAGCTTACATACAATCAAGGGATACAACAGAGGGACTGGGACAGAGACTAGGCCTGTGATTTCATTGGCATAAACAACTCTTTGGTGAGCAAACTCCTTCTACCAAAGCAAGTTGGCACCTTCTCTGCAATTTATCATCTTAGAGGGCTGACTAGAGCACTAAAAGTTTGAGCAACTTGTCCAGCTGTGTGTACCAAAGACAGGATTTGAACTCAGGTCTTCATAGTACTGAGGCCAGTTCTCCATCCATCTCCATCTATATACATAGAGAATCATACAGAATACGTACAATATAGTTTGGAAAAAGCTTCATGCGGAAAGTTGCAGAGGGTTGAGACTGACTTGAGGTTGAAGCCAAGTGAGGGCTTCCATGAGGCAGATGTGAGGAAGGAGTGCATTCCAAGTATGGAGGCAAGGAGACTGGAAATGTCATGCTGTGTGTAGGGAATAGCAAGAAGACTATTTTGTTTGAGTAGACCATAGAGTGCAGGAAAGGGATTAATATATAATAAGCTTGGAAAAGTTACGTAAGCAGCTTCATAATGTATCCTCAGAGGGCAGCTAGGTGGTGCAGAGAGTGGAGCGCTAGGCCCGGAGTCAGGAAGACTCATCTTCCAATCTGGCCTGATGCTTACTATCTGTGTGACCTCAGTTTCCTTCCCTGTAAAAAGAGCTGGAGAAGGAAATGACAAACCACTCCAATATCTTTGCCAAGAAAACCCCAAATGGGGTCGTGAAGAGATGGGCACAACTGAAATGACTGAACAACAACCACCAAAACTGTGTCCTTGACACTTGGGCTTAGGAGGAGGATCTAGGAGGATCTAGGAGGATCTAGGATCATCTAGGAGGATCCCTCCTGGGTATTCCTCATTTATATTTCAGTCAGTAAATATCTAGGGAGTGAATGAATGCCTCCTAAGTTCTCCTGTGTGTTTCCGTTCTGGATATCACTAGTCCCTGCCCTTAAGAGCTTTGTAGACAAATTGGGGAGACATTCCTATAGCACTTATGAAAACTTCCACTTTGATTTCTGACTTATCTAACATGCACAGTCAGAAAAATTCATATGGACTAGGGAAGGTGGGGCAATGTTGAACCTGAACAGAACCTTGAAGGAGAAGTAGATTTTAGATTGATAGTGAGGTCAAGGAAAGTCTTTACTGGGGAGGCGGAGAAGGGAAGTAGGATCAATGGAAAGAGTTAGAAAACATTGTGAAATTTATCATTAAAAAATTTGTTTTTCAATTAGCAAGCATTTGTTTTCTTCCCTTCCTAACTCCTTCTACTTTCACTGAGAAAGAAAAAGAAATTAAAAACCTTGTAACAAATATTCAGAATCAAGCAAAAAAAAAAAAAGTCCACCTTTGGCCTTATCCAAAAATATGTGTCATGCTGCATCTCTAGCCTGTGTTAGGCAGTGGGTAGAATTCGTCATCTCTAGTCCTTTTCATGGTCTTTCAAAGATGTTCAAAATCATGTGTTTCATACCAAAATTTGTCCTTATGTTAACGGTGATGGTTTGAACTAAATCATCTATGCTTTTGTACTCCATCTCCCTTGTAGCTAATGGCTCATGTTAATGAGATAAATACATGCAGGGAAAGTAATATTCCCTAGCTGCAGTCTTGTATAGAGTATACCCCAAAAGAAACAGCCTCTATGACTCCAAACCCAGGACCTTATCAATACCACGCTCTGATCCTGCTGAACTAATCGCTTGAGACTCAACTTTCATGTTGGCTTTTAGATCTCAGCCTCTCATCCAACCTTCTACAATATGGTTTTATTGACATCTGTTTCTCATGTGAAATTTCTACTCTAAAGGTTTAGAGGATGACATTGGTACTTGGCTGTTATTTGGAATTGAGCTGAAACTTTGGTTGCTTACCTTTTCTCTCCCCATGTCTTCAGCAACACTTGTTTAATCATTTCAGTCATGTCTGACTCTTTTGTGTTTGGGGTTTTTTTGGAGAAGATATTGAAGTGGTTTGCCATTTCTTTCTCCAGCTCATTTTATAGATGAGGAAACTGAGGCAAACAAAGTTAAGTGACTTGCTCAGGGTCACACATCTAATAAATGTCTGAGGCTGGATTTGAACTCAGGAAGATGAGTCTTCCTGACTCTAGGCCCAGCACTCTATGCACTGTATCACCTAGCTGTCCAGCAACACAGTGTGATTTAACAGAACTTGAGAGTGGCATTCTTAGAAGGACATCTGAATAGCTCCTGGATAATGGATAGTAGGGGCAAAATAAGTGACTTTAGCAGCTTTCCTGGTTCTCTCTTTCCCTTTCCCCTTCCCCTCAAAACACTGCTGCTATGTTCAACCTAAAATCTCTGTTCTTTGCATTTGTGGTGCTTAGAGTAGAAACAACCTTGAAGATCAATACAGAACTGACTCATATGCACAAGACAAGGAATGAGAGAAAAGAAGACTGCCCTCGTGGTCTGGCCTGCCTCCACTCCCTTCTCCAGAACGCTGTCCTTTCAGTAGTTCTCCTCTGGGTCTTGAGGAAATAGGCAGCTAGAATCCATTGTTGGTGATTGATAATGGAATTTTTTCCTATTTCCCCAAAGCAGGATGTGAAATCACATGATTATTCTGTTTTTAAGCCAAGAGATTGCAGTCCATTTTTTTTTTTTTTGCCACTGTGATGCAGAACTAGTTTTTTGATATGGATTAACTGTATAACTCCTAAAGCAGAGGTCGGCAGCAGCTCCAATGTTCCAGGCTGAGCATTCAATACCAAAAAGTAAGGTTCATTTATACTCCATTTGTTTTTAACATTCTCTGTTGCTTTTCTTTTTATCCTCTATCCTTTTTCTTTCTTCGCATCAATAAGCATTTATTATGAGCCTACTATGTACCATAAGCCACGCTTGGGCCCTGGGGTTACAAAACCAAAAATGAAAACAGTTGGTGCCCTCAAGGATCTGAGATTCTTTTCTTCTTTTTAAATAGTTTTTTGTTGATTAGTTGTTTCAGTTGTGTCTGACTCTTTGTGGCCCCATATGGGGTTTTCTTGGAAAAGATACTGGAGAGGTTTGCCATTTCTTTCTCCAGTTCATTTTACAGAAGAGGAAACTGAGGCAAACAGGGTGAAGTGACTTGTCTAAGGTCGCACAGCTAGTTAGTGTTTGAGGCAAGATGAGTCTTCTTGACTCTAGACCTGGCCCTCTGTCCACTGCACCACCTAGCTGCCCCAAATAATTTTTTAGGAGCTTCTATTTGACTAGGGGAGTACAACATGTACTCAGATAAATAAATGCAAGGTGTGTATGAAGTAAATGTAAAGCAATTTTTTTATAGGGAGCATTAACAACCGGAAAAATGAAGAAAGGTCTCATGTAGGAGATGCCTCCCCGTTCTGAGGATGGCACAACGGACTGGGCACTGGGCGTAGAGACAGGAAGATCTGAGCTCAAATCTGGCCTCAGATACTTACTGATTGTGTGACCCTGGGCAAATCACTTAATCTTAGTTTGTCTCAGTTTCCTTGACTGTAAAATGGAAATAATAATAGCACTGACCTCCCAGAATTGTTGTGAGAATTAAATGAAATTATATTCGTAAAAGTGCTTTAGCACAGTGCCTGGCACATAATAGGTACATAAAAAATGCTTGTTTCCTTCGTTCTATACACAGATGCTGTACTTACCACACCTAGGTATACCTTTGGATTGTTGAACTCTAAAAACAAATTTACTGGAAAAGTTGATCCTATGAACAGATAGAATAGGGCCCAGGGGTGGGAAACCTGCAGCCTTGAGGCCACATGTGGCTTTCTAGGTCCTTGGATATGGCCTTTTGACTGAGTCCAAGTTTTGCAGAACTAATCCTTTTATTAGGGCGATTTGTTCTGTGAAGTTTGGATTCAGTCAAAGGGCCACACTTGAAGACCTAGAGGGCCACATGTGGCCTTGAGGCCATAGGTTACCCACCCCTGGAATAGGCCATGTCCTAGATAGTCTGATTTGATGGACACTCAAAATCTCATCTGCCAAAACAAATTGTTTCCCTTCCCTAACCCCAAATTCCCCCACTGGAGTCATTCTCTGAGTTAAGGCACTGTCTCCATTACCATAAATTTTTTGAAGAAGAGATAACAGAGTTCATTTTGTGCAACTTCATGCCAGTCTAGAATTATAGAGGCATAGAAATCACCTCTATTATAGGCTTGTCAGGTGGTTATGATTGTAGATTTAAAGTTGGAGGAACCATCGAGGCTATAGCCTCTTCATATAGTGCACATATAAATATGTACATGTATATATACCCTATATACCGTATATAGTACAAAGCTCCCGTTTTATAGATGAGGAATACTGAGGCCCAAAGAGGCTAAAGGACTTGCCCTAGGTCACACAGGTAGTCAGCAGCAGTGCTGGGACTTGAAGCCTTATTTCCTGTTCCTTTGGTATGTCTCCATGCTCCCATACTTGAGCTCCTGAGAGTGAGCAGCAAGGCTAAGGTTAAGGCTGGCTTCCATAGTAGAACCTGACAAGCATTTTGGTCTGGGAAGGACTCTTCCTCTTAACTGGCTTTCCTTTAGTATTAGACCAGACCAGATTTCTGAATCCTGGGCATGTTTGAGAACTTTGCAATAGTGACCTCTGTGTTACATGCCGTTTTTATTTATGTGTGTGTGTGTGCCCTCCTTGAAAAATAAGGGCTGGATTCACCACATAGGCCCAAGGGCCTGAAAAGACCATAATATCATGAGAGGTAGTACTGTATAGTGGAAAGTGACCTGGCTATGGAGTCCAAGGATCTGGGTTCAAATGCTACCCTTGTTATTTAATATCTACATGATGTAAGGCATGTTACTTTATAGGCCTCACTTCCCTCATGTTTAACATAAGAGGTTGGATTAGATAGCCTTTAAGGTCCCTATTAGCTCTAAATCTTCAATATTAGCATAAATTATGACTTAGGTCACTTAATTTACTCCCTCTCTCCAATCCTCTTCCCTATAAAAAAAATCTTTTTAGAGTTTTAGGACAATATTTCTTGGGTCATCTTGTCAGTTTCTGTTTTTCAGATTAAAAAAATTATTTAGAGGCAATCAGGGTTGAGTGACTTGATTGGGGTCACACAGCTAGTAAGTATCTGGAGGCTGGAATTAAACTCAGGTCCTCCTGAGCTGGGGCTGTACCCACTGTACCACCTAGCTTCTCCCCTTTTAAAAAAAAAATTAAAGAGGCCAGCTAGAATGTTTTGTTTCACCCAGTGATCTCTCATGAACCTTATGTTATGAAAACCTGAGTTCAAATCTCACTGTAGACCATTGTTAGCAGTGTGATTTGACCTCAGGGTCAAATCACCTAATTTCTCTGAACCTCAAGTCCTTCTTCTACAAAACAGAGATGATAATAGCTCTTATTTCAAAGACTTGTCATAAGAATCAAATGAGATGTGTGGAGCCTTAAAATGCTATATAAATAGGAGCTGACATTAGGATGCCCAAGCTGGACATTTTATCCTGCTCTTCTCTTTTTCTTCTCCCAGGGGTCAATTAATTAACAGGATGTTGCACTGGTAGGACTCGTTGCTCTGTGAAGATGCTGCCTGTGGCTGGGTGGGTCCTTGTTGCAGAACAGAATGCTTCAGTGGCCCGTCCTTGTCAATATTGAAGCTTTGGATGACTTTTTTCAGCTACTGAATATGCAAACTGGAAAATGCAGCTAATGCTGAAAATATACAGTGGCTAAATAATAGCTATTTATTAAACACATTAATCTCTAGGATCCTCTCGGAGGCAAATAACTCCTTGTTCTAACTCTTAGAGTGTGAATGCTTTCCATGTTGACTGTGACTTTGACTGTCTGTCTATCTCAGGCTGCAGGTAATTTGGACATTCTTATCCTCCATTCATCAATATATGGATCAGATTTCACTTCCTACAAGAAGTCTTCCCTGAATGCCCCAGCCCACAACAATCTTTCCCCCTTATAAGATTGGCGATCCAGCCAACCTGGCTTTCTCTCTGTTCTTCCCCTCCAACATTCCATCTCTGGCAGTCTCCATGTGCCTAAAATGCAGTCTTATCCTTACTCCTGGCCTCATAGAGTGCTCTCTTCCTGGGAGATGCTTGTTCAAGCACCATCTCCTTTAGGAAACCTTCCTTGATTTCACAGGCTTTTCCCTTCCAAACAGCTAGTACCCTCCTCCCAAAATGCTCTGGATTTAATGACTTCATATTCAACTACTTTGTATATATTTGTATTTACTCATTTTATATTTATGCTGTCTGTATTTATATATGTACTTGTCTCCCCCATTGGAATGTAAGCTTCCTGAGAGTAAGGATTGTTCATTCTTTGTACTTATATCCCCAGCTTTTAGAGCAATACCTGGCACAAAGTAGTTCCTTACTAAATGTTTGTTGATGGATTACTCACTTGTCTTCCTCTGTGACATAATCTTCCATCTTCTCTATACATTTTGTCCATGCTTAATCATTTACATGTCCCCTCCATTAGAATGTACATTTCTTGAGGGAAGGGACCTTTCTTTGTATTTCTAGTGCTTAACAGCTTAGCTTTTAGGAAGCAACTAAAAAAACATTTGTTGATGGATTGATGCAAGTGGATTTCTTTTTAACCATTTTTAAACTTTAGATTTTTATTGATACTCTTTATTTTTATATCACTTTGGATTTCTAAATATCTCTTTCCTTGACACAGTGAGTCATCTCTTATAACAAAGAATCAAGAAGATTCAGCAAAACCAACAAATCCACCTACTTATTGTAATTTTCTACATCCATAGTCCTCTACCTCTGCAAAGAGAGCAAGATGCCTTTTCTTAACCCTTCTATTGGGCCAAGGTTGGTCATTATAATAACACCATGTTCCCTTTTGTTTTTTATTCTTTCCATTTATGTGGTTGAAGTCATTTTGTATATTATTTTCTATTTTGTTCTCTTCTCTCACTTCCTCGTCTTTCCTCTCCTCTCTTTTTCTCCTTTCTTCTTCCTCTCCTCTCTCTTCTCTTTCCTCTCCCTCATCTCTCTATTCTCTCCTTTCCTCTTCCTGTCCTGTCCTATCCTGTCCTCTCCTTTCCTCTCCTCTCCTTTCCTCTCCTCTCTTCTCTTTTTGTTTTTGACTGAGTCTCCCTATCTCAATCACGTTAGAAGTGCTGTGGTCACTTACAGGCCCTACTCTGATCAGCAGGAAAGCTTTGACCTACTTGTTTCTGACCTGGTCCAGTTTCTTCCTCCTTAGTTAACCAGGTGGTTCTCCGTTTCCCCTGCTCTCAGGGATTTGTCATAACTGGTGCCCACCTTAGTGTGGACATCTGATCAGCTTTAGCCCTACTGCAGCTTAGAACTCTCAAACTCAAGCCATCAACCCACTAGTTTCAACCTCCTTCAGCAGCAAGGATTATGGCTGTGTACCAGCCACATGTGGTTATCTGCCATCTCTTAAAATTTTAAACATGATTTTCCAATGATTATCTACCCTTTCCTATAAAAAAAGGAATAAAGGTAAGCAAAACAAATCAAGACATTGGTCATGTCTGTTTTGTTTTCCATCTGTGGCTTACTTCTGAGGTATCTCTTCTATGGTTCCCCTTTTGAGAGTAACTCAGGGAGAAATGTTTCATAATCAGTCCTTTAAAGTTATGATTGGTGTTTTTCAGAATAGATGTTTTTACTGTTCATAGTTCTCCTGGTTCTGCTGGGCATCCACTCATACAAGTCTTGGGATCATAGATTTACAGAAGGAAGGGACCTTAGAAGCCAGCCCACCTACTTTATGGATGAGAAACTGAACCCCAGACACTAGAGGCCTTAATTTTTTTTGGTAGTCTGGTGAAGCCTATAAAATGTTTATAAATACAAAAAATAAAATGTCTAAGATTACAAAGGAACTCAATTATATTGAAATATAGACCCACGCATATTTAAAAATATAGATCTATATATGTACACATAAACATAGCTATATACATATATACATATATACTTATATGTATGCACACACACATATATGTATATATAATAGATCCCAGTTTAAGATCCTCTGTCTAGAAATGTTAAGTGACTTGCTCATGCTCACAGAGTTAGTTAATGTCTGAGGCAGAATCGAATACCTTGGCCAATGGACTCTGACTTGTACCACTTACCCACTACTTTCAAGTGTCTTTTCTTTTTAAAAATTTTTTTGGACTGGCCTTCCTATCTCACCCAGGCTGGATGTGCAACAGCCACTCATGGGTCTGTCTCAATACTATTTGGCGCAGAAGTTTAACCTGCCCCATTTTTCTGACCTGGGCTCATTCACCCCTCTTTAGGAAGCCTGGTGGCTCTCTGATGGGGAAGAGTTGGGCACTCACCACATTGGACTTAGTGAAGATACCAGGTTGATCTTAGCCCTTCTGTAACTCATAACTCCCAAAGTCAAATGATCCATCAACCTCAGCCTCCCCAGAAACAGGGTCTAATGGCACATTCCACCATGTCTGGCACATATGCTTTTCCATTTTATGTCCTATCTCCTTGACTAGTGTGTAAACTGATTGAAGGCTGGTGCCCTGTCCTATACTTTTTTGTGCCCCCAATTGCACATTTGTTGAGTGAATGAATGAAAAGATGAACGCATCTTAAAAGAAAAGCTCATCAACCTAGATTGATAATGATGCCAAAGGAGAAAAGTAAGGTAAGCCCAGGAAGGGAATAAGGCTAATTTCAAAGGGACAGGCCTTCTCTAGTTTGTGACACATCTCCAGCCGGAATCTCCCCTTCATGCCATATTACAAGATGAAGGCACCCAGACATGAAGAGTGTGGTTTTGCAGAATAAAACGGTAACTTTGTTTCAAACTATGCCCAGGCAGCCAAAAAATGTGGAGTATTCATTATCTTGCCCGTAGCCTGCCAATTAGTGGGCAGCATTACTCAGGAAAATTGCTTGCAGGGGCAGATGCTGAGTGTCCCTCTGTTCTGCCACGCACCCTGGGCCCCCTCCCTAGGCCCATTTCAGGCAAGCCTCCCCTGAACTCTGGCCAAGGGCCCCAAAGGCAGCCTTTGCTCTGACATGACTTGAGATTGGGGCAATGGGAGGGAGGGAGGGACAACACATGCCAACAAACCCCCATTTCCTCGGCCTAAGAGACTGTCTCCCTGCAGTCATGGTGAGTTGTCCTTTTAAAATTTTCATGCTGTTTTCTCACAGTGTCCAAGTTGTTTACATTCCCCAGGAAACAGCAACATCAGGGTTAGACACACCAAATGCCCTTGGAATTGGGAATCAGGCATTTTCCTCTTCCAATTGAATAGAACCGAGAAAAAATCACTTAAGTCCATTTGCAAGAGGGAAACTGATAGGTCTAATTGAACCCCAGGGGAATAGCTACAGAGAGCCCTGCCAAGGCATTATTTCATGGGCGTTCCCTCTCATGCCTTTCCTTCCCCTCCTCCCACTCTAGTGGAGTGTGCAGCATCCCAGAAAGGCTAAGAGGTGGAAGGCTGTGATGGTCATCATTCTAGGCACTTCCAGAATCCTCTTATCATCAGGGATGAGATGCAGACAGCCAGGGAAAAAGAACAGCAGCTTTCTGGATACATTCTGACTTTTCTAGGTCTGTTTGTCTTCTTAGAAAGAGGTTATAAAACAACACCATAGAAAAGTAAACTGGTCCTTGGTGGGGGGGTGGGGTCAGAGAAGTCTCAGTTTAAATCTTATTTCTGTGACCTTGGAAAAATCACTTAACTTTCCTAGGCCTCCATTTCCTCATCTGTAAAATGTGGAGATTGGACTAAATGACCCTCTGAAGTCTCCACAAGCTCTCTCTCTCTATGTTCCTATGACCCAATAAGTTCTGTTCAATTCAGCAAATATTTATTTTATATACGATATTCTTCTAGACCTAAGCAACTAGGTGGTGCCCCAGATGGAGTTCTGAAAGAGAAAGACTTGAGTTCAAATCTTACCTTAGTAACTTACTAGCTGTGTAACTTGGGGAAAAGTCTCTTAATTTGTCTACCTGAATTTCATTGAAATTTCCTGTGAAATGAAGATGATAATAGCACCCACCCCCAGGCTGTTGTGAGGACCAAGTATGACAACTTATATAAAGCTTTTTGAAAACCTTAAAGCATTATATAAATGCTAGTTATTATTATTATTACTAATGTTATTATAGAAAAGCTCTCAAAGAATTTACATTTGACTGTGGAAATTGATATGTACATGGATGAATAAATAGAAAATACATACAACATAATTTTCAGGGAGCAAGGAAATGTACTAACAACTGACTGGATCAGAATGTGGGAAGGGGTACTCAAGCTGAGCCTTGAAGGGGAAGGAACATAGGGGTCATGAGAGGGAATCCTGGGAACTTGCAGTAGAAAGCTAGATTGGAAAGCTTTACGTGCAGTAGGCTTTCAATCAAGGGCAGTTACGTGGTGCAGTGGATGGAGTGCCTGGCCTAGAATCAAGAAGACCTGCTTTTAAATCCAGTCTCTGATACTCACTGGTTGTGTGACCCTAAGCTAGTGATTTCACCCCATTTGCCTCAGTTTCCCCATCTGTAAAATGAGCTGGAGAAGGAAATAGCAAACCACTCCAGTATCTCTGCCAAGAAAAGGCCAAATGAGGTCACAAAGATGACTGAAAAGTGACAAAATAACAACAAGGCTTTCAACAAAATAGTTTTCAAAAAGAGTGGATGCCATCATCTTCACTTGACTTTCAATTGTTAAGAGATTTTACAATGACAAATCTGACATTCCTCACTGTATACCTAAGATAATATCAGGAGACCATTTGATCTAGTGTTTGAAATTCATCCCAAACCTAATTTCTTTTATGTCTTAGACTTGAGAAATTAGTTTCTTTTTCCCCCAATATAATTCAATTCAACAAACATTGATTAAACATCTGCCATGTGCAAGTCATCAGGTATGCAAAGGATTAAAAAAAAATCTTTGTTATATTTTCACATCCCTGAATGCACCTTCCTATCTCCCAGTGCCTTAAATCAGTGATTCCCAATGTTGTTGGTTCTTCAAACCCATTTGAATAACAACAAAAAAAAGTGTTGTGAATTCTCAGGAAAATTTAATATATTATTGATCATATTCATGAACAATTATTTACTGCTTAAGGTGTCATTAAATAATTTTTAGCTGGAACCCCTTGGATCATCATCATGACCCCCCAAGTGGCTTGCAAACTAAGCTGGGTTTCAAAAACTCTTGACAGGCTAGAGCATTGGGTTGAATCCAATAAAGTGAAATTTAATAGAATAAATGTAAAGTCTTATACTTGGATTAAAAATTCAAAAATTGTGAACAATTATGGCATGGGCTTAGATTGTTTAAAAAATATCTGGCTTCTTAGGGGCAGAGCCAAGATGGTGGAGTAAAGGAGTTCTCCCAAATTCTTCTACAAACAACCTTAAAATAATGTCTGAAAACAAATTCTGAAGAAGCAGAACTAACTAAAGGGTGGGACAAAACAATTTTCCAGCCAGAAGGTCTTTAGGAAAGGTCTGTCACACCAAGGTGAGAGGGGAGCACAGCCCAGCTTAGGCCAAGCCTTGGCAAGCCATCAGTAGGCCTTGAGGGCAACTGAGTTGGCAGCAGCAGTTTCTGGAGTTCTCAGCCCACAACTGGTAAGGGGGTCAGGAAATTGGTCAGAAGGAGATTATAGGGGGTCCCTTTGCTGACATACCTTAGATTATACAGACTCCCAGCTGGCTCTAAAAACAATAGCACAAAAAACCCGAAGCTTGGGACAGTGCTCCCTCTACCCTAGAGCAGAGCCAAACTTTAAAATAAAATTAAAAGTCAAGACAGAGGCTGGAAAAATGACCAAACAACAACAACAACAACAAAATAACCTGACCGTAGAAAATTTCTATGGTGATGGGTAAAATCAAAACACAGAAGACAACAAAGTCAAAACAGCTATATAAAGAGAAGTGTGAATGAGTGTCAGGCAAAAAAGAAAAAAATTTCCTGGAAGAACTCAAAAGGGATTTTAAAAACCAAATAAGAAAGGTAGAGAAAAATGGGAGAAAGAAATGAGAGTGATACAAGAAAATCATGAAAAAAAGAGTCAATAGTTTGGTAAAGGAGGCCCAAAAAGTACTGAAGAAAATAACACCTTAAAAAGCAGAGTTGGCCAAATAGAAAAAGATATACAAAAATTCACTGAAGAGAACTCCTTAAAAATTAGAATTGGCCAAATGGGAAAAGAGGTACAAAAGCTCACTGAAAGAAAATATCTAGGCATTTATTATTGGTCAGCAGCATGATATGGTAGGGCAGTTAGGTAGCACAGTGGATAGAGTGCCAGGCCTGGAGTTAGGAAGACTTATCTTTGTGAGTTCAAATCCAGCCTGAGACACTTACTAGCTGTATGACCCTGGGCAAGTCACATCACTGTTTGCCTCAGTTTCCTCATCTGTAAAATGAGCTGGAAAAAGAAATGGTATACAACTCTAGTATCTTTGCCAAGAAAACCCCAAATAGGGTCACAAAGTCAGATGTGACCGAAATGATGTGGCAGCCAAAAATGTTGATGTGATATTGTGTTATGGTAAGAGAAACATGGCTTCCAGAAAGGAGCTAATTGTCTGTCTGTACTCTCTCCTAGTCAGGCCACATCTGGATTGTGTTCAGTTCTAAGTGCTATAGTTTAAGAAATATAATGTCCTACTAGGGTTATAGTACTAGATTCCTCTGTAGACACAGGTTGGGATCCCCAGAACAGAGTGGACAACTACTCATCAGGCTTTTAGGAGTAATTGAAGGTCTAGGTTTCTTGTACTGTTACTCTTTTTTTTTTTTTTTTGAGGCAATCAGGGTTAAGTGACTTGCCCAGGGTCACACAGCTAGTTAAGTGTCAAGTATCTGAGGCTGGATTTGAACTCAGGTCCTCCTGACTCCAAGGCCAGAGCACTGTGCCAGCTAGCTGCTCCTAGTATTGTTACTTTTGAGCTCCCACTGGTGTGCTTCCCATTAATATTAATCATCTAGATTTTTTTTTAAAGACTGAATCTCCCTATCTTAACCAGGGTGGAAGTGTAGGGACTACTCATGAGATCAGGCCCTCACTGACCAGTTCAGGAGCTTTGATCATTTCTGACATTGACCAGTATACCCCTTAGTCATCCTGGTAGTTCCCATATCAGATTGCCAAACAGTTCAGAACCCAATAACTATATTTTAGTAGAATTGATTACCTTTGTAATTATCTGTATTTTATTTTGTTAATTTAAAAATTTTCATCTCTGAGGGGATCAAGGCTTTGTCTGATTGTCAAAGGAGTTAATGATACCAAAAAAAAAAGATGAAGAACCCTTCACCTTGAGTGTATAGAGGGACATGTCAGATACTCTAATATGGCAAGATAGTTGAGGACTCCTCCAATTCACTCCTTATGCCTCCACTTCAAAATAAATAATCGCTCATGTTTACATAGTGCTTTTTTTTTTAAAGCAACAACGATGGAATCAGATATTATATTCTCATTTCCATATCATCAGCAAGGCTACAGTGACTTGCCTATGGTCCCAAAGTAAGTGCTGAAGCATGGATTCAAACCCAAATTGGCTTGATTTCAAATCCATCGTTCTTGCTATTGCACCAAACTTTCCTCCTCAAATCCTTAGATATTCTTTCTTGGGGCTTGCTGGCAATTTATTTGGGTTAAAAACCAGAGACTTAGCTTTCTGTTTTCTGTCACGGGTCATTGGTAGATCCTGGGAGTCTTTGCGTGCACAGGAAACTGTGGCATATACAGTGGTAATTCCATTTGAGGAGACAGACCTGGGAAATTTGGCATTATTGCCTGGAGATGTTTTGACTCCCTTTGGGCTACAGCCTAGAAGAAGATGGATTAATCATGTGGCAAAAGCTGGGGATAACCACCGGACAGCCTCTTTGCTCCATTAACATAGGCAAGATATCAAGAGAACTGGAAGATGCCCTCCAGCCCACTGAGTGGACCTTTTGTGGAAAAGTTGGTCCTTAACTAGGGCAGTGGCTGTGTGAGTACAGAGAAGGAGGTGAATTCTAGAAATGTTATGGAGGCAGCATCTGAAAGACTTGGGAGCTGATTGGAAAGTTGGGTGAGTTGGGCAAAGAATTGAGTCTGAGATTGTGAACCTAGGTGGCTGGAAGTTTGATGGCACTTTCTATGGAAACACAGAAGTTGGGAAAAGGGGTAGGGTGAGATATAATGAACTTTATTTTGGATATGTTGATTTTGAGATGTCTTTGGAATAGTTCAACATTAAGGATAGGGATAGGGACAGGGCCTACGATTTCACTGGCATAGGGAAGACCTAGAAGAAGAAACTCCCTTTGCCAGGACAGTTTGACCTCTTTCTCATTACTTATAGTCTTCAAGAGCCATCTAGAGAACTTCAGGGTTAAGTGATTTGCAATGGGAAACCTTACACAAGAGTCACTCAGGATAGGTGGGCCTGGATGAATTGCAGTCAATAACTATGGATTGTCATATGGATGAGATAATAGATTCAGTGGAGCGCTAATATATAATGAGAAGGCTAATAATGGTAATAATCTAACCCACCTACGATGCAAGGTAAATATTCTTTACAAAGGTTGCCAGGATGGGTGATGGATGTGTTGGGGGAAAGTAAAAATGACCCACACGTCTCCATTCCTTCGCCTTCGGCTGCATTTTTAAGGAGAGAGAGGAGGGAAGGAGCGAGGCCTCCTTAGGCTTGCTGGAACATGTGCTGTCATTAAAAACAGCAGCCACCACCTGGTACAAGTCTCAAACTTGAAAGTAGACACAGAAGCATTCTCATAACTCATAGGAACATCTTACACTGGTGAACCCTGCCTGACCTCTCTGTGATAACTGCTTTAATCTTTTTGAGCAGAGTAAAATGTCCTTCATTCATCAGAGATGATTCTGATATTCTCCTTCGAACCCCACTTTGGGTTATCCCCAGGGGAGCCAGGTTATCCCTGGTTCTGCACATATATTTTTAGTTAACCCAGTACTCAAAAACAAAACTCAAATAATAAAAGTGCTCTTTTCGGAGAGCACTGAGTATGCTGGGTACATGGCATTGAGGATACATTCTGAGGGTCCGATATTTGTTCGAAATCTAAGACTTTAGCCTTCATTAGCATTATGTTCTAACTTACTTTACTATGTGTTTAAATATATTCTTGAGTATCCTTAATAATATATTTAATCTTTAAATCTATAGAGCCAGGCAAAGAGAAGGGGAGGGAAGGGAACACACATTTATCAAGAACCTATTATGTGCTAGGCACTTTATAAATATTTCATCTCATTTAAACCTCACATCAACCCTGAGAGGTAAATGCTATTATTACCCCCATTTTACACATGAAGAAACTGAGGCAGATAGCATTTAAGTGACTTGCCCAAGGTAACACAGCCAGTAAGTGTTTGAGGTAGATTTGAGTTCAGGTCTTTCTGACTCCATGCCCAGTGCTCTACCCATTGCACTACCTACCTGCCTAACACTGTCAGGGGAGGGGAACCTGTTACCATTAAGACCAATATATATTTCATCCCCTGAAGCTTTCCAGCTCTAATAACCTCTGTGACCTTGAGCAAGTCATTTCACTTTTCTGGGTGTCCTCATCTGCAAAGTGGGTATAAAATCCTGCCTCAGACACTTACTAATTGCATGACCCTGGGCAAGTCACTCACCTCCTATTTGCCTCAGTTTCCTCATCTATAAAATAGGGCTAATAATAGTATCTACCTACCTTGTGAGGATCAAAAGAGATAATATTTGTCAAGTGCTTTACAAACCTTAAAGTGCTATAAATATGCTTTAGAAAAATATTGACCAACTGAGCAGATTGACTTCTATTATAGACAAAGTAGAGATCATTTATCTTGAGTTCCTTACTCTCCCATACCTCAAAATCCCTCTTGACCATTCTCTAAACAAGACCTGCACAACTTGGCAGGAGGTAGGGGTCAAAATTAAAATAGGTTAAACCCTAACCCCCCCCCCCCCCCACCCCGCAAATCCTTTGACAGGCTGTATATTGTTCAGGTTTGCTCAGGACAAAGGTCCACAGGTGTGATAGATTCTTTCTTTCAGCCAGTCATGACAAGTTTCCTGTGTGATGTCATCTGTCTTCATCCGATAGTCCCAATGCTATTATCCTTCAGATTGATTAAAGATTTATTATTTAAATTCTACTATCCACTCAAACTATCTTTTCACAACTGAACTTCTGGAAAGCCTTCTATACTTATTGGTCCCATTTCTTTATCTCCTGTTCATTCCCTAATGCTTTGCAAACAATCTTCAGAACTCACCACTTGACTGAAAGTGCTCTCTTTAAATTTACTAATCTTTTCATTTAAAAAAAGGAAAAAATTTTAAATTCCAAACTTAACGCTAAATAAAATGAGCATTTACATATACATAGTAGAACATAAAAAGGGATTATACGTGAGACTGTAGATCTCTATTATATATAACTTGCTTTTATTTTTAAAATATATAATCAGTTCAACATGTAACTCGAAAGGGTATCCTGCTTATCTGTGATTTTTTTTTTTGCCTTTTGTCTTCTATGCATTCAAAAATATTTTAATGACCTTCTTTTCTTTTTGGGGATAGTGTGGGGATATCCTTCCTTATATCTGCTTGCCCCTCCCCCAACTGGAAAAAAATAAAATAAAGCTCTTGTTGTTGTCATTGCTCCTTGTTTTCAAAGGGGACCAGCGACATTGCAGGATGATGTCTTGATGCCTTGAATTAGATTTAAGCAAGGCAGAGTTGTGCAAAGTCATCAGCTTCACTATCTCTTCCAGAATCATCAAAGTCCTGTGGCAGGGCAAAAGTCAGATGATGGCCTAGGATGCAGCGGGTGATCTTTGGTGTCTTTGATCTCTGACCAAGCTCTAAGTGCTTTGCAGTGCCTGTTTCAGCCACCTCCATGGTCATTGGAACAAATTGTTCTCATCTGCCTATTCTGCCAGGAGAAGACTTCACATGCTTGGCGTAGACCTCCCCCACCCAACTCACTGATGGGTTTGTGGCTGGTCAGTTACCCTCAACCTTGTTTAGCTCATCTGCTAATGCTACAGTTTCTTGGAGCCACAGGTGAGAGCTGGGTAACAGGAGGACGCCAAAGGTAGATGAGTAACCCTTAAAAGGACTCAACAAGCCCTCACACCAAAGGTGCTAATCCTTCTTGAACACCCATACACATTACTTACATACATGCTAGTTAGTTTTGCTTGAATACACATATAACATATAAATGTATACATGCATATATGTATACACATATGTAGTCGAGCAAAATTAATATATAATATAGACATTTTATACACAAATATACATATATACACATACACATATATATTATATATATATATATATATATATTCAAGCAAAACTCATTCCTATGTCTTATTTTTTATCTTAAGTCCATCACTTCTCTGTCATGAACTGAGTAGCTTAAACACCAGTCTTCCGTAATCCTGATTGGTCATTGCATTGATCACAGTTCTTAGGTTTTTCAAGTTTGTTTTTCTTTATAATTTTGTTTTTACTATACAAATCCTTGTGCTGCTCCTTTCACTCTGCTTTTAGTTTATTCAAGTCTTCCCAGGTTTCTCTGAAATTCATCATGTCTTATAGCTCTACAGAATTCATTACATTCATATGCCATAATTTGTTCAGTCATTCTTCAATAAATGGGCAGCCCCTTCATTTCCAGTTCTTTGTAGCAATTAAAAAAAAAGATGCAAAAATATTTTTGCACCTTTTATTTGATCTCTTTGGGAGCACAGGATTAGTAGTGGTATTGCTGGGTTGTACACAGTTTAGTGACTTTTTGTGCACATTCCAAATTGCTTTCCCAAATGGCTTTTAGCAAAACTGTTCCACCAACAATCCTTTATTGTGCCTGTTTTCCCACAGCCCTTCCAACAATTGTCATTTTCCCTTTTTTTGGTCATCTTTGCCAAACTGATCAGTGTGAGGTGGAACTTCAGAGCAGTTTAGTTTACATTTTTTTAATTATGAGTGATTTGGAGCATTTTTTTTTTCATCTAGCTGTTGACAGTTTGGATTTCTTCATTTGAAAACTGCCTATTCATGTCTTTTGACCTCAATTTATAAATTGAGGAATGAGAGCCAGTGCTCTTTCCACTGTATAGTCAAGAGATGATTATCTCCTTAATTAAAAAGACCTCATCTACAGATTAATTCTTCTTTTGGACCCTAGGAGCCCTCAGTTCCAGATAATCTCTATTTCTCTGTTTTAAATGTCCTCAGGCAACAGATACTCTGCCAACTCAGCATCTCCAGAAATCCTTCGTCAGCCTGGTGCCAGGGTAGGGTCTCTTTTCTTGTATTCCTCAGCTCTACAGGGACTTTTTGAATGTTGAGGTGGGTAATGACTGCCCATGAGCAGTACTCATAGAGATGGGAAGATTATCACTATTAAGGACAATATACATTCCTTCCCTTCTGCAGCTTGCAACGCCTAAGTCTGCTTTGTGACCCTGGTCAAGTTACTTCATTTCTCTAAGCCTCATTTCCCTCAGTGGTAAAATGGGGATAAAAATACCTATGGTACTTACCTGATAGGACTATTGTAAAGATAAATGAGATGATCTATGGATACTATTTTATAAACCTTTAAATACTATATAAATGGGTCATTTATTATTCTTGCCACCATCAATATCTAGGGAAGACATCTGTTTTCACTGCCTTCACTTCCTTACCACCTAGTCACTTCTTTTTTTTTTTTTTTTTAGGCAATTGGGGTTAAGTGACTTGCCCAGGATCACACAGCTAGTAAGTGGCAAGTGTTTGGTCTGAGGCCGGATTTGAACTCAGGTCCTCCTGACTTCAGGGCCAGTTCTCTATCCACTGCACCACCTAGCTGCCCTCACCTAGTCACTTCTTGAACCTCTTGATTTCTGCCCCCAGTATTTGGCTGATACTGCTCTCTTCAAGTTCCCTTATTCATTGACAAATCTGATCACATCTTCTTGGTCTTCACTTTCCCTGAGCTCTCTGCAGGATTGGACAATGTTGATTTCCCAAATGTTTTTTTAGCAAAACTGTTCCACCAACCATCCTTTATTGTGCCTGTTTTCCCACAGCCCTTCCAACAATTGTCATTTTCCCTTTTTTTGGTCACCTTTGCCAAGCTGATCAGTGTGAGGTGGAACTTTAGAGTAGTTTAGTTTACATTTTTCTAATTATGAGTGATTTGGAGTATTCTTTTTTTCATCTGGCTATTGATAGCTTGGATTTCTTCATTTGAAAACTGCTTATTCATATCTTTTGACCATTTATAAATTGAGGATTAAGACCCAGTGCTCTTTCCACTGTATAGTCAAGAGATGATTATCTCCTTAATTAAAAAGACCTCACCTACAGATTAATTCTTCTTCTGATACTCTTTCCTCCCTTAGCTTCTAAGACACACTCTCTCCTGGTTATCTTGCTACCTGTCTCGCATCTCAGTCTCCTTTTTTTGCTTCATCTTTTCCCTCTTACCTCCAACATTTGGTTATTTCCCCAAGACTTGTCCTCAATCCTCCCCTTTCTTCTCCTCTCCCCTACTGTCCCTTCTCCTTCCTTTCCCTCCTCACTTTTCCCTCCCTCTTCTTTCCCCTCCTCTTTTCTTCTCTCTTTCTTCTGCTCTGTTCTCCTCTTCTCTCCCTTCTTCTCTTTTCTTCTTTTCTTCTTTTTGTCTTATTGTGTTCTCATGCACAGTCACTACCCTCCTTCCCATGATGGCTTTAACTATAATATCTTTACAGATAACTCCTGAATCTTCCTAATATTTCTCTAAAACTCCAGTCCCCACATTTTCAGTAGGTCAGTGGACACCTCCATTTTGATGTCTCACTGACACTTCAATCTCAACCTGTCCCAAAGTGAATTTATCTCTCCCAACAAAACCTGTCCTTTGTTTTGCCTTTCCTTATTTTGGTTGGTGGTACACTGTCTACCATCTTTTTAAGCAGTCTCAGAATCTCAGATTTGGAAGGCAACTTGGAAGCCATCTATTATAGCCTTATTGAAAAGCTAATCAACAACAGCTCCCCAACATGGTCATCGAGCCTGTGTTTCAAGACCCATCATACTTTTTGGTGCCCCTCAAATCATTCTCTGTGGGCAATCACTTGTTGTACTCGGTTAAAACCTCTTACTTCAGCTCCCAACCCATAAATCATTTCTATCATGCTATCTCTTTTCTGTTACGTTTGCTGTGCTTCCACTTGGGAGTTTTTGCTTTTCTGCCTATTTGCTGTGCCAATAGCCAAGGACCTTGGTTACTGACTAGAAGACAATTTGGATGCCAAAAAGCCCCTACTGGAAAGCAAAGTACTCAGGCTTGAAATTCTGGAAGCATCTTTGCTTCTTCTCCCCCATTCATCTCTCACATCTGATCACTTGCCAAATCTTATGGCATCTACCTCCATAATCTCTCCCACATTTTTTTCCTCTCACACTGTTACTGTCATAATTTGTGCCCTCACTACTTTTCAGTAACTATTATAATAGCCTGGCCCTTCCAGGAGGTCTATGAGGTCAGAACAATTTTTTATAATGATGCTAAGACATTTCAATTTCTAATATGGTGAATATTGATAGTTATAACCTACACTGAAAAAAAGGTTTTGGGGGGAGGGTCTTCAATAATTTTTAAGAGTGTAAAGGGGTCTTGAGACCAAAAAGTTTGAGAACCACTGGTCTATATCATGATGTATCTTTGATACTTAATGACTGAGGAAAATAGAAAGTCATGGAGCACAAGGAAGGCTTTTTGGAGAAAGGAGTTTTTATACTTAAGCTTGAAGTAGGGGTAGGATTAGCCTGAGGGCTTCTTTCTTCCCTCTAGTTTTAGCCCACTGGAAACAGACTGTCCCAGTGTCTCCTGATTCTGTGTGCTGAGCTTTTATCCTATTTTACCAAGGCTCAGGCCTTCTAGATGTTTCCCAGTGTCTCCTTACCTTGTTTTTATGTGGGTAATGCCCCAAAACCTCCTTACTCTCCAGCACCCTTTTATACATTGTCTTTCTCTATTAGAATATAATCCCCTTGAAGGCAGGGACTGTCTTGCTTGCTTGTATTTGCATTCTTAGCACTTAATTGAGGGCCTTTTTGGAGGTGGGGGGGGTGGGTGGGGGAGGGTAGTGAGCATCAGAGAATTTACCCCAAGTGTGAGATGACTCCAAGCAAGCAGGAAAATGTGGCCCCAGCTTCAGCCCTAGAGTGTGGGGCTGTACCCCGATGATATATGTTGTTTCTTCCCATCCATTCATTTGGCTTACGAAGGAATGAAAATAATGAGAAACACTTTGGATTCTTTTTTCCAATTTCTTTGCCTTGGACTTTCAGACCAGAGTGTATCAAAAGGTAGGGAAGGAGATTTCTCCCTCTTCCATCCCTGCCTCTACCAGTAACAGAAGCATATGGCAGTCAGGATAGAAGCAGGGATGGGGAACTTGTGGCCGTGGCCTCCAGGCCACAGGTTCCCCAGCCCTGGTCTGGGAGATGTGGGTTTTGACCTTTGTAGTCACACACTCAAGCACCTATGGGCTATGGATTGAATAAGCACAAGAAAGCAAGGTTTTATAAATTAATATTGGGAGCAACTCCAGAGAAGAGAATAATGTCAGATCTATAAGACTCCTTCTAGCAATTTCTTCTGTGGCTGTTGTGGCATGCTAATTTTTAGGGGAGCCCCCCACCTCAGCTCTCTCACTCTACCCTGACTCTAGTAACCCTAGCATTAATCCTGATCTCTCTCAACCATCCACGAAGGGTACAGCACAGTATTCTAGACATTGGAGTACAACCCTTTTTTGTATCTGTGTGGCAAGTCTTATAGTCTGTCCTTGTATACTGTCTGAGTCTGAGGGATTGATATATTGTATAGGAGAGGATAGGAGATTTTTTTTTTTGTGGTATGTTTGGGTAACTGTGTGTTTCCCATGTTTGATACATTCCATGATACTTGTGTCTGATGCTTGATATGACCAAGATTTTCCTAATTTAATTAAAATATGTTGATTTTGGTAATGGTATGAAGTTTAAAGTGATCTTGTTGCAGCTGGATCTAAGAGGAAAGAGTTGCTAGTAGGTGGGGACAAATGAGCCATGGTAAAAAATAAATAAATAAATAAGCAAAAACCCAAACTTGAATTCAGAGCCCAAGTCAAGTTTTAGCAGTAACTGGAAATGAGTGCTGAGGAGCTTGTGCTCCCTGTCACATACCCAATGCAGAAATAAAGTTCTAGAGAAAGGCAGTTAAAATGTTTGGAGAAATATGTATATAGGGAGGGAGAGTAAACATATGAGGATAGATTCAGGATATTAGTGTTTGAGTCTAGCACTGTGGAAGGGAATGACTCTACCGTCTTTCCTTAGGGTTGCAAAGAAGATTATTGATTAATCAATACCATCTTAGTGGTTACCTTGTACTAAAAAGGGTGAAACTACAAAGGAGTCTTAGTGCTATTTTGAACAAAGAATAACACAAAGATAACTTTGGTCCTCAGAAAAGACCTGATTTGTCAAGGAGTGTGACCTTAACTTCTGACTTTCTGTTCTTCTTCCTTCCCGACTAGGGAAGACTAAGGGAATTGCCCTGAGACTCAAAAAGGAGTGGTCTGAGGGGCCTGAGGGCAAGACTGGTTGGGGCAAGGCCTCTGACGTGGACAGGGCAAGATCTCTCCAGAGCTAAGTTTCCAGGGCTGGGATAACCATGTATATGGGAAACAGAGAGTGGATTTAGAATTAATTATATGCAGGAATTAGGATCCAATACTTTGTAGAATTTTCTCTATCTTCTCTTCCTTTTATTTCCTGTAAAATTCTGGGGAAAAAAAAACAAGAACAAAACCAACCCAAGGGGAACAACAGATTAAAGGCACCTCAAGGTTGCGCAGCCTTTACCTAAAGGGAGTTGTGAGTACTGGATAGTATAGATCACAAGCCAGCCATACTTTCTCACTATGTGATTGTTAGTCTTATTCTCCCATAAATCCTTCCTCGATGGATACAGTCACAGAGATAACCCCATTCTATGTTCCCTAACATCAGCGTCAACCAGCAGAAATCAGGGAGATGTGCTCATCAAAGATATTTGCTGGGCCATGGAGGATATCCTGGGCAGAATTCATATAGAAGAGGAATCTCCTTCAGCTGGTGAGGTTCTCTGTGAGCGCTTGCTTATAGATGAAATTGCGGTCATTGCCTACACAGAGCTTCTTCCATGAGATTGACAGTAACTTTAAAAAGATTAATTTAGCAATCTACACAAGAAAAAAAATAAGAAGGATGGAGGAAGGAAACAAACATTTATTAAGCACCTACTATGTGCCAGATACTATCATTATTCTCATTTTATGGTTGAAGAAAGAAGACAAATAGAGGGTAAATGCTTTGCCAAAGGTGACATAATTAGTAAATGGCTGAGACTGGATTTGAATTCAGGTCTTTCTGACTCCACTGCATCACATAGTTGTCTCCATAAAGTCCGTGGTATGCAAGTGGATGGACCCCTTTAGTTCCGTTCTGTAGCTTGATCTATGACCTTTGACCTTGATCAGGCACTGAAGATGGACAGTAAACTGGGCCCAGAATTAAATGATGGAAGGAGGGTGATGAGATCAAATTTAGGACAATATGCTATTTTTTTCAATGAGCCAAAGATGCTCATTGTCACAAAAGTCTTTTTAAAAAGTGCTGATGGTCTCTCGATGATGTCATAGAGCTGTGAATCATGGAGTACTAACTATTATCACAGAAGAATTTTCATTACTGGTGATAAATAGATGAGGTGTGAGTAGGCAATAGTAGCACATCGTCAATGATGACTTTTGGAGAAGAAGTGATGTAAATTACATCATCAAGGAAAAGTATGACCAGAAAAGGAGGTGGGCCAGTCATGTAGTAAGAGCAAGGGACACCACCAGGAGAGGCAGTACGGTATAATAGATGGAATGTTGAACCTGAGTTCAAATCCTGCTTTGAAAAACTATTGGCTATGTGATCTTGAGCAATGCATGTAATCTCTCTGAGCCTCAGTTTTCTCATCTGGGAAATGGTGACATTAATACCTGTGGTACCTAACTCAAAGAGTTGCTGTGAGGTTTAAATGAGATGACATAGGTAAGGTACTTAGTAAACTTTAGAGCACAATACATAAGTCACAAATGTCATTATCTATGAAATAATAAAAGAATAAAAGAGGGAGACCTCCAGCACATTGCCTTTATCTTATATGGTGAACTTATGGGCAGACATAGATAAGGATCATATAGGATAAGAAGATGTGGATGAGTTGGGATCTGCTAGGGAAGAGGGAATACTCATGCCTCCCTGCCTCCAGTGAGGCTGGCAACTTTTTGTAGCTCTGCCTCACTTAAATCCAATTTACTTGCAAGTTAAGACATCAACCTTGTGCCTGGTCCTCTGAGAATGAAGGAGGAATAACAACAACAACACCGACATCTGGCCCCGCTGTAGTCCATCCTCCACTGGGCTGTCAAATTGATCTTCCTAAAATTCTCACTAGATCTACCCTGCGCCCCCATTCAATAAACACCAGTGGCTCCCTATAACTTCCGGGAATAAATATAAAAATCTCCATTTGACCTCCAAAGCACTTCATAATTGATCTCTTCCCCTCTTCCACTTTTCTAATCTCCTCACACTTTGTACCCCTTTACATACTCTGAGATCTAATGATCCTCCTTGCTGTTCTTCCCATAGGACACTCTATCTCCTGACTGTGGGAATTTTCACTGGCTGTCCCCCATGCCTAGAATGCTTTCCCTCCCCATCTCTGCCTCCTAGTTTCTCTGGCTTCCTTCAAGACTCAGTTAAAATTGTACCTTCTGCAAGGGACCTTTTGTGGTCCTCCTTAATCTCATGCCTTCCCTCTAAGACTACCCCCAATTTACCTTGTCTATAGCTTGTTTATTCACAGTCATTTGCTGGTTGTCTCTCCCATTAAACTATGAGGTCCTTGAGAGCTGGGACTGTTTTTTTTGCCTTTCTTTGTATCCCCACCACTTAACACAGTACCTGGCACACAGTAGGTACTTAATAAATGCTAGTTGACTGACTATGTGTATGATAAGTCCACTGACATGTATATGCAGAACATTGTGATGGGAATATGAACAGATATGGAGATGAAAAGTTTGCTTGAAATTAGCTATGTTAAAGGTATTGTGACATGTTACTATTTACCTTTAGATAGGCGGCATGTGTTCAGTGGAGAAGGCACTGAATGGAGTCAGAAGACTTGGTTTAGACTTGTGTATTACTTTGGTCCAGTCACTCAACCTCCTGGGCCCTCAGTTTTCTCATCTTTAGAATGAAGGGGTTATAATCAATGACCCCTAAAGTCCCTTCCCACTTTAAATCTATGATCTTTTATGTATTGCCCTAAAGACTCTTAGGCAACATTGGAAGACCTTTTTTTTGGGGGGGGATTACCCTTGCACCTCTTCTTTTAGCCTTCTCCTTGCCCATGCATTTCCTCTGTCTCTCAGTATGCAGTTCAAAAATTCATTTCTCATATCCCTACCTCCAAGTTGTGATCCAGTGGTTTTCCATGTTTAGCTCACACATCTGGGAAGGATAGTACCCTATAAGAATTTTTCATATTCTAATCTATTACAGCACCATCTTTGTGACTCCAGGGTTCCAGACAACTCTAACAGTGGAATTTCAGGTACCAAAGCAGGACAATGGGAAAAGTATTTTGGGGTATAAGCCTCCTAATCATACCACTTATGTGGCCACCTTCTTTTAGGTCAGCTTTGACCTAAGGGTAGCTATAAATAAGTGGCTGCTGATATAGCAGAGACAGTTCTTTTAGCAGTAAAAATCCTTTCATGGTGTCAATTACTTTGAGAGCCCCCATCAGGGGAAAAAATACTCCTTTGGCTCTTGAAGGCATTTCTGGAATGTTAAGAAGTTTGGGGTGCCTCCTTGTGAAGTTGGCATCTTGGGAAACCAGGTAATTTATTCTATCTTTAGTCCAAATGCCCATCAGGAACCTGGATTTGTTTTTGTTTTTTTTCTTTTAAATCATCAATAGCATCTTCCCATGGCATCCTTACAAATGGCACTAATCAAAGTGGATTGAGCAGACACTGTCCCTGACTAATGGGAGCTCATAGCATGCTATTGGAGGAATGTTAGAACTGTAATGGACTTTAAAAGACAAACAAACAAATGATTTTTGAAAACATTTTTATTTTCATTTCCAAATTCTCAGCCCCTTTTCACTCCCTCCCCCACCCATTGAGAAGGCAAGAAATGTGATACCATTACACACACAAAGCCATGGATCTACGAGGGACTTTGGAAACCATCTTGTCTAATCCTACCTCCACCTCCAGTTTTATAGAGGAGGAAAAGTGAGACCCAGAAAAGGGAAATGATTTACTCAAAGTCACACACACACACACACACACACACACTCAATGTATCCCTCCAAGTCACTGAAGGGTGACATTGTCCCTAACATAATAAATTCACTGTATGCAGTACAATACAACACAATGATAAATATTTAATGAGCAGATAATACATGCATAGTCAATGAGTATGTAAAGGCATCATGACATAGTGGATAGAGTATTAGAGCTGGAGTCAAGAATATGGGTTCAAATTCTGCCTCTGCCTAGCTGTGTAACCATGGGTGATTCAGTTAACCTCTCTAGATCTCAGACACCAGTCTAAGACAGAGGTTCTTAACCTGGGGTCTGTAAACTTTTAAAAAATATTTTTTGATCACTCCAGTTCAATAGAATTTATTTTCTTTGTAATTCTATGTATTTTATTTTATGCACTTAAAAATATTTTTTCTGAGAAGGATCCATAGACTTCACTAGACTGCCAAGGAAGTCTATGACATAAAAAAACTGAAAGAACCCTTGTTCCAAGACTACTGTTGGTGAAACGAGTTCCCACACTGACTAAATCATAGATATGTGAATATAGTGGGCAGCTAGGTGGTACAATGGATAGAGCATAGGGTCTGCAGTCAGGAAGACCTGAGTTCAAACCTGGTCTCAGACATTTACTAGCTGTGTGACCCTGGTCAAGTCACTTAACCTTGTTTGCCTCAGAACCCTTGTTCCAAGACTACTGTTGGTGGAAAGAATTCCCACACTGACTAAATCACAGATATGTGAAGATAGTGGGCAGCTAGGTGGCACAGTGGATAGAGTACCATGCTTGGAGTCAGGAAACTTGAGTTCAAATCTGGCCTCAGATACTTCCTAGCTGTGTGACCCTGGGCAAGTCACTTCATCTTGTTTGCCTCAGTTTCCTCATCTGTAAAATGAGCTAGAGAAGGAAATGCCAAGAAAACCCCAAATGGGGTCATGAAGAGTTGGACATGACTTAAAAACAACTAAATAACAACCACAAACTTGAGTATAGTACTCATTGCTAGGGGAGATACAAAGCTTAGATTGAAAAAATGATCCCTGCCTTCATGGAGCTTACAGTCTAGTAATGATTTTTTCTAAAACGGCTCAGATACTATAAAGAGCATTTAGGGAGCAAATGCTACCTTGGCAGAGAGACTCAAGAGCCCTGGGCAGATTTTATTTGCTTGTTCTTGTGTAACAATTCCATTGTAATTTTTAGGAGAATATTTGAAAGTGACAAGTCAGGTAATTTTAGAAGAGTGATGGCCAACCCTTATATCATAGGTATCAGAGGAATAATACAATTTTAAAGTTAGAAAGCATCTTGGTGGTCATAGTTCAACACTACCATTTTTACAAATGAGGAAACTATGAACCTGAGAGGGTAGGTGATCTACCCTAGACCACACAGGGAATTGAATAGCATAACAAGGCTTTGAATCTAGTTCTTTGTAATCCAGATCCTCTGGGAGACACATGGAAGAGAGAGTACTGGGTGTCAGTAACCTCTCTCCTATGTATTGTCAATGTGCTTGAAAGATGTCCCTAATGAAAATAAATTTATTTTTATTTTTTTGGAGGCCCCGGAAACTGAGGCAGGTACAGGTTAAATGTCTTGCCCAGGGTCACACAGCTAGCAAGATTTGAACTCAGGTCCTCCTGACTCCAGAGCTGGTGCTCTACGTGTTGCACCACCTAACTGCCCCTTAAATAAATTTATTTTTAAAAATAATTAAAAAAATTTACAAATAAATATTGCCAGTCAGTATTTGAATTTGTGGGGATGGGAAGTCAGGAGGGTAGGGAGAGGGATAAGTACGGAAACATTAAGAAATTAGAGGTGGAGTTGTAACTACAAAAAGGTTGGTAATCTTGGAACAGAGACACTGGAGGTGGGAGAGATTTTCATGGAAATGAGAATACATCAGGGAAAGGCTTTGTGAACTTGGTCAAATCACACCACTTCACTAGGCCTCAGTTTCCTCCTAGTCTTTAAAGTTAGGGAATTGGACTTGATCAGGGGTTCTTAACTATTTTTGTCATGGACCCCTTTGGTAATCTATTGAAGCTTATAGATCCTTTCCTCAGAATAATGTTTTTAAATGCATAAAATAACATAGAGAATCTATTATGTTGAAAGATGTCCTTTTTCCCATCTAAGTTCACAGCTTCCCTGAAATTTATCCATGAAGCCTTAGGAGGCTGGGTACCCCAGATTAAAACTCTCAGGATTAGATGATTTCCAAGGTCCCTTCTAGTTCTAACATTCTAAGAATTCTGTATTTCTAGGAGGTAAGGTTATTGACATGAAATTTGGTGCTGGGGATCTCAGTGATAGACCTTAATTCTTTGTTGCTTAGGTCTTTTTTTTTTTAAAGGTACAAACCAACCTGGTTCCCTAAAGCTGTAATCTCCAAACTTCTTTGTTTGCACACTCCTATCTATCAGTAAAAAAAATTTTGAGTTTATTTTCCCAAACCAGTTTTCTTCAGAGATCAAAAATTCTTACGGTTAGGGATGCAAAATCAGAGACCACTGGTTTAGGGAAACAGATGGGCTTGTGCTTATCCAACGGAAGGACTAGCCAGTGGGAGCTGATCCCGAGAGTTTACACGGCATGCTGTGACTGCTAGCAGCCCACATGGTAGAAGCAAGGGAGCCTGATTCTGGAAAGGTGTGATGATGTATAAAAGAATTTTCCTATTGCAAAATTCAAAGCATGCACAGGTATTCTAACTGTTTCTCGTCTGCTTATCTCTTGGTGAATCTCTTGTTGATTGAACTAAGAGGGAGATAGATAACAGACTCCCATGTGGGTCAATTCACTCTTGCTTTCTCACCTAATAGAGTGAGGAGAACATGCTGAAAGCCTTTGGGTAGGGCAAGAGGCTTTGGGCCCTCCCCACCTGGGCCGTGTTGGCCTCTCCTCATCCAGAGACTTACAGTATGTCTTCCTTGCTCAAACCAGCAACAAGTGTTTTGTCTGCCTCTCAGTTCTCATTCAGCAGCTGACTAGAAAGGTCCCTTTTCACCATGAAGTAAGCAGAGTGGAGACAGAATACTTGTGCATGCTCTGAATCAGGCAGTGAAGTCTTTCTACGACATAACATTGTGGCTTTCTGGAGGGAGGGTCCCTAGCCTCTTCCATGTTGACTGGCAGCAGTCTGAGCATGCTGCACATTCTACGGGGCAGGGATTCCACTGGGCAGTCCTACTATTACACTAAAAAAAGGAGGTACCACAGCAAAGAATTTTAAACTCTATCTAAGTTCCACCTTTCAAATAAAGAATTTCCTGAGTCCCATTGGATGCTCATGGCTTCCTATTCCCTCTCCTTCCCCTCCAATTATCTTGTCTGTAATATGTATAGGCCTGTCTGTCTACTTGTTATTTCCTTAGGTTAAATTGTAAACTCTTCATGGACAGGAATTGTTTCTTTTTTGTCTTTGTAACTCCTGGGCTTAGTTCTGTGTCTGGCACACAGTAAACACCCTATGGACCCTTGTCCTCCTGTAGAAGAAAAGGAGTTTGTGAAAGTTTTTATGCAGAAAGTCAGGGCAGACAAAGGATCTCTCATTCAGTTGCAGTTCTAGCAATGGCTGCTGTCTAAACCAGCCAAGAAGAACTACGTGATACATTGTTCAGCCAGTTAGTATATACCAGGGCTTCTTAAACTTGTTCAGCTCATGAGCCCTTTTCTCGATTGGGCAGTGTTCCTCGGCATGGTGTGGCCTGAGGGCATGTGCAGTTGTATTCAGAACCAAGGCTGAAGTGAAGTAGTGGATGCAGCAGTGGGCAAGTGCAGCCAGAAACACCTCAGATTCATTAAGCATTTGATTTTTAATTAATTTTTGATTGTTGTGCATTCAGAAACCTTTCACTTCTGTCAAATTTTTCGTGACCCCATATGGGGTCTCAACCCACAGTTTAAGAAGTGCTGGTATGTACAACAGGTGCCTGTTCTCCAGGTGGCTGATTAGGTGGAACGGGGTGGATAGAGTGAAGGACCTAGAGTCAGGAGACCTGAGTTCAAATGTAACCTCAGACCCTTACTAGCTGTGTGACTATGGGCAAATCATTTAACCTCTGCCTTCCTCAGTTTCCTCAACTGTAAAATGGGGATAATAAAAGCACCTGCCTTCCAGGTTTGTTGTGAAGATCAGATGAGATACCATTTATGAAGCACTGGTACAGTGTCTGGTATATAGTAGACACTTAAGAAACGCTTATTCCTTTCATCTGCCCTTCCCTATCTAGGCTGCATATCTGTTGGCAGTCTGAATAAAAAGGAACTGTTGTATTTGGGTCATTGAATCCTCCATCTACCTGAGCCAATGATGCAAGAAAATGCCTGTGCAGGGTCTTTACCAGGCTTTCCCCTGTTGCTAGAAGGGTGAGTTCCACTCTTCTTCCCTGACCAGGTCCCAGGCCCCTGACCATTTGCTTAGCCTGCATGTTACTGAAGCCCCAGGGACCTTCCTAAGTAACTATCCTTACTCCTTGGAGGGAGATGGGAAGGAAGAGAAGAATAACCCCAGTGGATCTTGATAGAGTGGCCTACTTCAGAAACCATCATGCTGGAGCAGGGAGGCAATGCGCCCTTATTTTCATCATGTACTCTTACTGATCCCCATACTAACCAGTGGGAGTGTGTGTACCCCACTTTAGATATCATTGCACTAACATCTTCCTCTGATACCTCATTGTGGCTTCATGGTGACGCTGAGCTCCAAGAGGACATGCTAGCAGAATGCCGGCTGTGGCTGGTCCAAATCTGAGGAAAGACTTTGAGGCCAGTGCCAGCGATTGATGGCATGCCCATTGTCTGAGCTCAAGCCCACTCAAGTTTAAAGGGACTTATTACTAGAAGACTGGCCTTCAGGCAATAATTTCTTTTTCAGCTGCAGCAAGATATGAGGAGAACTTCTTAAAATGGAGGTCTTAATCTCTTTTTTCCATGGCCTTTTCTCAATCTTCATTTTTCTTGTTCTCTCTGTAGCCTTTGACACTATTGATCACCCTCTCCTCCTTGCTACTCTCTTTTCTTTAGGTTTTTGGGGCATCACTTTGTCCTGGTTCTCTTCCTACCTATCAGACCACTCCTTCTCTTTCTTTGCTGGGTCCTCCTCCAGCTCATGATCTCTAATATAAGTATCTCAGAGGGCTCTATCCTGGACCTTCTTCTCTTCTCCCTCCCTCCCTTGGTGATCTCATCAGTTCCCATAGATTCATTTGTCATATCAAGTCTACTTATCTACTCCTAACCTCAGCTACACTCTAATTTTGCATCTCCAAAGTAGTTATTAGACATCTTGAACTATATGTCCTACAGACATCTTAAACTCAACATATCCAAAACTGAACTCATTATCTTTCCCCTCAAATCCTCTCCCTTTTCAGACTTCTATATTACTCTCCAGGGCACCACCATCCTTCTAGTCCCCCAGGCTCTAAATCTAGGTGTTTTCCTCAACTACTCACTGTTTCTCACCCCTCATAACAATCTATTGCTCAGGCCTGTTGATTTTTACCTGCAACATCTCTCAAATAAGATCCCTCCTCTCCTCTGATGTTTCCTCCACCGTGGTGTAGACTTCTCCCTCCTAATGCTTGGCCTATTTCGATAACCTGCTGGTTGGTGTATCTGCCACAGGGCTTTCCCCACTCTAGTCTATCCTCCGCTTGGCTGCCAAAGTGATTTTCTTAAAGCATAGGTCCCACCATGTCACCCCACTACTCCAATGATCCCCTATCACTTCTAGGATCAAATATAAAATCCATTTTGGCCTTCAAAGCCCTTCATAACTTCTTATATTTCTAGTCTTACCTTACATTGCCAACTTCCTCACAAAATACTGTGAAACATACTCCTTTCTGTTCCTTGAATAATACATTCTGTCTACTTACTGGGCATTTTCTCTCACTGTCCCCCAGGCTCCTGCTTTTCTGATTTCTTCTGAGTTCCCAGCTAAAAGTTCACCTTTTACCAGCAGTCCTCTTTAATTCTAGTACCTTCTCTAGGTGGGTTATTTCCTTTTTATCCTGTATATAGCTTGTTTATGTATAATTGTTTTCATGTTTTCTCCCCCATTAGATTGTGAGTTTTTTAAAGGAAGGGTTTGTATCCCCATTGCTTATCCTAGTACCTGGCACATAGTAGGTGCTTAATAAATGTTTACTGACTGACTATCTGACTGGAGGGAGTAGCCCCCATGAAGGATTTCATGAATCCTTGAAGAATTGAAGGGGCTATTGCCAAGAGCTGTTCTTGTTTCCCAATTATCCCACAGCACAAATTAGGGAGAGTAACTCCCTTGGTTGTTAATGATTTCTTAGCCACTAGATGCAGATTGCATTCATTCCATTGTGAGTCCAGAGAAGGGATCCACCCTTGGTTAAGGAACATTTCACTTTAATCTCCATGGGGGAAAAAACCCAACTGACCCAGCAGTCCCCTTATTGGGTATATACTTCAAAGAGATCAAAGACAGAGGGATAGGTCCCATATACTCTGAAACACTTTTTGTGGTAGCAAAAAAATGGAAGCAAAATGATTGCCCATCAACTGGGTGATGAACAAACAAATTGTGGCATATGGGTTTAGTGGAATTTTATTGTGCTATTGTTCAATTGTGTCCAACTCTTCATGACCATACTTGGGGTTTTCTTAGCAAAGACACTGGTGTGGTTTGCTATTTCCTTCTCCAGCTCATTTTACAGATGAGGAAACTGAGGCAAACAGGCTAACTTACACAAAGTCACACAGTTAGGGAATGTCTGAGGCCAGATTTGAACTCAGGTCTTCCTGACTTCAGGTCCAGCATTTTATCCACTGAGCCACCTAGATGCCCCACTATTGTGCTGTAACAAATGACAACTGTGAGGAATTCAGAGAAACTTGGCAAGGCTAGGGTGAACTGATTGAGAACAAAGAAAGCAGGATCAGGAGAACCATATAGATAGTCACCACAATAACATAAAGGAAAATAACAGTATAAGTCAGATTAATGCAATAACCAATATGGAATTCAGAAGACTTAGGATAAAACCCATTTCTTTCCTTCTGCTAAGGAGGTAGTGGTCAATGGATGTGGAATGTTGTATGTACTGTCAGATATGGCTGATTTGGTTTTTTGTTTTGTTTAGGTGTTTCTTTTTGTTTTAATGGAAGGTTCTGCATGTGTATACAGCGTATGGCACATACAAAATGACAACAAAACAAAACCCAAATTAATAAAACATTATAAAATAACACAATAAAGTAAAATTTGAATTTCGAGGGCAAGGTGACGATTTCATAGTTTCCGATGGGTATAATCTGCTAAGGGGAACTGCTGGAGGAAATTAATTTAGTTTCATATAAAAGTTGAGAGAGAAATCTGACAGGAGAATAAGAAAAACTTTGGGCTCAGGTTCCCTTGGTGGATCCTTTTGTAGTGGAAAGAACCCTGCCGTGTGACCTTGATGAAGTCTCTTCACTACCAAGACCTTAGTTTCTTCCCTTCACTGGGTGAATGAATGGGTTGCCACACGGTCTCAGTAGTTCTAGCTCTGACAATCCAGGATTCAGTATTCCAAGATAGCAGATCAGTGCTAGTGATTTCAGGAATCTTGGATGGGTATGGAGAAGAAAGACTGATCTAAATGATACTTTGCAATTCACAATTTTAGAGAGTTGTGGGCAAGGAGAGGCACTGAGAGGTCAAATGACTAACCTTTGACCACAAGGCCTAATATGTGTCAAAGGTGGGACTTGAATCCAGGTTTTTCTGACTTCAAGGCCAGCCTACTAACTTCTATGCTATGCTATGCTATGCTATGCTACCTCTCTGGGCTCAGAGGTTGGAAGTTGATGGTTGAGCTGAGGCTAGCATGTAGACCTCCTAATTGGCTAGGTTCAATATGCTGCAATTGAATAAATATTTATTAAGTACCTACTATGTGCAAGGCACTGTAAAACTCTCTGGGCAGTTAGGACAGGCATCCCTAATTTACAGATTAACAAAATGAAGGCCAAAGCATTACCGTAAGAATTGGATGAACTAAAAAGTACAAGGGAAAGATTTGAAGAATATTTGAACCTCGCCTTCCCCAGGGATACCATGTTCTCACTGACCTGAATTTGATGTTTTACTGCCAGGTTGTCTGCTGTATAAGGATGAAACGATGTCTCTGCTTTACCTTTTCTTTGGTCTGAAAAGACTTGATTCAGTCCTCAGAAATGGTCCAGATGTGTTTGCTTCTGATAAGTGATAGACGTACAGCTGGAAAGAATATAAACAAAGTAATAGAAAAAAGAAATGCTTCAATTCAATAAGCATATGTTAGGTGCTTATGGTGTACTCAATGCTATGAGGGATAGAGAATAAATGGTCTGGCCTCCAGAACAAGATTGCTGTGTATGAAGTGAAAGGAGAGGGACCCTTCCTGGAAGGAATTTACAATTATAACACATCATAATTAAGGACTTCCAACCAGTCTCCTCCTGAAGGCCTGTGATATGCTATACCACTATTTAGCAAGTTTCCAAAAAATGCTTTTTATTGACATCTTTTGTTTCCATATTACCTTAATTTTCACAAATATCCCTCTCCTTTGCTTCCCCTCCTCCAGAGAGTCAACTCTTGTAACAAAAAATAAAAAAAAAGTAGGAAAAAAAGCAGTTCTTTTTAACTGACACATCAGCTAAGGCTTACACTACATGAAATGTTCTATACCCACAGTCCCCCACCTCTGCAAAGAAGAAAGGGAGGTGTATTTAATCCTTGTTTCCTCAGTGCCAAGTCTGATCATTATAATTACATGATGTTCTGTTTCTTTTTGTTGTTCTTTCCATTTTTCTTGTAGTAATTATTGCATATGTGTTTTCATGGTTTGATTTAATTCACTTTGTATCAGCTCATATAATTCTTCCCATGATTTTCTATATTCATTTAAAATATTATATGTTATTTTTATATTTATATACATTTTATCTTTTATAAAATATATTTTTTTGTGAACTTAACAAATGACAAATAAAATGAGCATTTCTATACACAATGTGGAACAGGAGGAGATAATTGTATATGAAACTTTGATATATTCTTCATATTAACATTTTCAAGCATGGTAATATTCCATTGCCTTCATGTATTAGAAGTTAGGCCATTCTCCATTTGGTGGTCATTTACAGTTTTTAGTTTTTGAATACTTCAAAAATTACTGTCATAAATATTTTGCTCATGAATGTAGGAGACCTCTTTTTCCATGTTTGACCTCCTTGGGGTACAAGCCTACCTCTGAAATCTCTGGATCAAAGAAGGTATTGATTTTTAACCCAGGGTTTTGAACAAACAGAGAACAAAGTATAGCAGCTCATTAGCAGTCAATGAATTGCCTTATTTAAGAGCTAGTCTTCTTGGCTTCCAATGGTTCTGATTGTGTGGTAGCACTTATCCTAGACCGGCCACTAAATCCCAGAAGCTTCTATCATCTTGGAGAAGGAATAGAGGATTCCTGGTGCTTCTTTTTTACACCCAAGGTGCCATCACTGCATCTCAGTTTCCTGTGTCTGTAAAATGAGGGAGTTTAGTGCTCTGGGGTTCCAACTCTAGATCTATGAATTGATGATGCTTTGATCTGCAAAGGGATTTGAACGAGGGCACCGAAAAGCTTGCCATTTGTGGGGTGCTGGAGGGAGGGGAAAGAAAACTGGCTCCAAGGATGAGTGACACTATTGTAGCCTCCTGCAAGGATCGAGGTCACTCAGAATGGGAAGAGGCCTCTCTGCTTCCCTAGCAACATGTTAACATCTTTGTATAAGCTGTTTAAATACACTGGGTTGTTTGCCCCCCAAGCCTGCTGGTAGCAGCTTTTTTAGTGTTTACATAATACTTAGTGGGGCCCAAGGTAGGGTGCTTTGTAAATACCATTTTAGAGTGTTTTAATGTTACTTATTTCTGATTCAGTGGTTTTCAAATGGGAGCTCAGCAGTGCATACCTTTCTCTCCCAGCTCCATGCCCTTCTCCGGCCACCTTTTTAAACTCTGACCTATTGAGACTCCAAACAAAGGAAAATCTCTAATGCTAACTTCCCATTAATGTCTGGGACATTAAAAGCCAGAATGGATTCAGGTCATAGAAGTCCTCTAAGTAAAACAGACCACCCTTACAATCTCTTTGAGCAAGGGAGACTTAATTCACTGTAAGAACTAAATGATAAATTGTTGAGATGGCTTTCAAGTCTGCTTTTATATTAAAGATGCAATTACATGTTTTTACCCTTATTGTGCATTGATTTGGGTCAGGTTTTTGCTGGGCAAGGGCAATTCAATCTTAACTAAAAAAACCAAAATGGTGGAGAAATTGGATTAGACAGATATTCATGTATGTGGATGTCTGTATGTGTGTGTTGTGGTACATAGGCTGAGGAGAAAATAAGAAATTAACAGATAGAAAAGCTTAGAAGGACTTTCTCCAAATACATATGGTAAATATACACATAAATATACATACATGCACGCACACATATTTCCAGACATACACACAGATATACACATAATACATGTACACATGTATATGTGTACATGCATATAGAGGTAAAGACTATGGAGAGCCTTATGCCTACTCTCTCACTAGCAAGGCATATCCTCAAGTCAGCTAGATACATCTCTCCTTTTGGGTCCTGGGGTACTCCTGAAGAGGTAATGGGTGGTGATTCTTCCTTTTTAAAGAATTCTATTTTATTTTCAGTTCTAAATTCTATTTCTCCCATTTTCTCCTTCTCTACCCATTGAGAAAGAAAGAACAAAACCTGTTACTACGATGACGACGACGACTGCTACCACCACTACCACCACTACCACCACTACCACTACTACCACTACTACTACTAGCTAACGTTTATGTAATGCTCACCATGTACCAGGCACTATGTTAAATGTTTTATGGTTTTCCTTCCACATGGTGACTTTCCCTATCGGGGTTTTGATATATCAAGAGTCGGCATAAGAAATTAAATAGGGATTTTTTTGTGAGTTTTGCAGAAGCTGTAGGTCACAGATGGACCAATAAACACCTGTTTTCTCTACACTCAAAGAGCTTTTTATTTCATTGAGAAAATAAAACATTATATAGCTCTTTCATGTGTATATGTAATCAAATTCCAAAGAGTGAGATACTATGAGTTTTGTTGTTGTTGTTCAGCTGTTTTAGTCATGAAAGCCAGTAGACAACGCAGAAAAAGTTTAGAAACGCAAATGCATAAAATATATGTATTGCATTTACCAATCCAAATTTTACAATAAGGTACTATAAATACCCCATAAAAGAAAAAGAAAAAAATTCAGACTTCTTCTCAGGTACAAAAGGAGAGCCAAAAAATTTTACACAGATTTTCCAGATTGTGGGGGCACCATGCTCCTAACTTTCACGATGTGGAAGGGATAACTATACAATTATTATTTCATTTGATCTTCATAACAACCCTAAGAGATAGGTGCTATTATAGTCCACATTTTACAGTTGAGGAAATTGAGGCAAACAGAGATTAAGAGACTTACTCAAAGGTCACATAGCTAGTAAATGTCTGAGGCCAAATTTGAACTCAGGTCTTCCTGATTCCAGGCCCAGCCCTCCTTCCATTGAACCACCTAGGTATATGTCATTCCCCCTTATATGACTATGTGTAGTCAAGCAAAACAAATTCCCACATTAGCTATGTTCATATACACATACATAAACAATATATGCATATGTTTATAGACTTCCATACTTACACACATATATATGGTTAGTGATATATAGACACACATACATGTATATGTATACATATGTGTATACATGTATATATGTATATATATCCCACACATGAGCACATATATTTATACATACACACACACACATACATATACAGCAATCTACACTAGCTCCATCACTTCTCTATCCATATACCATATTTCATCATGAGTCCTCTGGAACTATATTGGTTTTGTTGCGTTGATCAGAGTTTCTAAGTCTAAGTTTCTAAATCTAAGTTATTTGTCTTTACAGTATTATTGTCATTGTATAAATTATTCTCCTGGTTCTCACTTCATTGTGTTCATACAAGTTCATACAAGTCTTCCCAGGTTTTTCTAAAACCATCTCCATCATTTCTTACAGAACAATAACATTCCATCACATACATCTAGCATAAACTTGTCTGGCCATTCCCCAATTAATGGGCAGGGATTGATCCTTCTAATTTTACTGACTTTCCCCCCATTCCATGTGTTTTCCTCAATGTGAATCACAGTATAATATAGTTAGTATCACCTAGATATTATTGATTGATCTGGTGCTTAGTGCCCCAAACTCATTTAACCAATTGACATCAGACAGATTTTATGAAGGGATGTTTACTGAAAAGCTATAGCAAAATCCAAAGTATTAAACAACCTTCCAAAGTGGGGAATGCTCTCCCCTATATTGGGCAGTTAGATGGTGCAAGGGATAGAGTGCCAGGCCTGGAATCAGGAGGACTCATCTTCCTGAGTTCAAATCCAATCTCAGACATTTATTAGCTATGTGACCCTGGGCAAGTTACTAACCCTGTTTGCCTCAGTTTCCTCATCTGTAAAATGAGTTGCAGAAGGAAATGGCAAACCATTCCCAGTATCTTAGCCAAGAAAACCCCAAATGGGGTCACAGAAGAGTTGGACACGACTGAAACAGCTGAAAAACAACAACAAAACTCATAGTATCTTAGTCTTTGTCATTTGATTACAGATACACGTGAAAGAGCTATACGATGTTTTATTTTCTCAATGAAATAAAAAGCTCTGAGGTTAGAGAGGACTAGGTACTTGTGGGTCCATCTGAGAATAGAGAAAGACTGAGAAGACTGATATTATTTATTGTCCCTCCCTCACTTGGACCCCAGGCTAGAAAGAAGTGATCAGAAGGTTAGATTATTTCCTGACTTAGTTTTCAGAGGCAGAAGCTGGTGATCTCTGAGTGTTTATGGCAAGATTATTCTTGTCCTTGGTAATAGAAAGATGGTGCTTATCAATCTGGGACTGTTAGTGCTCTGTCCACCGAACCACCTGGTTGCCTCCAAACAGCGATAAGGGTAACATAATGTGGAAGCCTTTAGTTTGGGGGGATCCTGATTTGCGGTGTAGAGTAAGGTTTTCACAAGGCACAAATTGAGATATTAAGTAACATTGCTGTTTCACAGTGAAAAGTTGGAATGGAACCAAACTCTACATTTATCTCTTTTCTGGACCCCCTTGTGGTAAATGCTATAAAGAATGGGATAAGAAGAGGCCCAAGAGTTATACTGTAAAGAGGTCAGAATGGTGTTGGGTCCCACCTGAAGAGTGGTCCTTGTGTCTCTGGTTATACCAGTAGTACAAGACCCAGACCTAGGAATGTTTGAACAAAAGTGACCAGATTTCAGATACTAGGCAAACCTGGTGAATTTTGTGTTTATGGCTAGGACAAAGCAGGGGAGAGGTTTATGTGTGTGCAGGTGGGGCAGAGGCAGGAGGATCATTAGATTATAGATTTAGAGCTTGATGGAACCTTAAAGGTCATCTAGTCTAATGATACCCTCATATTACAAATGAGGCATCTGAAGCACAGATGGGTGAAGGGAATTGTCCCAGGTCACACTGGTGAGAAAGGAAAAGAGTGAACAAGACTTTCCTGGAAGGGATGAGGCCTGTGATTGGGGTGGGCCCAGAATCTTGATTGGGGGAATGAGGACAAAGGAAAGATGAAACGACACGCCAGTCTTAGTTTAGAGCTATTGAGAGTAAGAGGAACAAATTGATTTTTTTAAAGGAATCTCCCCCTCCTTACCCCCAACTCCGTGCCTAATTTATAATACAGACTGGAAAAAAATACCTTACAGAAAAAGCACCAAAGTCATCTTGTTTGAAAAATTCTGGCATTTTCCCCCTCAAAATCTGTCCTAGTTATGCTGGAGATCTTCTGACCCCAGAATACTTTTATTTATGACAGAAAACTCATTTCCATGGCAACGCATTATGAAGCTGCAGACTCAAGATTATAACTTCCCAAGCAATGAAGAGACATAATGGAATTTTAAAAAAAACCCCAGCTAGAAGCTTCTCTGCAAAGACAAACACAGTACCCTACAAAATCCCAGGGCCCCACTGGAGACTGGCAGTCTGGGGTAGTGAATACTGAGGGGAGGTAGGGTGAAAGAGGGTAGGAAGGGACAGGTGAGACTCAAAGTCATTTTTTTTCCCAAGGAGCTCATAGGCAATTAAGGACATTTTTCAGACATCCAAATGTCTTATCCTTCAAACATGAAATGTGCTTAATGCTCTATAGAAATGTAAGTTACTATTACAAATAGTAGAATGTAAGCTCCTTGAGGGCAATTTTTAAAAAAATTGTTTTTGCCTCCCCAGTGTAAAAGGAACAGTGTCTTGTGTCTTAATAAAGACACTGTTAGATGCAATTACATTGAATGAATGTCAGGATATGTACTTTTAGCTACTTTTCTAGACTGGAAGATGGGCTGCACAGAGCTATCCACATTTTTACCTGGTCCCCTTGTGACCAAGGACACATATTTACAGGATGGCTGGGTGTGGAAGGCAGTGAAATGTAGTTAGTCCTTTTAGGAACTTCTGTTTCTATGGCTTCATTCCTTATTCCAACTAAGCTGCCTGACATATCTGAACATCAGGGAAGGGAATAAATATTGTTTCAGGCACAGGCAGTGACATAGATTCATAAATTTATAGAATTTAAGAGCTGAAAGGGACTAGAGATTTAGTGCATTATCTCTCTGTCCCTCTCTGTCTCAGTCTCTCTATCTCTTTTGTTTACAGATGAGGAAACTGATTGACTTACACAAATTGTAAATGAGGAGCTAGGAGTGACTGAGGAAATTTCCTAGAAACCCACACCTCATATTTGTCCCCCTCCTTTCATCCACTCAATCCTCCACATTTCTTTTCCTGGAACACAGGAGTATAGCTTGACCTAGAAGAGTATAGAATGTAAATGCCTTGAGAGCAGGAATTTTTTGTTTTGTTTTTGTTTTTGTTTTCGTATCCCTGGTGTCTAGCACAATCCTTTTTTTTTTTTTAACCGTGGAATCAGGAATTAATTAATTTATTTATTTTGATCTTGTAGCACTCCCTCATTTTATTTTTATTTATTTATTTTTTTAGCACAATGCTTTGCATCTCTATATACCCTCCACATATTTATATACACACATATATGTACACATGCATACACACGTATGTATGTGTATTTTTATAGTGAGTATGTCTCTTGGCCTCTTGGCACTCTTTCAGTGGGGCTTTTCTCTAGTCACTCTTTGGGACTGCCCACTCGTTCATTATGAGTGAATTAGAAACACTGAGAGTTTAAAAATGGGGAACTGAGTCAGTAGAGGAAATGGCCATCTTGAGCAGTCTTCTCTGGAGGAAGCTCTGAGGACTTGTTTGTGTCTCTTGGGGAATGTAGTAAGTGAAAGGAGGGTTCAGGAAGAAATGAGACTGAGAGGGAAATTCAAGGATGTTGTTCAACAAATTCCAACCACTTGTGGAGAAGAGAGGAGAGTCTTAATTTCCTAGGTAGCATGTTACTGGAATCTACACTTTTAGTGGAGAAATGAGATTTCTGTGATAGTGAAAACATTGAGTTTCCTAGTGGGTGACTCCAAGTTCAAGAGTGTCAGGAGTTTGAGAGTTCCAGGAACTGGATCCTAGTCTAGGCTGGGGTTTTTTAACCTTTTTGGTGTCACAGACCCCTTGGGCAGTCTGGGGAAGCCCACTGACCTTTTTTTGGAAGGTTTTTAAATGCATAATATAAAATACATAGGATTATAAAGGAAGCTAGTTATTTTGAAATAGAGTTATCAAAATATTAAAAGTTCATATATACCATATATATAAAGATACATATTTGGCCCATACCTGTGAAATCATTGGTATGGGGAACTCCTAGTTTGAAAAATCCTTCCACTATAGGTATTCATGGAGGGTGGGCTTGGGATTCTGGCAAACCTTGACATATTTAGCACATACTGTAGTCCAGGTTATACTATCAGCAACTCTTCTTTCTTAGAGAGTTGCCAAGGGGGGCAGAGCCAAGATGGTGGAGTAGAGAAAGCACTCAACTGAACTCTCCCAACATTCCCCTCCAAACAACTTTAAAATAATTCCTCAGATTGAATTCTGAAGTGGCAGAGCCAAGAAAAGGGTAAGATAACTTAGGAGGTCAAAGAAATTTGTGACATGGTGGTAGAGTCTGGCCCGAAGTCCACATGAATGAAACCAGTGGTGGAACTTGGTGGTGGTGACAAAAGCAGCAGCAACTTTGGGAGCTCTCAAACTAGAGATGGTAAGGGGACTTGGCAACTGATCAGAAAGAGATTATAGGGGATCTCTGCGCTATCACTGGATGTAGGACCAGATGCTGTTTGGCAACTCCATTGCCTAGACCCACTTCTGGGCAGAGAGAAACACTTTTGGTCAAGAGGGAGTGGGAACCCTGAGGAGCAGTATCACTTTTGGTCACTAGAATGCAGACCAGAAGAGTAATGACCACACCCTCCTGGGATCACACCACCTTGGGAGCACCAAAAACTTCCAACCTCCTGGAATTAGCTATGAATACATCAGTGTGAAGAAGCCTGAAGCTTGAAACAGTAACTCATTACCTCCCCACCCCACCCCTCCCACTGGGAACAGAACCCAACTTTAACATAAAGTTGAAAATCAAGAAATAGGTTGGAAAAAATGGGCAAACAAAAAAAAAGAGCCTGACCATAAAAATCTGCTATGGTGACTGGGAAGATCAAGACATAAACTCAAAAGAAGACAATGAAGTCAAAACAGCTACAAGCAAAGTCTTAAAGAAAAAGTGTGAATTAGACAGAAGCTCAGAAGGAATTCCTAGAAGAGCTAAAGATGATTTTCAAAATTAGATAAAAAAATAGTGGAAAAGTTAGATAAATAAATGAAAGCAAAGGAAGAAAATTAAGAAAGACCATTAATATCTTGGTAAAAGAGGCATAAAAATACTGAAGAAAATAACCTTAAGAAACCTTAAGAAGCTTAAGAAACAGAAATAGAATTGGCCAAGTGGAAAAGAAGATAGAAAAGCTCGTTGAAGAAAATAATTCCTTAAAAATTAGAATTGGGCAAGTGGAAGGTAATAACCCCATGAGACATCAAGAAACAAGAAAAAAAAGTGAAAAGGATGAAAAAATAGAAGAAAATGTAAAATATCTCATCAGAAGAACAATTGATCTGGAAAACAGATTGAGAAGAGTTAATTTAAGAATTATTGAACTACTTGAAAACCATGATTAAGGAAAGAGCTTAGATATCATATTTCAGGAAATTATTAAGGAAAACTGCCTTGGTATCTTAGAAACAGGAAGGAAAATAGAAATCGAAAGGATACACTGATTATCTCCTGAAAGACGTCTCAAAATGAAAACTCCCAGGAATATTACAGCTAAATTCCAGAGCTCCCATGTTAAAGAGAAAATATTTTAAGCAGCTAGAAAGAAATCATTCAAATACCATGGAGCCACAGTCAGGATCACATAAGATTTAGCATCTACCATGTTAAAGGAGTGGAGAGCTTGGAATATGATTTTCTGGAAGGCAAAAGAGCTGGGATCACAGCCAAGAATACAAAGAAAGGTAAAAGACAAATAGTCAAATGGGAGAGATAACAGGTAAATGACTCTATACAAATAAGCTATATATAGTATAAAATGGAAAGGCACTTTAAGAGGAATTGGTAAGAGAGATTAAGGATTCAAGGATCACACTGAGGTTGTGAAGGGTGTCCTAGAAAGATGTAGGGACAGTCAGAGGAGTTTTGGGTTTGGAGGGAAATATAATGAGTTCTATTTAAAATTTGTAGAATTTGAAATACCTATGGTAAATCTAGTTTAAAATGTTCAATAGAAATTTGGAGATGTGTAACTGGAGCTCAGAAGAGAGACTAGTACTGGGTATATAGATCTGAGAATCATCTTGTATTAATATTATAATTAAATTCATGGAAGATGATGAGGTCATGAACTAAGAGAGTTTAGAGAGAGAAGACAAAAGTAGGACAAAACTTGAGGAACATCCATTGTTAGGAGGCAGGATATCAATGATGACTCAATAGAAGAGACTAATAGAGGTAGGAGATCCAGAGAAAAGTAGCATTGTGAAAACACAGGGGAGAGAGTATCCAGGTAGAGTGATCAGCAGAATATGATACTACAAAGAGGTTGAGAAGCATAGGATGGAGAAAGATGTACCTGATTTGACAATTAAGAAAGTGTTGGTAACTTTGGAGAAAGCAGTTTTAATTGAGAGATGAGACTAAAAACCAGATTACAAAGGGTAGAGGAGAAAGAAGTAAAAAAACCCAAATAAACCCAGTATAGACAGCTTTCCCAAGGAGTTTGGCTGCAAATAGTAGGAGATACATAGGACAATAGCTTGAGGGGAAGATACAGTCTGGTGGAACAGCAAGAAGGCTGGTCTTGAACCAGACTTTTCCATTTGCTTTGCTTACAGCTTATTAAATGTTTGTTGAATTGGACTCTGTGTGTGTGTGTGTGTGTGTGTGTGTGTGTGTGTGTGAGAGAGAGAGAGAGAGAGAGAGAGGGAGGGAGAGAGAGAGAGAGAGAGAGAGAGAGAGAGAGAGATTATAAAAGGTAAGGATGGAGTTTCCAAATATTTGTAAAATAGAAACGTTACACAAAGTCAACCAACAAGAGACAACATTTGCTAGAGGCCAAGCACTCCTCTGACTTAATTGTTTGTAACATGTTCTCAGGTACAGCTCAATTAGCAGCAGATCAGTTTACCAGTTGAAGCATAATGTGTTTATGCTCTAAGTAACTGCTGATGCATCAGGGTCCCTCCTGAGTTCCTGTACTCATCATTAATGGGTCAACTTAAAGTTGTTCCCTCTCAGTAAACGAGGAGGTAAAATGAAATGATCTTTAGATGGGTGGACCCTAGGAGCTGAAGAGAGAATAAAGTAGTCAAAAAAAAAAGCTGAAAGATAAAAACATGAATACTTATAATTATGAATCACTCAGGGAAATTCCTTCCTACAGTGTCTTTCAGGGGAGGGTTCCCCAGTGTTCCAGAAGCCCACCCTATCTTTGGGAAGTACCCAGGTATGTAGACAAAGTGGTTGTAAGCTCTTGACCCAAAGGAAATCTTGGTCTGAACTCCTGGCTTGACCTCTGTCATTCTGAGGATGCCTGCCAGGGAGATGTAATTGAGCTTGGATCTTCGGGAATAATTTAGAAACCAAGCTTATCAGTAGGAATTTTCATTTTAAACAGAAAGAATTGCCCTTTTTAATGCTAATAGAAATGTCTTTAATAAATATAAACTAATATATAATATAAATGAATATAAATATAAAATATAATAAAATGAATATAAAAGTTTACCTTCCTTACCCAACAAATGTGTTTCTGAAAAGTGTATGAACAGAAAATTTGTAAATTGAATGATATTTTAAATTTATGATAAGAGCTGGCATTTATATTGAATACTATGGGGAATACTTAGTTTTGGTAGGAAAGGGAAGAATATTTCTTCAGTGTGAACCATCAGCCTCTCATTTATTTTTTCCCCTCTCTTTCTTCCTTTTTAGTTATGATCTTAACAATCATCAACAAACACAAACATTTCAACATACAAGGAACAAAAAGAGAAGTTTTGTAACAAGAGAACTGTGTCAAGTTCAAGGTATGAGAAACCATGAACTTGTTACAGTTTTTTAAAAAAAAGTATATATCATATTTAACAAGATAGCAACAAAACTATTCTGTTTGTGTGTCTTCTGGACTTGTTTTTGTTTTCTTCTGTGTATTTTAATGTTTTTTGATGATATTTTCTTTAAAAACTTTTTTTGCATGTCCATCATTATCATTATCATTTGCATCTCCCCCATCCCCAAATAGAAGCCCATCTGTATAACAGAAGTACAAACAAAACAAATCACCACATTTTCTGTGTCTGAAAATATGTCTCATTCAGCATCTCCAGTCAATCATCTTTCCAATCATAGGTGGGAAATATGTTTCATCATCACTCTTCTGAAGTGTAATTGGTCACTTCTTTGATAAGTGTTTTGAAGTCCTTCAGAGTTGCTTTTCTTTATACCAGTGGGTCTCAAAGCATGGTCGGGAGACCCCTAAGGATTCTTGAGACCCTCACAGGGGGTTGGCAAGGTAAAATCTATCTTCATAATAATATTAATTTGTCTTAATTTCTATTATGGTAAATATAAATATCACTCACATAAACCAAAGCTTTTTTGGGAGTGGATCCTTAATAATTCTAAGAGTATAAAGAGGTCCTGAGGCCAAAAAGTTTGAGAATCACTGCTTTACATTATTGTGACCATCCTGTAAATTGTTCTGGTTTTGCTTTTTTTACTCTGCATCAGTGTATGTCTTCCTAAGTTTCCTAAATCTGCCATATTCAGCATCTCTTACAATGCAACAGCATTCCCTTCATTTGTTTTCTAAATTAGGCAGCTGGGTGGCATAAGATAGAATGCTCACCTGTGGCTCCAAGAAGCTTCAGTATGCACAATACCTCATCCTGACAAACCATCATGGCAGATAGGCTGAAACAGGTGGAAGGTAACAGAACAGCTACAAACCTGTGGGAATGCCTATCCCAAGCACGTGAAGACTTCCCCAGGTGGAAAGGGCAAATGAGAACAATTTGTTCCAATGGCCATAGAAGTAGCTGAAGTAGGTGCTGTGGAGCCCTTAAAATTTGGACAGACATAGAAGAAGTCAAGGTCATCCACTGCATCCCAGGCCATTGCCAGTCATCTTGACTTTTGTCTTGCCACTGGACTCAAATGACTCTAAAAGAGAGAGAGAGGCTGATGATTTTGCACACCTCTGCCTCCTTTAAATCCAATTCACAGCAAGTGAAGTGATGATCATCCTGTGATGTCATTGGTTCTCTTAAAAAAACGAAGCATGAACAAGAAGTGGTTCTTTCATTGATCAAAGTTCTTAAGTCTTTCAATTACATTGTTATAGTCATTGTATAAGTTGTTCTCCTGGTTCAGTTCACTTGACTTTCATGTTTCTTTAAATTAATTTCTTTCAATGTTTCTTACAATGCAATAATATTCCATTCCATTATATTTTATAATTTATTCAGTCATCTCCCAATTGATTAATCCCCCTTCAATTTCTAGTCCTTTGCTTTCTAAGTTGCTTTTGACTCTTTTATTGTCACTTCAATACTTATTTTTGATCTTTTTATCGGGAATGCTTGAAAGTCCTTTATACCATTAAAGGTACATTTTCTTCCCCGTATAGAATTATTTTCAGTCTTAAATATGAGGAATAATGTTATTATTAGTGGTTAGTTTTTATCTTTTGTCTTTGGATTATTGTATTACTAGATTTTCTCTTCTTTATGCTTGTTGCTTCAAAGTCTTGTGTGATCCTGATAGTGGTTCATTGGAAATGAACTTTATTTTTTGGTTATTTAACAGTATTTTTTAAAATCCAGAAATTCTGGTTTTTGATGATGACATTCTTAGGAGTTTTCATTTTGAGGTTTTTTTCAAGAGGTGACTAGTAGATTCTTAAAATTTTCATTTTACCATATGGGCAGTTTTCATTCATGATTTTTTAAAATTAAGCATTTTTTTGGTCATTGGTTTTCATGGAATCTGATGAGTCATCTTTTTTTTCTTTCTTTTTTTTTTTTTTGGTAATTGGGGTTAAGTGACTTGCCCAGGGTGACACAGCCAGTAAGTCAAGTGTTTGGTCTGAGGTCGGATTTGAAGTCAGGTCCTCCTGACTTCAGGGCCAGTGCTCTATCCACTGTGCCACCTAGCTGCCCCAAGGAATCTGATGAGTCTTAAATGATCTCTCTGCATATTTTACAGGTTAATTCTTTTTGATAGGAGATAACTTACATTTTCTTCAATTTTAAAATATTTTTATTGTGTTCTAATATTTCTTGCTGTCTCATGAAGTCATTGAGGTCTGTTTAGTTTATTTTAATTTTCCAAGAGTCTGCTGTTTGAGTAAGGTTTTTTAGATTTTTGTTCTAAGCTATTTTTTTTAATCCTTCATATTTTTTTTTCATCTAGAGGGATTATTTAACACTTTAAAATCTCTTACTTTACATCTTCCAGGTACTCTTACAATCCTTGTAAGCAATCTATTTCTTTTTCTGAGGCTCTTCTTATACATATTGTGGAGTTACTCTCTTTTTCTGCATTTTCCTTTGGGCATCTCTTGATTCATAATATTTCTTCACTGAATTTTGTGACTTCTTCTGTTTACTCATATCTCCAGCCTCAGTTCCTGATTTGGGACTTTGTACTTGGTCCAGGCCCTTTTACACTCTAGGATGAGGGTGGTCAGGACCTGTTTGTACCTAACTTTGATTTTCTGGGCTCCTGCTACTGGCATTCACTCCCCTTGCTGGGTCTGCTCGCAGAATGCTGGCAGGTTTCAGTGTCTCTTGTCAGAGTTCTATGGTTGGCTGTCCCTGTCATGGTGTTGCCACAATCTCCTATTCCTCCTGAGGCTTATCTAGTGAGGGCTTAGTGGTGTTGCCATGGTTTTCTATTGCCTTTGCTGTATGTCTGCTCAGGGTGCTATGAGAAGCTTCCTGACTATTCACTTGAACTTGTGGGGTCCCTCTTCCAGGGCTTTTGGCTTCTGTCTGTATTTTTGTACAGCCCTGGGCTGAATGAAGGAGATTACTGATGTTTCTCTTTGGATTTCTTTATCTTTTTTTTTTTTTTAATCTGGTACCTTTTTTTTAGGTTCTTGCCAGAGTATATTTGGAAGAGCTGAGCTCCCCTAACTTTTCACACTGTTACCTTAATGGGAACTAGACTTTACTATCCTGGTTCTGTTACTATGCCTTTGGGCAAGTAATTTAGTCAATTTGGGCTTTATAGTTTTAAAAAATCTGTATTGTGGGTATGTGACTCTTCCTAGGAAAATTCTGATTAAGGAAGAATAAATAAGGCTTTATTCCATGGCATTGAATTTAAAGTATCCCAAGAAGGCATGAGATCCTAGAAATATCAGAGCTTAGCACTTATTTAGCAAGAATAATTAGTTAAGTTAGGAAGCTGAGATGATAGGCTGAAACATGTTCCCTGTCTCATATTGTTTGTCCTGAAATGTATCATCTCCCCAGCAGTTACTTCATTGCTGGTATCAGGAAACCAAGTGTTTCTATTTCCCTACCTCATATCTCCTATAGGGCAACCCTCTCATTACTCTCAACTAAAGGTATTCCTCTTGGTGTTTGCCCAGGGAAAAACTCGTCCTACTTGTTCTAGGCATAAAAATTCTTCCTTACATCTCTGATGATTGTATTATATAGACAAGACAACAAAGGTTAAGTCTTTTGCTGTAGACACAATAAATGATATGACACACTGTCCTCCCTCATTCTCTGACAAGTTTGTGCTAATGATGTAGCCACTGTCATGAGTAAAAGGCAGAAGATAAATATGTGATATTGATCCTTAAGGCCCTGAACTTTTCAAACTTACATAGATCCATCCTGAGACCTCAGTTGCTTAAGCAAAAGTCTATTTCTAAATGCTCACCAGAAATGACTGCCCTCCCAAGAGTGGTTTGACATTTGGTATCTGTCAACGTCTTCTAAGGAAATAAAAGTCCAAGTCTTTTTTGGAGTGGTTCTGGAGGTCTGGAGACATGGAAAATTTCACCTTGAAGGTTCTGGGGGCAAGAAGGATGGGGAAGGAGCCTCCCATTCAAGAGCTTTCAATATAGTCTACGGTTCAGACTTGAACCTGAGCCTATGTTTGTTTTTGCTACACCACCCTTTCCGTCCTGGTTAATGGGCAACTTGGAAACTGTGCAGTCCTAGGCTCTCTGTTTGATTTGCATTTCAAAGGCAGGGCAAGCTTTTTAAATGACTTGTCAGCAGAAGGGAAGGAGATGACACAGTGGGAAGAAAAACGGAGATACCTCTCTGGCCTAACACAAACTCTCAGTGCACCTGGTTGGCCCAGGGAGCATCCCCCAAAAGCCCTAGATATTAGTTGCCTCCCTGTATGATAGAGGCTACCCAGTGCAATACATCCAGATGGAGCAACCTCACTGTCTTCTTTGATTTATAACTTTTTCCCCCTTAGCTGTAACACTGCTTCCTGTTTTCCTTAATGCAGCTGTGCATTAAGGTGGGTCTTGCTAGCCAATGCCCAGAATACCTTGTAGTCTCGTTGGAGGGGCCTGGGATGGGGTCAATTAGATCACGTGAGCTAAATGTAAAAATTAAAAAGACAAGGGTAGTCTCTCCCTGTATCCGGGGAGGGGGGGCGGAGGCGGAGAAAAAGATGGTAGATGGAGATTCAGTCTAACACAACACATTTATTGAATGCCTATTCTGTACCCAGCCTTGTGCTAGTTTGTAAGGGATTTAAAAAAAAATGTAGCAAGCACAGTGTAGCAAGCACTGTTACACAGAACACGGCATCATAGATTTAGAGGTGGAAGAGAACTTGCAAGTTAATGAGTCTGACTCCCTCATTTTATAGATGAGGAAATCAAGGATTAGAAAAATTAATTGACATATCCAAGGTGACTCAGGCAGAAAAGGCAAAACTTATTATACTCCCTGAACCCCTCTCATCCAGCTGCAGATCCAACCAATCGATAAGCAATACTTACTTAATACCGTATATGCCAGGCACATAGTAAGATTCTTTCCACTTTTAATTCAGTTCTTGCTCCCAAAGAATTTACAGTTTAGTTGTGAAAATAAACCATATATATACAAAAAGAATATAAGCAGAACAGCTGGAGGAATTGGCAATGCTTAGCCTGGAGAAGAAAAAATTAAAAGGGAGAGGTCTGGAATGTGATTGTAGTCTTAATGAAGAGCCTTCGTGTTAAAGAGGAAACAGACAGTCTATGTATTTGTAGAGGGATTAGGACCAATCTGTGAAAGTTACAGGGAGCCTGACTGACTAATTATGAGAAAAAAATTTCTAGTAATTATAACTATCCAGCAATAGAATGGGATATTCATGAATTAGTAAGATCCTTGTCACTTGAAGTTTTATTTAATTAATTAACTTAAAATTTACTTATTACTTATTAAATTTATTTAATCAGAGTCTGGAGGAACATAGAGGTGATTCTGGCATTGAGTAAGAGGTTAGACTAGATGATCTCTATCGCCCTTTTCAACTTAAAGATTTTAAAAATGAGAATATAAGGGCCAAGTGAACACTACCATAGGTGTTCAGGAAAAGGGGAAATTATGGTGGGCTGGAGTGGTTGGGGAAGGCATCACAAAGGAGGTGAGCCTGCAGCTAGATTACGAAGGATGCTAGGAGTTACATAAAGATGGGAGAAAGGGAGGGAAGCTCATAAGAAAAGGTACAAGGATTATAGATTGATCTGCAGCTAGAAGTGACCCTAGAGGTCATCTGGTCCAGACTTCTCATTTTACAGATGAGGAAACACAGGCCCAGAGAGGTTAAATGACTTGGCCCAGGCCACACAGGTAGTAAGTGACAGAGGTGATATTTGAACCACGTCCCCTGACTCCGAATCCAGTCCTCCACTGATCCTCGAGGCATGTTCTGAGGACATGAAACAGACCACTCCTTTCCTTCCCAAACTCAAGCTAGGCCCTGGGAACTTGATTTGATGTTTAGCAACCAGCCAAGAAGTCACTGAACAGTGTTTCTGAATTCACAAAATCCTTGACCCTGTGTAGAGAGGAATGACGCATTCATTTCACAGGATGAGAGAGGAAAGCTCTGAATGAGCCCAGGTCACTGTATTATTACCTCACTATTTGACTAAGGTGTTTTGTCTGCCCTTGTCAACTGTTTGCTTACCGAATGTAAAGAAATCTTGGCTGGTCCTTCCAGGGAGTCACGGGCGAGTGCCAATGGATGTTTTGTAAGGAAGGGGATGGTTCCTCTTTGCAGAAAGGTAGGGAAGCTTCCACTCCCCATCTGACCTCAAAACAAATGGCAACAAAGAGTGATATGAATGTTAGAAGCCTTTTTTGCCACTTTTCAGCAGCAGTAGGGAGGTCTGCAACGGGCCTCTAAGCTCTACTCATCTCTGTATCTTCTGCTTGTATTCTCTTGTGCATTATAATCTTCTGTACCTGGGGTAAACTTGTTTAACTCCAGCTCACAAATGGGACTGTTAGAATAGATTGTCTTTTCTAATTATTATCCTGCAGCTCTGACCTGGTTTTCTGTGAAACTAGAAGCTTGCCTGATTCTATTTTTTTTTCTCCTTTGAACAAAAACTTATCACCAGAGGGGAGCTAGGTCACACTCTTCCCCAGTTGGAAAAGGAGGGGGTAAGCAAGAGAGTATCCTCAGAAGTTTCTGCCCTCAAGCTCTTCTGACCTACATAAAACTGGCCCTCTAGAACCAGTACTTGCTGCCCTGACTCCCATTCATTTTTTGGATCGCTGAATTTACTGATATGTTGTTTGCACAGTCTCATCAGAGGAATGATTTATTTAGACACGCAGCTAACCTCTTGGGTCGTTAGCTGTGGTTATCTTACCTCTGATCATCTTACAGTTTACGTTCCAGGGTCTTTTTTGCTAGTTTTCCCATCTGCTTTGGGGCTCTCCCTCTCCCTGGGTGTCTCCAGATCCACACAGCTGTCAGCACTCAGGGTTCGGGGCTGCCTCCACTTGCCGACTAGTCCAGAGGGGAGTTTTTTTTTGGGGGGGGGGCAGTTCTCTCTGGTGGAAACAAAGAGGGTGAGCCACATCACAGCTTCCCTTGTGGTGGGCACTAGCCTCGCTGTGTGCAGAAATGCAACTGGATAAACAGACCCTTATTCCCCCTACCTCCCCTTCCTAATATCTGCTGCTCCAGCAGCTGCTTTCATCTGAGGATCTAAAAATGCTTTACAAACATTCATTAATTAAGGATCCCTCAACTCCACGAGGGAGGTAGACCCCTAGGTAAATTCCCATTCAGAAGGGAGAGGTTGGGCTCCTGATCAGACAGTCAGGGATAGAACAGGCAAGAGGCCCTGTCCTGACCAACTTTCCTCAAATAAACGCAGTCACTTGCTGGGGAGGAACTAGATGGAGCCACTCAAGTGATTCTTTGGGAAATAACCAGCAACCTTCCCTAGGCCTTGCTGCCAGCCCTTAATTTCTAATGGGGCACTTTTATTTTGAAATAAGATAGAACACTCTAAGAAAGGAATGTCCACTATAGTCTCTTTCAGTAAAGGGCTATAGCTGAAGAATTCCTGTTTGCTATTGAAGGAAGGCCTTTCCTTTGGAAACACCATTAGCTGACCTTAACTGTCAGAGGCATATCAGAATGCCTTAGGCTTCTTTCAAAGGCTTCCACCCCAACCCCCAATGGCTGAAATGGCCCTGGGTTGCCTGAAGTCTCCTGGATTCTCTAAGTGCAAGGGAATAATAGTTACCCTGTTGGTCAAAAGTGGCTCCCTGGGGGACAGTTCTGTTTTTTATCCCTCTAACCTTTGCTGCTTGGGGGGTGGTGGTGGTAGGTAACCCCCGTGTTTGTCTTGGAAGCCTGAAGAGCTCATCATCTCATCCCCTGGACCCAGGTTTTTGGAAAATAATGTTTAATTAAAAAGAAAGAAAAAACCAGAATGAAACACCCCATTACCCTGGGAAATACAATCCCTGATTTTTGTCTGTGTATTCATCTGTGAATTCAGAACAATTGTTTTTTTTTTTCTCTCTTCAGCTCCCCTCCCCATCCCTGCCCTTTTTAGGTTGAGCATACAGAGATGACTGCTCTTGAAGCCTATGAGAGTAAGCCCCCACTCACATATAATCCTGTTCTCAAAAAACTGTGGATTGATTTAATGTCTATTGCTCACAACATGTTTTGTGAGGTTTCCCTCCAAAACAAAGGTACGCAAGGTGATCCAGCCACTAGGTGACACTATCCAAAGTAGAAGCATCCTGACTCTTCTTCTTATCCAGACTTTAATTTGGTTTCCTTAGTGCTAATCCTGTAGAAAACACAGAAACAACAACCACTACGGCAACAACACAGTCCATTGATTCTCTTCAATGAAACTGAAGATAACCACCGGAGGGAAGGAGGAAACAAACATTTAATAAATGCCTACTGTGTGTCAAGTACTGTGCTAAGTGCCTTACAAATATTAGCTCATTTGATAATATGGAAGCAGTGGTAGAAGCTGAGGGGCATGTAGTCTATAAAAGACAACTTCCAGCCAAAGATAAAGGTCTCTAGCAAACAGGCCTTGAGCCAGTTATGTAGAGCAGTAGATAAACTTGTAGACTTGGAGGAAGGAAGACCTGAGCATGAACCCCACTAAAGTGAGTTACTAGCTGTGTGACTCTGGGCAAGTAATTTTTTATCTCTCTCCACCTCTGTTTACTCACCTGTAAAAGAGGGATAATGATAGCTCCTACCTCCCAGAGTTGTTGAGGATCAACTGAGATAAGATATGTAAAGTTCTTTGCAAACCTTAAACACTACGGTCAATGCTTGCTATTGCTATCAACCTCTAGCCAAATGGCCATCTCATCGGCAGAGTGGTACCATGCAGGAAGTAAAGATAAACATGGTCATTTAGCTTAACCCAGAAGTAAAATAGTACCAGCATGTATATACCTTACTGATCTTAAGAGGAACTGGGCCAGAGGAGGAGAACCAGCTCAACGTCACTACTGGAACAATTCGTAGCACATGAACAAAGGAGCGAAAAAAGCATTTATTGGACCCTTGTTATGTGTTGAGCATGGAGGATGCAGATAGAAATGTTGAATTTTTCCTGGTGTCAAAGAACTCATATTCTAAAGAAGGGAGATAACACAAAAAGGAGGTTTCTTGGCAGATAGAAACATCCCACGTGATCTATTTGTGGTGGTGTCTTCAAATACTGAGGGACGCATATTAGAGGGTGCATGTGACAAGGAAGAAGTTTATGAATGCTTGGATCTCAGAGCTGAAAGGGACCTCAGAATCCAACCCATATGTGAATAAGCATCTCTGTACAACAGCACTGACAAGTGGTCACCCAGCTTTTCCTTGAAGGCCTAAGTGAAGGTCTTCAATCTACTTCCTCAAAAGGGAGCACCTTTTTTCCATTTTTGGACAGTTCTGATTGTTAACAAGTGTTTCCTTACACTGAAGCTAAATCTGCTTCCTTGTAACTTATACCCACCTGCTGCTGCTGCTAATTGTGACCTCTGGGGCCAAGGAGAACAAGTTGAATCCCTCTGCTGAAGTCACATCACACAGTAAATGGTAGAGCCACGTCTTGAATACAGGCTTTTCCAACTGTACCTTCTAGCCCTCATTTTTTTTTTTTTTTTATGAGATCCATGAGTATAACAAAATCACTTGAGTGGGTTTGGTTTGTCCTAAACTTAGTCACCTTAGACCGGGCCTACACAACATATGGCCCACGGGCTGCTTATGGCCCACCAAAGGATTTCAGGAGGCCTGCAAAAAATGTAGAGGATGTAAAAGAAAGCGATGACGTAATGAGTGCTTTGTCTGTGCCCTGCTTAACTCGCCTTCCACTAGTCACTATCGTGCCCATCATGTAACTTGGCGGGTTGCCACTATGCACTCTCTCCTGTTTGTCACATGACCCATGGCAACCGGCCATCTTCAGTCTGTCTCTAGTCTGAAAGAAGCAAGAGTCATAACTTTTTGCTGTGTTTTTAATAGTTACTAAATGTGAACAACAAGAAAACCTGAAAAAATGTATTAAAACTTGTGCTGCTTAGCAAAGTAATTTTTTAACATTAATGTGATTTCATGGTAAAAATCTTAAGTAATAAGTGTAATTAATTGATATTAATTGAAATTTCCCTTTTTTAAAAAAATGGCCTATTTGCAAAATAGTTTAATCATTAATTATATCTTTACTTGGAAAGTAAGCCACTAAAAACCTATCTGTGGCCCAAAGAAGTTTAGCTTATTTTAATTTTGGCCCCTATCTACCACCAAGTTGTGCAGGTATGCCATAGACAAAAGCAATCATTCAAATACACATAACCACTAATTGTACATGAAACCTTAAACTCAATTATTTACGATTTATTTCAAAAGATATATAATCACTTTAGTAGGATGATAAGAAAATTATTTTGTCTGCTTTCAGGTTCCTTCCTTCCTTCTTTCCTTGTTCCTGCTTTCCTCTCCTTCTCTTCTTCTTCTTCTTGATAAAACTATTATTTTTTGCGTAGTTGTAGTCAGTGTATATCGTCATCATCATCATGATTATCAGGCAGCTATGGCACAGTGTCTAGAGAGCTGGCCTCAGAACCAGGAAGGTCTAGGTTTAAGTTCTATCTTGGACATAGTCTGTGTGATCCTGGAAAAATCATTTAATGTCTTAGTGCTACTATAGGCACCTGTCTAAGACTATCACCTGCAGAGAAGGTGCCAATCTATATTGATAAAGAGAATTCTTCATATCAAGGAAATCACAGGTCTTGACCATCTATGTATCTATGTATCTATCTACATCATCATCTCCTTCTTTTCTCTTTTCCTTCTTCTTCTTCCTTAGACTGTATACCGACTTTCCTCATACATATTGAAAAGTCTTTAGCCATGGAAGAAATTGGAATACACTTAATACTTGAGTCCATAGACATGAGGGGTATACTTTCTGCCTATTAGAAGGATAATGCCAGTGGATGACATCCCCAGCAGAAGCTCTAAGAGTAAAAGGGCAAGTATAGACATAGGTTAAAAATGAGATAATTATGGAACTTAGGCAGCTAGGTGACACAGTGGATAGAGTGTGGGGCCTGAAGTTAGGAAGACCTGAGTTCAAATCTGGCCTCAGTTACTAGCTGTATGACCCTGGGGTAAGTCACTTAACCTCTGTTTGCCTCAGTTTCCTCATCTGTAAAATGGGGACAATAATAGCATTTATATCCTAGGGTTGCATAAGGATCAAATAAGATAATAATTGTAAAGCACTTAGCTCAGTGCCTGGAACATAGAAAGTACTATATAAAGATAGCTATTATTAGGATGGGGTAGGTACTCTTATAATCTCTGTTTTACAGATGAGAAAACTGAGGCACAGAGAGATTAAATGATCTCTCCAAGGTCCAATAGCTAGTAAGTGTCTGAGTCAGGATTTGAACTCAGTTCTCTTTGAACATATGACATTTCCTTATTATTAAGGATTTGTAGAATTTTAAAAATAGTTTTCAAACATTCATTTTAAAAACTTTTGAGTTTCAAATTCTCTCCTTCTCTCCAGCTCTCCCTCCACCCATTGAGAAGGCAAGCAAATATGATACCCTTTTCATATGTTTTTTGATAGTTTATATTTCTTTTTTTGAAAACCATTTCTTTATTTGCATTAACTGTGGTCCTGTATGGGATGTTCTAAAAATCTTAGTATAGCTTTTAGTTTAATTAAGGCTTGAATCCGTATCTGCAAGAATTCAAGCTGGGGACCTTCAGGAAGTGTAACTAGAGATTCAGTCACAATGTAAGGAACCTGAAAGACACCTACCATTCACCAGCTTGGAATGGTAGGCATCCAGCAAGGAGGATTCAAAACTGTGCTTTTCCTTCCATGTCCTTTATCATCTAAGTCTATGGGTAATTTTCTATCATCTTCATTAGCAAACCCTTTTTTCCTATCAAGTACAATATTGCACACAGTACTGAACAAAGAGGGTAAATTGGCATGGTTCCTGCCTTTTTGCAGCTGACATTAGCCATATTGGCAGTTGGAAAATACATTTTCCTTTGGATATTTTCTAAAAGGAGCTATGGATTATTTTAAACTTGTGTTTCCTTTACCTGAGAATTTAGACTCCGATGCAATTTGCAGGAAAGAAAAATATTTTTCAGATGTTGAAGTTGTTCTTGATGTTTTTTCACCTCCTGCAGCTCAAGAGATGAAAAAAAAAATAAACACCACCAAACATTGTCTACACCCTACCAGGCTACTTGTTTGTGTGTGTGTGTGTATGTGTGTGTGTGTGTGTGTGTGTGTGTGTTTATTCTGTTACAGTTTACATTTGTTTAACCCTTCTAAGCAGGTTAGACTTGGCTTTATTCAAGCCTCATAAAAGTGTCAAGCATTGAGGACTGAATTTTTCAATGTACTCTCAGATAAGTTATTTATTTGGAACCCTGCCACCACTCTCAAGTTTTTCCTTAAGCACATAATTGACCCCGTAGCTATTCTACTCAATAAATTCCAGTGGCTCCCTATTGCCTCCAGGATAAGAAATGAACCTCTTTTGTTTGGGATTTAATGTCCTTCACAACGTATCTCCAATCCACCTTTGCAGCCTCATCCATTGTGGCCTTCCTGCACTCTGATCTAGCCAAACTGGCCTTCTCTCTCTTCTTTATCCATGATACTCTATCTCCATCCTATGCCAGGCTGTCCCCTATACCTGAAATGCATTTTGTCCTCACCTCTGCCTCAGAGAAGAGTTTTCTTCCTTTAAGCACTAATGCCTTTTGTGATCCTCTCAAGTGTCTCTTCTCTCCCTCTTAAACAACTGTGAATTTGTATTTAATCTCTTTATATTTATTCTGCACATACATATATGTATATATGTCTATATATGTATATGTTTATCTATCTATCTGCCTTAGCACAGTGCCTGGTACACAGTAGGTGTTTAATAAATGCTTCTTCCTTCCTTTCCAGTGAAATCACAGGTCCAGTCTTATCCACATCCCCTTACTTTCATGATTACATAAACTAGTTGACAAGTTATGTAAAAGAGGGGATAAACTGAACCCTGTTCACAGAATGGGAAAGTAAGGGTGTGTGTGTGTGTGTGTGTGTGTGTGTGTGCGTGTGTGTGTAAGGAATGGAGGGAAAAAGGAGAATGAGTAGAGGGGGAAAAACATAGCTCTAGGATACAGAACAAAGTTCTTTTCTTTTAGGTAAAGAATAGACCCAATAGTGGGTAAGGAGCCAACTTGACATCTGAGTGGCAGCGTGGATAGAGTGTGGGGACTTGGAGTCAGGAAGACTCAGAAACTTCTTAGCTATGTGACCTGGGCAAGTCATTTCACTTTCAGCCTCAGTTTCCTCCTGTAAAATAGGATAATAATAGCACCTACCTCCTAGGGTTGTAGTATGGATAAAATGGGCTAAAATTATGTGTATCACAGAAAGTAAGGCATATATGTATATGTATGTATATATATGTGTATACACACACACACACACACACACACACACATGCTTGAATCTTCCCCCCATCACAGTATAAACTCTTTGTAAGAAGAGAATTATTTCAGTCATTGTCTTTGTATGCCCATCATGCGGCATAGTGCCTGGCACAGAGTAAACACTTTAATAAATACTTGATTGATTGAACCACATAAATTAGGTAAGTTAGTTTCTTTATTTATCAAAGAAATAAGTGACTTGCCCACAATCACATAGCACGTCAGTTGCAGAGCCAGGACTGGAACAAGGTTCTGTTCCTTCTCATTCTATCTCAAGCCCTCCTCAAGCTGTTGTCCAGCTTTCACTTTGCAATAATCTCTAAATATAAATTGTAAGGGTGAACGTTGGTGAATGATTCCCATAAACTTTGCTAGCCTCGGGTAGCCATCAACTAATTCAAGTTGAAAATCCTCAGAACTTGTTAACTCCCAAGAGGTGGTACAGGCATGAGATATATAGAAATTCACAAAGAATTTAGACAGATTTATGAAGGGCAGAGTAAGAAACATCTACTAAAGGAAGCTGGGATACACCTAGCCTGTAGGGCTGAGGTCAGGAAGGATAATCACATGCCCTTCTGTGGCATGCACCTTGAGTCTCTGCTGGCAACAGAGTCCTAGGCTAGGTCTCTCTGACTCTCTGTAACAATTTCTGTGTTCCTAGGGGTCTGTAAACTTTGACATGGGTGGGGATGGCAAGTCATTTCAGTGGAACCTAAACTTTGATTCTCCATGGGATTGATCTAACCTCTTAGTTCATTGCACACCTGCACACACACACACACACACACACACACACACACACATATCTGCCAGGGATTCATCATTACCCAAATGATAGAATAGCTCCAAGGGGTTTGGTGTTAGGATCCAATGTTCCTTATTCTTGTTGGCTGGATGAGTCTGTATGCTGCTGTACTTTTTAATCCCCCCCCCCCCTGCTATTAAGTAAATGTTTATCTGTGTAGTGTGGGAAAAGGGATTGGTTTATCTCCTCCTCTCTATAACCTGTCAACTAGTATATATAATCACAGAAAGTCAGGTGCAGACAGCAGAGATAGGGATAGGGATAAGACTGGACCTGTAATTTCACTGGAAAGGAAAGAAGAAACACCTATTAAACACCTACCGTGTATGAAGCACTGTGCTAAGAACTTTACAAATATTATCTCATTTGATCCCATAACAACCCTAAGAGATAGGTGCTATTATTGTCCCCATTTTGCAGTTGAGGAAACCAAGGGAAATAGAGGATAAGTGATTCACTCAGCCATTGGAGTTTATTGAGTAGAGGTTGAACCTGGGAAAATTGCTTTGTCAGCTGAATGGAGGAAGGGAACTTCTGGATGAGGAAATTCCCTCTATCAGTGCAGGTCAGTACCTTTACTACAATTTATAATCTTAAAGAGTTGCCTAGAGTCCTAAAAAGTTAAGTGATTTGCCCAGGGTTAAACAGCTGGTATGTGTCAGAGGTGGTACTTGAACCTGGATCTTCCTGATTCTGAGGCCAGCTTTCAATCCACTATATCACACTGCCTCTCTAACAAGGGTAGCCTGGTATTAATATACTAATGAAGTTCAAAAACATGTCTGTATCCTGTTATCCTTTCACAAAGTGTGAAAAAGCTCTCTGACTAAATGGGAGGGGAGCGGTTTATTTTGCAGGTAAAGATTGGCTGCACCCTAGATGGCCCTTATAAGACAAACCCACTATCCCCAAGTCAGTTTGAGAGAGATTGAGGTGCCATTGACATATATCTAGCAAGGAGCTGATCCATATACTCTCCATGGATACATAGACACATAGAAGAGCAGCATTCAAGACAGGAATCAGTTTCAAAGAGCATGAGCTCTGTCAGTAGAGAAGAGAGAATAAGTCTCAGCAGCTGAGCATTGAGCTTTAGGGAAGAGCTGACTCAGAGCACCCAGCTGGGCTACCTTCCCAGCACAGATGGGGGGTGGGGGGAGAGCAGCATGGTGATGCCATGCGAAGAGAAAGGATGCCAATGTCTTCCAGTACCAGAGGAACCAATTGTTCTGGACCCAACATGTTCCTTTTGTATGTGCTTCACTAACATGTGCTCTAAGTTTGTGCCCACTCTTCTCACTGGTACTATGGGAAAAGTCTCAGTTTATTGGGGGGAGGGTTGTGTTTTGTTATTACTGTTTTTACTCTGTTATCTTAGCAAATACTTTTACTTTGAGCTAATCATATATCCTGACTATTTAATGTGAGTTTGCTAGTGGGGGCTCACAAGCCATAGCTTTAGGAGTGAAGACCAATAGATTGCCTTGGAATGGAGTTAGCAGTCATTCTTCCCATCCCAGGAACCTAAATTATGAGTGCAAGTTGAAGTTAGGGGAGGCCCAAAGTGGGTACTACACCTGAAGGGGCAATCTGTTCTCCCTGAAGAGCTTTGCCTAAAGAATTGAGACATTCCGTTGCTTACTCATAAAAAACATTGACTCACATTCCCTCAGTCTTCATAAACTGTATCACCAACTAATCATTGTTTTTCTTTTTGATACAATCTCTATCCTCTTCACATATAAATTTTACTCTTAATACATTCTGTCACAAATTCCAGAGGGTAGCTTCCCACCACACCTACTGTACCAATGACCAACATCAGAAGACTGTTTTAACACTTTTTTATAGTCCTATGGAAAATCAGTTGCAGCTATAAGCAGCTGTGAGCCCTCTTCATAGAAATGTAGTTGCTTTTCAGGTTTAGTCCATAAAAATCTAATATTAAATAGCTAACAATCTAATTTTTAAGACAGGACTTACACGCCTTAAACAATTAAAAGCCAGTCTTAAAACAATTAGAGGACAACAAGAAACATAATTAAGTGCCAAAAATGTGTGGTAAGATTGTTTTTAGAGCCATGGAAAGTTGGCAATGAGAGAGATCATTGAAGATTAAACTGTTGGAGAATGTTTTTGTGGAAGAGACTTCATCTGGTTCTTAAAGGATGGTACAATTAGATTGAGGGAAAATAGGATATTATCCTAGGTGGGAAAAGGGGCATCACCAAAGGCAAGAAATAGGGGAATCATTGGGTCAATTAATCAAGCATTTGTTAAGTGTCTATTATGTACTAGGCGGGGCCATCTCCACTTGTCCAGATGTGTATCTGGCCATTGGACCCAGATGGCTCTGGAGGAGAAAGTGAGGCTGTTGACTTTGCACAGCCCTCCCTCACTTAAATCCAATTCACCTGCATGTCATGGCATCACCTCCCTGATGTCATGGTCTTCTTCAAGAACGAAGGACAAACAATAACAACCAGGCATTTTGCTAGGTACTAATACAGACAAAATGAAATGGCCCCTGCCCTCGAGGAGCTTACATTCTACAGGTCTAGTGTGTTCATAGGATGGTGAAGAGACTGGCCTGATTGAAATGGCGGGTATGTATTGAGGAGCAGTGGGAAATCAGAGCTGATATTCAAAGCAGGGCCAGATTATGGGGGTCTTTGAAGGAGTTTGGGCTTGACTTAATAGGCAATGGGGAGCCATTGTAGGCTTTTGAGCAGGAACACTAGCATGATAGACTTGGTATTTTATACATAAGATAGAGAGTTTAAAATCCCCAATAAGAAGAAACTTAATCACTATTCTCTTTCCCAGCCACCGGCCCTCCCTGCACATCAGTCATCACATATGCAGTCAGTCCTGTTGTAAGGGCTCTGAGCAGCAGCCTCTAGGGACCACACTGAGCATTGGTGGTAGCCTGTGCCCACACTAGCAGGGAAGCAAGCTGCCTAGAATTCCTTCCACATTTCATGCATAATCTGAATGAGTTACTCAGAGAGCGTCCCATCTGGTCTACAGATCAGGGCTCTCCAGCAGACAGACTGTTTCCCACAGAGCTTGATGAAGTTACAGCATCAGCAGGGCTATTTTTAATGGACTGAGTTGATAGAGTCATATCTTAATTCATAAGATGGGGTTTACATGCCTTGGGAACTCTGTCCTCCCCTCAGGGAATTCTATAGAGCAGTAGTTATACCAGGGGAGTCTATCATTGTGCCTTTGACCTCTGGTTTTATGTGGGTGAAGATGACAAAGCTAAAAAAGAACCAAGGAAGTGCCTATGTCTTTTGGTGAGAACAACATTAAGTGTGGAGGCAGAGGACCTCCGTTTGAGTCCTGTCCACGGGATCAGCCATGGTCTTCCCAGATAGCACAGAGCTGAAGCCCCACTGCCCAGGGCATAGAGAGAGGAAGCACCTTTCTTCCTTCTTGGGGGGACAACTTTCAGTCCTCCTGAGATTGCGAAGAATCTTTTCCTTCCTTTAGTGGTAGGGAGAAATCAAAACCCTCCAAGTAGACCTGGGGACTTCACAGGATCATAGATTTATAGCAGGAAGGAACCTCAGAAACCATCTCGTCCTACCACCTCATTTTTACAAATGCAGAAACCGAGGCTCAGAGAGGTTAACTGCTTTGTTCTCCATGCCTGGAATGTGGTCCCTCTTCCTTTCTAGCTACTGACTTCCTTTATTTTTATTTATTTATTTATTTATTGGCAATGGGGTTAAGTGACTTGCCCAGGGTCACACAGTAAGTGTTATGTGTCTGAGGCCGGATTTGAACTCAGGTCCTCCTGAATCCAGGGCTGGTGCTCTATCCACTTTGCCACCTAACTGCCCCTTACTGACTTCCTTTAAATCCCAACTAAAATCTCACTTCTAAAGGAGGTCTTCCCCAAAACCTCTTAATTCCAGTGCTTTCCCTCTTTTAATTATTTCCTATTTATCCTGCATGTAGATTGTTTTATATATATTTGGTTTCATGTTGTCTCCATTAGATTGCAAGCTCTTCAAGGGCAGGGACTGTCTTTTGCCTCCTTTTGTATCCCAGCACGTAACACAGTGCCTAGAACATAGTAGGTGCTTAATAAATGTTTATTTGTTGATTATGCAAGCACTTAACACAGTGCCTGGCACATAGTGGGTACTTAATAAATGCCTATTGATTGATTGATTATCCAAGCTCACACATATAGGATGACAGCTTCAGAGCTGGGAAACACTGAAGAAAACATCTACTCCAACTCTTTCCTTTTACAGCTGAGGAACTAAGACCTAGCTAGGTTAAGTGGTTTGTTCAAGGTCACACAGACAGTAGATAGCAGGGAGGGAAAACTCAGGTACTCTGACTTCCCATCCACAACACTTTCCTTTGGACTGTGTCATACAGTAAGACCCAGTTCTGTGCTAGGTGGAAGGTCAAAAGCAGTTCTCCAAGCTCTATCCATATGCTTCTTTGGCTGCTTCTCTGGATGCCATCTCTAAAGGAAGTATCCTGCTTTGGTAGTTCCCAACTGTTCTAAGACTTTCTCATAGCATCCTTCAAGGGAGGCAGAGTAGGAAGAGTGGGCTTCAAGTCAGATGACTGGGTTCAGATTCTGACTATGCTGCTTATTACCAGTGCCCTGTGTGACCTTGGAAAAGTCACCTTACTTCCATGGACCTCAGTTTCCTTATCTGTAAAATGGGATAGCTGGCCTGGATAGCCTCTAAGGCAGGAGTGTCAAACTCAAATAGAAACAGGGGCCACCATGTAAGTTTCCTTTCTGGTCACATCTTGACTTAGTTTTTATTGTAATGATATCAATGTTTTAATACATTTTTAGTTATATTGTTAAATATTTCTTAATAACATTTCAATCTGGTTTGGGCCACATTGAAGAATGTTGTGGATTGCATGTGGCCCTGGCCTTGGCTGTGTGGTTGACATTGTATAGAAGACAACTGACAAGGGTGGGGTGTGTCATGGTAAAGAGCACAGTCTGACTATGGGTAGAGTTATGTTGTAGGGGTACAATTCATCTCCCAAAGAGTCAGGTTTACACTCGGTCACATAGATCCTGGGAGAAAAAAACCATGTCAAAGGGGCCCTAGGTATATAGTACGCTTGGGCTAGCTGAGGTAGCAGGATAACAGTACCTTGCAGTGGAAGATTTTGACCCTCAAAGTTCAAGAACTATTGTGGGAAGGAAACATGCTCGCTTAGATGTCAGCACCCCAAGACTAAGCTCAGATCACCCTGCCCTTCTTGTAACTCTGATAACTGACTCTTCTGTATCACTTTCAAGTTTGCAAATCACTTTATACATTATCTCATTTGATTCCCAAAGCAGCCCTGTGAAATACGAAATAGGTATTACATGAGGAAACTAAGTTCAATTGAAATTGTTTGACTTGCCCATGGTGATCTAGCCAGCAAATATCAGCCTTGGGCTTTTTTTTTCTCATTAAACATATTTTCAGATTAGTGATGTTGTAAGTAAAAATTAGAACCAATAGGAGGAACCACCAGAAAGAGGAAACAAAACTCAACAGAAGAGAAAAAGAATAGCAAATAGTATGCTTCGATCTGCATTCAAATTCCATAATTCTTTCTTTGGATGTGGATAGCATTTTCCATCACAAGGCCTCTGGAGATATCTTGGATCCTTGTATTGGAAGGAAGGGTTAAGTTTTTCAATATTAGTCATTGCACAATGTGGCTGTTATTGTGTACAACGTTCTCTTGGTCCTACTCACTTCACTCAACATCAGACCATACAAGTCTTTCCAGGTTTCTCTGAAGTCAGCCTGTTCATCATTTCCTATAGCACAATAGTAATCCATTACATTCATATACCACAACTTCTCAGCCATTCCCCAATTGATGGGCATCCTCTCAATTTCCAATTCTTTGCCACCACAAAAAGAGCTGCTATGAATATTTTTGTACATGTGGGTCCTTTTCTCATTTGTATGATCTCTTTGGGATATAGCCCTAGAAGTGGTATTGCTGGGTCAAAGGGTATGCACATTTTTATAGCCTTTTGGGCATAGTTCCAAATTGCTCTCCAAAATGGTTGTATCATTTCACAACTCCACCAACAATGCATTAGTGTTCCAATTTTCCCACATCTTCTCCAACATTCATCATTTTCCTGTTTTGTCATGTTGGCCAATCTGATAGGTGTGATGTGGTACCTCAGAGTTGTTTTGATTTGCATTTCTCTAATCAATAGTGATTTAGAGCATTTTTTCATGTGACTATAGATGGTTTTAATTTCTTCATCTGAGAACTGTCTGTTCATATCCTTTGACCATTTATCAACTGGGGAATGACTTGTATTCTTATAAATTTGACTTAATTCTCTATATATTTTAGAAATGAGGCCCTTATCAGAGAGACTGGTTGTAAGAATTCTTTCCCAATTTTCTACCTTCCTTCTAATCTTAGTTGCATTGACTTTGTTTATGCAAAAACCTTTTAATTTAATGTAATCAAAGTCATCCATTTTGCTTTTTGTAATGTTCTCTATCTCCTGTTTGGTCATGAATTCTTCTGTTCTCCATAGATCTGATATGTAAACTATTCCTTGCTCTCCCAGTTTGCTTATAGTATCAGCTTTTATATCTAAATCATGAACCCATTTTGACTTTATTTTGGTATATGGTGTGAGATTTTGGTGTATGCCTAGTTTCTGCCATAGTCTTTTCCAGTTTTCCCAGCAGTTTTTTTCAAAGAGTGGGTTCTTATCCCAGAAGCTGGGGTCTTTGGGTTTATCAAATAATAGATTACTATAGTCATTGACCACTGTGTCTTGCATATTTAACCTGTTCCACTGATCCACCACTCTGTTTCTTAGCCAGTACCAAGCAGTTTTGATGACTGCTGCTTTATAATACAATTTAAGATCTGGAATGGCTAGGCCACCTTCCCTTGCATTTCTTTTCATTAGTTCCCTTGATATTCTGGACCTTTTGTTCTTCCAAATGAATCTTGTTATTATGTTTTCTATCTCTATAAAATAATTTTTGTTAGTGTGATTGGTATGGCACTGAATAAGTAGATTAGCTTAGGTAGGATTGTCATTTTTATTATATTAGTTTGGCCTACCCATGAGCAATTGATGTTTTTCCAGTTATTTAGAACTGACTTTATTTGTGTGAAAAGTGTTTCATAATTGTGTTCATATAGTTCCTGGGTTTGTTTCAGGAGGTAGATTCCTAAGTATTTTATAATGTCTACAGTAAGTTTAAATGGAATTTCTCTTTCTATCTCTTGCTGTTTTGTTGGTAATATATAGAAATGCTGATGATTTATGTGGGTTTATTTTATAGCCTGCAACTTTGCTAAAGTTGTTTATTATTTCAAGTAGTTTTTCACTTGATTCTCTGGGATTCTTTAAGTATAACATCATGTCATCTGCAAAGAGTGATAGCTTTGTTTCTTCTTTGCCTATTCTAATACCTTCAATGTCTTTTTCTTCTCTTATTGCTAAAGCTAACATTTCCAGTACAATATTGAACAACAGTGGTGATAATGGACATCCTTGTTTCACCTCTGATCTTATTGGAAATTCTTCTAGCTTGTCCCCATTATATATAATGCTTGCTGAAAGTTTTAGGTAGATGCTGTTTATTATTTTAAGGAAGACTCCATTTATTCCTATGCTGTCTAGTGTTTTTAATAGGAATGGGTGTTGTATTTTTTCAAAAGCTTTTTCTGCATCTATTGAGATGATCATGTAGTTTCTGTTAGTTTTGGTGTTGATATGATGAATTATGCTGATAGTTTTCCCAATATTGAACCAGCCCTGCATTCCTGGTATAAATCCTACCTGGTCATAGTATATTATTCTTGAGATAAGTTGCTATAATCTATTTGCTAGTATTTTGTTTAAAATTTTTGCATCTATATTCATTAGAGAAATTGGTCTATAATTTTTTTTCTCTGTTTTGACTCTTCCTGGTTTAGGTCTCAGCACCATATTTGTATCATAAAAAGAATTTGGTAAGACTCCTTCTTCACCTATTTTCCCAAATAGTCTATATAGTATTGAAATTAATTCTTCTTTAAATATTTGATAGAATTCTTGTATATCCATCGAGCCCTGGAGATTTTTTCCTAGGGAGTTCATCAATGGCTTATTCAATTTCTTTTTCTGAGATGGGGTTATTTAAGTATTTTACTTCCTCTTCTGTTAATCTGGGCAATGTATATTTTTGTAAATATGTATCCATTTCACTAAGATTGTCAAATTTGTTGGCATACAATTGGGCAAAAAAGTTCCTAACTATTGTTTAAATTTCCTCTTCCTTGGTGGTAGATTCACCTTTTTCATTCTTGATACTAGCAATTTGGTTTTCTTATTTTTTTTAATTAAATTAACCAAAGGTTTATCTATTTTATTGTTTTTTTCCCATAAAACCAGCTCTTAGTTTTATTTATTAGTTCAATAGTTTTCTTAGTTTCAATTTTCTTAATTTTTCCTTTGGTTTTCAATATTTCTAATTTGGTGTTTAATTGAGGATTTTTAATTTGTTCTTTTTCTAGTTTTTTTAGTTGTATGCTTGATTCATTGATCTCCTGTTTTTCTATTTTATTTATGTAACATTTAGAGATATAAAACTTCCCCTAAGAACTGCTTTCACTGCATCCCATAAGTTTTGGTATGTTGTCTCATTATAGTCATTTTCTTGAATGAAATTATTGATTGTTTCTATGATTTGTTGTTTGACCCAATCATTTTTAGGATTAGATTATTTAGTTTCCAATTATTTTTTAGTCTATCTTTCCATGGCCCTTTATTACATATAATTTTTATTGCATCGTGATCTGAAAAGGATGCATTTAATATTTCTGCCTTTCTGCATTGGATCGTTAGATTGTTATGCCCTAGTACATGGTCAATTTTTGTGTATGTGCCATGTACTGCTGAGAAAAAAGTATATTCCTTTCTATGCCCATTCAGTTTTCTCCAGAGGTCTATCATACCTAACTTTTCTAATGTTCTATTCACCTCCTTAACTTCTTTCTTGTTTATTTTGTGGTTAGATTTATCTAGTTCAGAGAGGGGGAGGTTGAGGTCCCCCACTAATATAGTTTTCTTGTCTATTTCTTCCTGTAACTCCCTGTACTTCTCCTCTAAGAATTTGGATGCTATACCATTTGGTGCATATATGTTTAGTGATGATATTACTTCATTGTCTATGTGCCTTTTAGCAAGATGTAGTTTCCTTCCTTATCTCTTTTGATAAGATCTATTTTTGCTTTTGCTTCGTCTGAGATCAGGATTGCTAGCCCTGCTTTTTTCCTTCAGCTGAAGCATAATAAATTCTGATTCAGCCTTTTCCCTTTGCCCTGTCTGTGTCACTCTTTTTCAAATGTGTTTCCTATAAACAAAATATTGTAGAATTATGTTTTTTAATCCATTCTGCTATATGCTTCCATTTTATGGGAGAGTTCATCCCATTCACATTCACAGTTATGATTACTATCTGTGTCTTTTTCTCCTTCCTTTTCCCCCTCTGTTTGTGCTTTTCTTTCTCCTTGCTCCCTGTCTTTCTTCTGGTTCAGCTGTTCCAGAGTTTTTTCCTGGGGCGATATTTTCTAGACTTTCAGAGGTTGATAGGGGAGGGTGAGAGTGACTACCTTTTTATTCCGCCATCTTGGTTTCTGAAAGCAGAAGTCAGCCTTGGGCTTTAAATTCAAATCTTCCTAACTCCAAAGGTAGCACTCTGTCATTTTTTTCCTCATTCAAAATAAACTTTGGTTTGACTCTGTTCAGTAAAATATTAACATTTGGGTTCGGATTAGGATTCAGTACATTGGGATCATGAAACCATAACTTCTTCATTTGTTAAATGATGAGGGGAATGAACATCATTAAGGTCCCTTTCAGTTCTGAAATTCTGAGGCCTAGGGTTGAGAAGTGACTTACTTAGGGTCACACAGTAAGTAGGGGCCATTCATTTCAACTTGTAATCCACTGAAACAATTCAGATTTCCAGCAGAAGCAATGTCCTCACGGGAAGATTCCTGTCACTCTACCACCATTCTCCAATCCTCTAATCAAAGGCTAAAGCTTGTTTTTAATTGAAATCATCCCAGCTTACTCTCTTTCATTTTAAGTTTTCTATTGACTTCCTCAAAATAAAACAAAAACTTCCAATCCCCTGCTTTGGGTCAATATGGAGCAATAAAAAGTCTAGGGATTGGACTGAGTCAGAAACATGGCCTCATATAATGTAAAGAGCACTGGACCTAGTGTTAGAGATTTGGGTTTCAGTTTCAGCTTCTCTGCTCCTTAGCTATGTGACCTTCTCTCCCACTGACTCAGTTTCTCCATCTGCCAAATGATGGAGTTAGACTAAACGATCTCTAAGGTCTGACATTCTAAAATCCTAGCTGTTCCTCCCCTCATCTGCCTTCCAACCTCTATTCTCCTCAGGTAAATCCCATTTAATCACTAAATAACTCACAGAGAGCAAGATAACAGAGCAGAGCCCTCCACATACCCTGGAGAGAGTCTGCCTGAACAAGTATTAATGCAGAGTCAGGTCATTCATCACAAAATACACTGTGGGTTGTTTCTCCCCCTTTTTATATATGACTGGGAGAAGGCTGAGGATGAGTCTATAACTTCACAAGGAAAAGGAGCTGAGTCACACAGGCAGTCAGTCGGCATCATTTATTTAATAGACTTCCCTGCATCAGAGACTTGGAAACATAAGTAATCTGAACAGTAAAATACTTTTTAAATCAAGATACATTTAAGTCATATCAGCTGGCTTAGTAGGTGGTTTTTATTGTTGATGTGGTTGTCGGTGACCTAGCTATGGCTCCATTAACCTTCACCTCTACCCATAACCACTCCTAATCTCATTCCTCACAGACTCTTCCAAACCTATTGTTCTTCCTTTCCTCTTGCCACCAACAATATTGTATGGAATTAAAAGAAAACACTCTAGTCCAAGACCAAGTGGTAATTAATCTCTAAACTGGTTTGTCTGTCACTAGTTACCCAGCTGAAGTTGGTCTATCTTGATTCTTTCTAGGTTCAGCATGCCTGGCTACTTGATGGTTGTAGATGAGAATGGGGCCAGAAGAGCTTTTAGGCAATTGGGATTGGTTTACCTGGGAGCTGTGGACTAAAATCATTGGCTCATTTTATCATCCTAGGCTTAATATCTTCCAAACAAGAAGCCTCATAATGGTGTCTGGGATTTTGGTCCACCAGTGCTATTATTATGTGTTCACTTATTTTGGGAGGAAGAAAAAGAGTGATGAAGTTAGATACCTTGATCTGTCCTTGACCTGATGCTATTAAGCATTTTTAGGTGGCACAGTGGATAGAACACTGGGTCTGGAGTCAGGAAGAACTGAGTTCAAATCCAACCTAGCTGTGTGACCCTAGGAAAGACACTTAACCTCTGTTTGCCCCAGTTTCCTCATATGTAAAGTGGGGATAATAATAGCACCTACTTCCCAGGGCTGTTGTAAGGATCAAATGAGATAATTATAAAGCACTCGGCACAATGCTTGGCACAGAGTAGGTACATATAAATGTTAGCTATTATTATTACTATTAAAAAGCACTTAGATCTATAGACAGTACAAAGTTAACACTTTAGATGACAGTTAGCATTAAAAAAAATCTCTAAAAAATTCTAACCATGAGACAAATGAGGAAATGTAATCAAGATACAAATAAGGTCTCACTCTTGGATTTAGGAAATTTGATTTCATAAGTACAAGCAGAGGAAACTGTAGCTAGACAGTGGTTCATGTGAAAAATCCCCAGAAAGGAGCACCCACTTATTGTCAAACAACTAAACAAATTATGTCATGAGAATGCAATAGAATATTGTTTTGTCATAAGAAATGATGACATGGATGGTTTCAGAGGAAACTGAGAAGACCTCTATGAACTGTGTTTGAAGTGAACAAAACTAAAATAATTTACAAAGATAGCAACATTATCAAGAAAAACAACTGAAACACTTTAGAACTCTAATCAATGCAATGATAAACCATAAGTCCAGAAGACTGAAGGTGAAGCTACTCACCATCTGCCAAAGAAGTGATAGAATTAAAATGCAGAATGACACATGCATTTTTAGAGGGAATTTGGTTTGTTGGACTGTGCATGTTTGTTATGTGGGTTTTCTTTTCTTTTTTTTCAAAGTTGTTCAGTTTGGGGGAGAGGAAAGGGATAATGGGAAGGACACTAGTTATTGTAGACTTCAGGTTCAATATAAGACAACAATGAGACCCAGGGAACCCCCCCCCAAAAAAAAACAACCTCAGGTGATTTTAGGCTACATTGATACAGGTATAATGGCTAGAATATGGGACTTTGTCACCATGTTTCAGTTGCTTCTCCCTCTGTCCTTGTGGCCCTCTTCTCCATTTGTGAGTTCCTCTTGGAGCCTCCATTTTGAGGAAGAGTTCACACTAGTTATGCTTTACTCTCCAGGCTTTGCCACTTTATATTATTTACCTTCTTCCTTCATTCCCATATCCCTTATTCCATTTGTGAGTTTCTACTGGAACATCCATTTTTGAGGAAGGATGCAGGTCATTCATCTTTCATTCTCTGGTCTTTACCACAGGGACCTTCCCTTTATGCTCCTCTCCCTTCAGCTTTTCAGCTCCCTTTTTTATATTGCCTTAGAATGTAAGCTTTCTGAGGGTAAGGGCTGCCTTTTTGTTTGTATTTGTAGAGTCAGCTCTTAGCATAGTGCATAGTCATATAGTAAGCATTTAATAAATGCTTGTTGACTTAACTTGATAATCCTATCGTACATTGTCCTTGTCAGCATCTGGACTGTGTTCAATTCTGCCTGCCACGTTTTAGGAAAGAGGGAGGGGTAACCAAGATAGCATGGAGATTGAATGTTATCCCATATGCCTTTGGTTGTGGTAATATTTAGCTTAGAGAGGAGAACATGCATCTGCAGTGGGTACAATAGTTCCTTTTTAGTGTTTGAAGGGCTGTTATGAGGTAAAGGGTTGAGATTTTATCTCCTTGGTCCACGAGGGAAGAAATACAAGGAATGGATGGAAGTCTCAGAGAAGGTTTAGGCTAACGTATAGAAATGTTTACTAACAATTACAGTTGGTTGTCGTCCTTCATTCTCGAAGATTCCCAAAAGGACATCAATATGCTAGAGTCAAGTGAACAATTCCAGTTAATCAGAAATTAAATGGATTGCCTTGGGAGATAGTAGGTTCCCTTTCACAACAGATCATCCAGTGAAGGCTGGATGACCACTTCTAGAGGGGATTTGTGTTCAGGTATGGGTTGGACTACATGGCTTCTGAAATCCCTTCTAATGCTTGGATTCTGAAACCCCTGAATATCTATTAATCCTGGTTGATAAGTATAGATCTTCTTTTTTTAAAAAAAAATTTATTATTATCTTTTGTTTCTTACATCACCTTCTTTTCTGAATAAACTTCTTTCATTCCCCTGCCCAGTGAACTACCTCTTATAACAAAAAATACAAAAGCAGAGGGGAAAAAAGCAGTTCAGCAAAGCAAATCAATGCATAAACTGCACCTGACAATATGTAATATTCCATACCCGTAATCCCCCATCTCTGCAAAGAGGGGAGGAGGGATATTTTCTTAACTCTTTTCCTGGGGCCAAACTTTTGTCCATTTTTCTCTCTCTCATAAATCCTCCATAGAAGATCTGCCAAATTTATTTGGGTTTGTTTAATATCCCAGTGTAAAGTCTTGAGTTCAAGACCTGTTGGCCCTAAGAAGCAGCTAGGTGCTACAGTGGATAGAGCACTGAACCTGGATTCAGGAAGAACTGAGTTCCAATGCTTACTAACTGTCTGACCTTGGGCAAGTCACTTAACTGCCTCAGTTTCCTGAACTGTAAATAGGAGCAATAATAGTATCTGTCTCCTAGGGTTGTCGTAAGGATCAAATAATATGTCTTCCTTCCTTTCTTGTTTTCTCCCTTCCTCCCTCTGTTCCTTCCTTATGACATGGCTGATTCTCTTTTGCTTTTCATGCATTTTCCTAATGATATCTTTCATGCCACTTCTCATATTCAAGTCATAATTGGCAATATGCTGTAACTGAATTAAAAAAAGATTTATTAACTGGCTACTAAGTGAAGGCACTGTGCTTAGCACTGGGGAAATACACATGAAAAATTATATAGTTCATACCTTCAAAGAGCTTCTTACTTATATAGACCATTACCTTTTGGGTTACTTGTAATTTTGATTATTCTGAGATTTTGATGTTCCATGTTTCATAGCTATGCAGCTTCCCTGGGAGCAGAATGATACAAAAGACATAGGCTTTTGTAAGAGTGAGCAGTTGGGAGTCACTAAAAGCACTTGCAATTTTCTAAATGCCATTCAGCTCAATCTCCTTCTTAATTCTGGGCCCAGCTTTTTGTTCATTTGTAGTATCTATCCAAGACACACACACACACACACACACACACACACACACACACACACACACAGAGCTGAGGGAGACAATATAGCATTCTGGCCATAAAATCATGGAGATGTAGGTTTAAATCTTGCCCTTGACTTACTAGCTTCTCTCTTCCAAAATGCATCTCTCTTTTGAACTTCCTTATTTCTGTCTAGACTATTCTTCCAGGTATTTAGGTTGAAAATCTTGGTGTTATCTCAACTCCTCACTCTCCCTCACCCTACATATCCAATCCATATCCAATCAGTTGCCAAATATTGGCCTTTAACAATGTTCCTCACATCCATTTCTGTCTCTCCATTCACTTAGCATCCCCCTTCTCACCTATACTACTGTAATAGCAGTAGTAGCAGTGAGATTCGCCCCCGTTCCCTTGCTTAGCACAGTGCCTCAAACATAGTTTGTTTAATAAATGCTTGTTGACTAACTGGTCTCCCTGCCATTTTTTTTTTTCTCTTAAAGACCAGCCTTAACCCCAAATCACTCTGGTCCCAGACCAAACCCTGCTTGGTCACTGTTTGGGCCCTGATTGGCTCAGAATGAATGTAAATAATAATTGTTTCTGTTTTGGCCAGAAACCTTGAGGGTCTTTGCCTTCCAGATCTGTTTTTTTAAAGAGGCCATCATTTGCCTCATTTTTTTTTTTTTTATTAAGCCTTAATCACTGAATGGATGTTGCCTCAGTCAAACTGACACATATTAAAGACCTTAACTTGAAAAGGCCAAGGTCCCCCACCGCATCCTGGGCCATCTCCAGTCATCCTGATCTACATCTGGCCACTGGCCCCAGATGGTTCTGGGTGAGGTTGGTGACTTTGCACAGCCCTCCCTCACTTGAATCCAATTCACTTGCATGTCATGGCATCACCTCCCTGATGTCATGGTCTTCTTCAAAAATGAACAACAACAACCAGAATGATTTGTTTTTGTTTTTGTTTTTTTTTTGCGAGGCAGTTGGAGTTAAGTGACTTGCCCAGGGTCACACAGCTAGTAAGTGTCAAGTGTTTGGTCTGAGGCCGGATTTGAACTCAGGTCTTCCTGACTTCAGGGCCAGTGCTCTAGCCACTGGGTCACCTAGCTGCCCCCAGAATGATTTTCCTAAAGTGTAGGCCTTACCATGTCAGTTCAGTTGTGTCTGACTCTTCCTGATCCCACTTGGGGATTTCTTACCAGAGATCTTGGAGTGGTTTGCCATTTTCTTCTCCAGCTCATTTTACAGATGAGGAAACTGAGGCAAACAAGATTAAATGACTTGTCCAGGGTCACATGGCTAATAAGTGTCTGAGGCTGAATTTGAACTCAGGAAGATAAGCCTTTCTTACTCCAGGCCTAGCACTCTATCCCCTGTGCCACCTAGCTGCCTTTATTATGTCACTATTCAATAAATTCTTCTCTATTTCCTCTAGGGTCAAATATAAACCCTTCTGTTTGGCATTTAGAGCTCTTCACAGCCTGGTCCCTCCCTACCTTTACAACCTTACTACATATTATGCCCTTCCATGCATATTATGGTCAAACCAAATTGGCTTTTTTACTTTTCCTTATATATGCCACTTCACATTCTTCCTCCATGTTTTTGCATTGGCTGTTCTCCATTCCTGAAATGCACTCCTTCCTCCTCTCTTGGAAGCCCTAATTTCCTTTAAGACTCAGCTCAAGCCCCACCACATGAGGCCTCTCCCATTGCCCCCAGCTGTTACTCCCTTCCTCTCCCCGAATAATCTTGTATCTGTTTTGGATAGAATTGTAAATGTACATGTGTCTTCCCAACCAGCCTGTTAAGTTCCTGGAGGGAAGGGACTGTTCCAGTTCTGTCTTTGGGGCCCCAGCACCTAGCTCAATGCCTGGCATGAGAAAGGCGTTTAATAAATGATTCTTCAATGATTGATAGATAGCTGGATTGCCTAGGGCAAGTCGTTCAACGTCTCTGGGCCTCCAGCAACTGTTTTTGACTCATTTAGTAAGTTACAGATGGATGATGCTGATGTGTATCAGTGCTCTAGCAAAAGAATCAGAGCCTCAATGTATATTTATGGATTAACTCCCTTGTCTACCAAACCAGCTGTATGTCATAGTTGGGGTAATGTGAGGTTTTCCAGCTATCAGTGGTTAGACTTCTCTCTTTTGCCTTACTTGGTTTTCACCGAGGAGACTTTGAAGCGTTGCATGTAATACGATGTTGTCTGAGAACAGGCACATCTCGGAAACCTCACCACCTAAAAGGAATCTTACTTTTGTATGGACCCCATAGACATCAGCTTCCCTGATTCTGGTGAATGAGTGCCTTAGCTCCACACATCTCTCAGTCAATTAATCAGTAAGCATTTATTAAGCACTTACTATAAGCCAGGCATTGTTAAGCTTTGGGGGTACAAACACAAAGAATGAAATGATCCTTAGGAGCTTGGGTTCTTACTTTTTGTCAGTACTCAGAAGATTATCAACAAAGTTCTCTCTACAGTTTTATCTGGCTTAGACTACTGTATATTTTTAATGTGTGCTGGGAGGCACTTTGAGGAGAGCCTTCAAGGGTACATTTTGTTCTTTTGAATCAAATGGTTTTAAAAAATGAAGACATTGTCACAGTGGGATTATAAATTTGCCTCTCAATCAGTCGGGTGAATGTGAAAAATCACGTTTTACTGTAGAAATCATTTATAAAAGTCTACCAACTTCCTTTTCATATTTGCAAGGAAGATGAAAATAATGGCCCCTCCTCCTTATTGTCTATCCTTTACTCAGTTCATCCTTCACAGCATTCCCCAAGAATTCTTCCTGATGTGTTTCTTTGATCATCTTTAGTGTTACTCAGAAATCTTCAGGGACTCCCCATTGTCTACTGGATAAAGTACAAATTCTATAACTTGTTATTCAAGGTCCTTAACAGTCTGGATTCAATCTACTCTTCTGGCTTTATCTCATAGACTTTCTTTCCCATCCTTTATTTAATAGCCAATGGGACTATTCTCTATTCCTTGTTCTTGTTCTGCCCTCCCCCATCTCCAAGCTTTTGCTTATACTGTCTCCCATACCTGAAATGAGCTGCCCCATTTTATATGCTATTTAATTTCTCCCTTCCTTCAAAGCCTGAGATATCTTCTCATTCATGAAACTTTCTCTGACCTGATCAGATGAAAGTAATCTCCTTCTACTCAGATTTCGTCTATCTCTTATCTTGAACTTTTTTTTTTAACACTTGTAGACACCAATTATCAATGATTCAAGGGAAAGTGAGATTCAGGAACTTAACTAGGATGGGACAACTGGAACTTTGTCCCAGGGTGCCAGATTTAGAGGGCACTGATAACACAGTCTTTCAGTGTTATAAAAATGATAAGGCTTATAAGTCACCTAGTTACCAAGAATAATTAATTAAAATAGAAACTTAAAAGAAGATGTGTTTTCTCTTTCCACTCTTGTAGGAGCACTCCAGGTGAGCTTCTCCTTGACCCTGCTTTCTTCCACTGTGCCCTCCCCAGCACAATAGTCTTGATGGTTTGCCCTGAACATGAATGAATGAGACATTAATTAAATGAATACTTTTGCTGGAGGTACAAATAGAGAAGAAAGTTGTTGCTCTCAAGAAGTTCACATTCAAATGGTGAGACACCACATAAGGTTTCATCTTGAAGTCAGATGGAAAATCTCCATGGTCCTTAGGGCATAGTGGCAAAAGCAGATGGGAACGGCCCCTCTTTAATGTCACTCCCACTGATAAAATCATAGCAGTTTCTGATGTTGAACCATTTGACAGTGCCAAGGACTTTTGGGACAAGAACTTATTTTTCTGGGTCTTCAATAGATTTGGCTGAGGGGCAGCTAGGTGGTGCAGTGGATAGAGCACTGGCCCTGGATTCAGGAGGACCTGAATTCAAATCTGGCCTCAGACATATAACACCTACTAGCTGTGTGATCCTGGGCAAGTCACTTAACCCCATTGCCTAGCCAAAAAAAAAGAAAGAAAGAAGGAAAGAAAAAAAAATAGATGTAGCTGTAGCACCTGAAGGAGCAGTTGCCAGGATGTATCTAGACAGGGCTTGTTTCCCAGGATGATGACTGAGGAAATGAAACTCATTAGTTATGGCTCTGGTGCAAAGTTATTCTCTTCCTCTCTTGCCCTCAATTAGTATGTAAATAATCTGATAGGAGGGACTTTGTAATAATATTGTACTCCAGTGGTTATCATAGTGCCATTGGCATGCAACATTGGCCAGATCTCTCAATACACTAAGAGAACATTTCTTTGTGTCTTTTCCTTTTTTTCAGAACAAAGGCTAATGGGAATATTCAACCAAGGTGTTCCAGCTCCTTGTATATGACTGATACACACCTTTCTTTGCACAATAACTTCACATTGTAGGCACTTGTGCTGGTTGAATAGCATAGATTAACCAATCTCATGCAGATTTTAGGTACATTTATCAATAGGTATTGATGTTTTCTTGATCATATTTTTGGAAAAACAATACCTGTGATATTAACTTTTTTTTTTTTTGAAACTTTTCCTCATTGGTGTGTATGTTGTTTTTGCTCAGTCATTTTAGTCATGTCCAACTCTTCATGACCCTATTTGGGGTTTTCTTGGCAGAGATACTGGAGTGGTTTGCCATTTCCTTCTCCAACTCATTTTACAGATGAGGAAGCTAACTGAGGCAAGCAAGGTGAAATGACTTGCCAAGAGTCACACAGCTAGTAAGTGTCTGAGGCTGGATTTGAACTCAGGTCTTCCTGACTCCAGGCCCAGGGCTCTATGCACTGTGCCACCTAGCTGCTCTGGTATGTATATATCTCTAAAATCAATTCCTAGTGACCTTTAGGATATCATCACTCTCATCAGGGTTGTCTTCTGAATGAATTTGTTAAACTCTATTAGTTCTTCCTGGCCTCATCTCCTTTAATGCTGTTATCACTTCTGTTTTTATCATGCAACCACCTCAGTACCTGGTATGCCATCTTGGCCCATGAGAAGAGATCACCACAGCAATACCTACAGTTCTGTTCCATTTTGGATCTGTTTGTTGTCCTTCAGTTTCATCAAAAGAACATCATGATACAGTGGAAAGAGCACTGGATTTGGAGACCAAAAACTGGTTCAAATTCCAGCTGTACTATTTAGTAGCCATATGACCTTGGGTAGGTCACAAACTCTATGGACCTTGGTTTCATCATCTGTAAAAGGAAGTGATAGATTTGCTGGCCTTTGAATTCTATTTCAGCTCTAAATCTATGATCCTATGATCTGACTTAGTTGGATGTCATGCCAAGCTCTTTGATGGATCATTTTCTACTAAATTTCATTTTGTTCTTTTGTGAGCCAATTCAAAAGTATGATTATCACATGCCATTAAGTTTTATGTATTTTCAGAGTTCTACTGGATTCTCCTTTTGATATGATTGGATAAATATTAGCCATCCCTTCACAGAATATTGCAAAATAGCATTATCAACAAGGGAGAAGAAGTAGAGCAGAGGGAAACACGGTGAAATTAATCAGCTACCTGCCACATGGTAGGTGCTTAATAAATGTTGATCTACTAGCTGATTGACTCTAAGCTCCTTTAAAAGGCATCAAGAGTAAACTTTTACTTTTGGAAATGAAAATGAATCTTTTGACAGGTGAACAATTATTTTATAAGATTGCTCCCACATATAAAGGAGCTGGATGCGAGGGAAAGGTTTATACTGTTAAAACCTTTTTCCTTATATCTAACAACTATTTCTTGTTTCTGTTTAAGTCTATTATCTTTGGCTATCTGTGACCACAGAGAAAAATTGATAACAACTGAATAGCACCTGAAGAATGAATGCCTCCCTTGTGTATTTAGAATCAAGAAACTAGAAGGGACTTTAAGCTGTCTGGTTCCAATTGTTAACTTTTTAGTGTGAACATTCATATCTCAGAAATCAGCAGATGCCACAAATCGAAGCTTGACTTATTGTTTTATTGATTGCCTAGATTTAAGAAAGTGATGGAGAAAATATTCATTATTCAGATTAAACTTAAAAGTATGTTGAATGCACCTTCCCCTCCTCCTTTGGAGATTTGGTTGTTAAATATTTACCAGTATGCCCCTAAACCTTAAAGATAATTTCATTCAACTGCCTCATTTTACAAGTGAGGAAACTGAGGCTGAGAGAAGAAAGTCAGTACAGTAGAACAAAGAGCACAGGCTTTGGAGTTGGGAGACCTAGATTCAAATCTCACCTCTGATACTTAGTTATGTGACCTTGGGCAAGCCACAACTCCCTTGGGTCTCAGTTTCCTCCTGTGTAAAATAAGGGAGTTGGATTCAGCTTCTGAGACCCCTTCCAGCTTATATCTATGATCCATTGGTCTTGGCGGGGAAGTCACTGGGCTACTTAGTGGCAAGGCTGGGACTAGGAGCAAAGTTCCTCATTTCCCAGTGCAGGGCTCCTTCAGCAGACCCACAGGAACTCTCTTTGTGAGAGAAAGGCAGTGGCCTGTAGTGCTGGCTTTGGAGTCAGATGGCCTGGCTCTGCTACTTACTTCCTCTGATTTTAGACAAATTACTTTGCCACTCTGGGCCTCCCTTTTCTGTAAAATGAGAGGGTTGAACTGCAGCAGGGATTCTTCACCTTTTTTATGTCATGGACCCCTAAGGTAGCCTGGTAAATCCTAGGGACCCCTTCTCAGAATAATGTTTTTAAGTGTATAAAATAATGCATAAATGTAACAATGTAAAATAGTGCATATAGTAGTGT
>NW_020954585.1:55094099-55113879 GCF_900497805.2 Vombatus ursinus
ATCCCATCAGCTACAAATCTTCTTTCCCAAATTCAGTAATGCAACAATTTCACCAAGGCTGCAGAATGACTAATCTGACTGAATTATTGTTCTCATTTTGACTGCTTCTTTTGGCAAGAGCCATTGTGGATCAATGAGGAGGGGAAAAACCTTTGATGTCCGATAGCTGTTGAAATCTCTCTTTTCTCCTTCATAGGGATGGACTGACATGGCGTCTGCCCAACAGAAAATTGGGAGATACAGCATAATGAATATTGGAAGGGAAAACATGAAAGCTACTGCTTCAAGCACAGGGAAGGCCTGCACACGAAAGCCAAAATCACTTGGAGGCTACTTTGCTGTTCCTTGGCTCATGGAGCACTTGGAATCAATTCTGTCTCTCTGTTGAGATGACTCTAGGAAGATCTAATTTGTTTCATCTGGAGCTGTCCACCCCACCCACCTACTTCCTTTACTTAGTTTCTAATATCCAAGGGTTTCTCTGAAGCCCCATTCCTCTGCTTTGCCCTGCTACCCCAGATACTAATGATGGTTCAGCTCTCAAGGATTAAGGGAATGGGTTTAAATATTGACCCCACCACCAAAACCTATAAAAAAAGTTTTATGGTGGTAATTATTCTTCTCCAGGGTCGTTCCTTACTCTAGGTTTCCTTTAAAGGCTTTAGAAGCATCTGAGGTTTGTGATTCTCCACAATGTGAAAACACACCTGGATTTGCTCAGAGTAGTGCCTCTGTGGTTTGTGGCTATCACATAATTACCATAAAATTAACACCTTTCATTTCATTGGGGAAAAGGATGAGATTCAGGATTTGAAATCAGGACCTCTGAAATAATTTAGTTGAGGACTCAAGACTAAAAAGTAAACATTATTAGTTAACCAAATGCCATGTCAGGTCTAGGGAAAGCACAAGAAATAAAATTCAATTCAATGCAATAGGCTCTTTTTTTTTCATTTAGCACCTAGTGCAATGATTTTGTCAGAATCTTGCCACATAACAATGAGAGATGAGCCAGTTACTTTTCTTCTGGTTCTGTTTGCTTCACTTCACACCAATTCATATGACTCTTCCTATGCTTATCTGTATCCTTCATATTCATATGTCTTATGATCCAGTAATATTCAACAACATTCATATTTGGTGATATGTGGAGCCATTACCCAAATTGATGGGCATCTATTTGGTTTTTAGTTCCTTGCAACTACAAAAGTAAAACTATGAATATTTGAAGTGCACATATGTGCTACAGTGGATAGAGCGCCAGGCCTGGAGTCAGGAAGACCTGAGTTCAAATCTGGCCTCAGACACTTACTAGCTATATGATCCTAGGCAAGTTACTTAACCCTGTTTGCCTCAGTTTCCTCATCTGTAAAATGAACTGGAGAAAGAAATAACAAACCACTCCAGTGTCTTTGCCAAGAAAACCTCAAATGGGGTCACAAAAAGTTGGACATAACTGAACAACAATGAAGATTTTTGCATACGTAAGGCATTTCTTTGTACCTTGAACTTTGTTCGGACATAGGCTGAGCAATGAGATCTCTGGGTCTGACAGGATGGTGATTTTAGTTGCTTTCCAGAATGATTAGACCAATTCATAGATGGGTAGAGCCACTCTTGTACATAGTGACTGTTGAGTTTAAAGGAAAATAATAGTGGTGGTGTGGATTATAGGATTTAGGACTGAAAGGGATCTTAGAGATCATCAAGTGTAAAGATTTTTATGGGATTCATGGTTGGATTTTAGGGACTCCATGGGTGTGGATGGGAAAAAAATGACATCTTTATTTTCACTAACTTTTGGTTTCCTTTGTAATCCAATGTATTTTATTTTGTGCATTTAAAAACAGTCTTCTGAGGAGTCCTCAGGCTTCACCAGACTGCCCAAGGGGTCTGTGATACACACAAAAGAGTGAAGAAGCCCTGATCTAGGACCCGTCTGTGGCAGAGGCAGAGACTGTATACCAGAGTCAATCTGTAAGTGTGATGATACTGAGACCAGATCACTCCATTCTGGACTGGGTTAGAATCATGGAGAAGCTGAATGGGAAACGAGAGACTGGGTCATGGATGAGACAACTCCTCCAAAGATGAGGCCAGGTGGTACAGGGACTCCTTCTGTCAAGTTGTGCCCGTGCAGTGGCCAAACCCATTCCCAAAGGACCCACATGTTAGGAGTGGTGATGCCACAGTCCTGTTAGGTCAAGTTCAATGTTGGAACAAAATGAGACCCTTCTAGGTACTCTTAACAAAAAGAGATTTACTTAGCCATAGCATAGGAAAGATATCAGAAAAGATACAGCAACACTTAGTTTCAGTTTTTGGTAGATGTAGCCTCCTTCATTTCCCTATAGAAACAGACCTGGTCAGCAAGGCAGGGCATGGTAACTTTGGTGGTAAATGAGTACTCACTAAGTCTGAGAGATCTGAATTCGATATAGGTGGGACTTTTTATGCTCTTAGATGACCAGACTATTTTTACAGAGAACTCATTCACTCAAGGCAAATGTTCAGAAGTGGTACAACGACACTCTCAAGGTCTTTCTGAAGAACTTTAGTATTGATTGTGAGATGTGGGAAATACTGGCATAGGACTGCCCAGCATGACATACCTGCATCAAAGAAGGTACTATGAGCAAAGCGGAATCGCGGTAGCACAAAGGAAAAGTGAGATGTGCGATTGTAGAGACATCTCCATCCCAAATGTTCAAACAGACTATTTGTGCCTGACCTGTAGTAGAACCTTCCAAGCTCTTATTGGACTGATCAGCCAGAGTCAAGCATACTGTACTCGATTCCGACATCATGATGTCATTGGTCCTCTTTGAGTCAAAGGACGAACAACAACAACAGGCGACCAGGAAGCTTCCTCAAGGGACACAGGCTCCAAACAGGTTCCAAGGACAACTTTGTTGCCATTTAGGGAAAACTAATCCCTGTTGTGCTGGGACAGCAGAGTGAGGCATGGGCCTAACCTATGTTGTGGGGAAATGCTTGTAGATATTAGTTCTATCACATCATGGTTCTATGAATCTGAATCTTGGTGGAGTTGTACATAGTTGGGAAGTATATATAGCAGGAAGGTACAAAGTAGGTACATATCAGCAGATATAATCTTTATTCTTAAAGGGATTAATTTGTTGTCTTCTCAGCTAGGTTCTAAGCAATGTAATGAATGATCCAAATGCTCTTTAAAGTAGATGGGTATGAGCCATATATGATAAAATAGAGAAAGGATAGGGGAGAACAATCAAGCTGGAGAGGTGTCTTGAGTCTGTGTTGTAGGAAGATAAATGGAAGGACATGTGTATGCTTAGCCCATAAAAGAGAAGATATGATAGCCATCTGCCCATATTTGAAGGACAATCATTTAGATGAGGGATTAGACTTAGGCTATTTGGCCCCAGAGAGAAGAACTAAGAATAATAGATATAAGTTGCAAAGAGATAATTTAGATTTAGTGCAGGAGTTCTCAACCTTTTTTGTGTCAGGGTCCCCTCTGGTAGTGCAATGAATCATATGTACCCATTTTTCAGAATAATGTTTTCAAATGGCTAAAATAAAATACACAGGATTACAAAGGAAACCAATTAGAATATATTTAAAAAGTTCATTGACCCTAATCAAAGAACGTCTCATTTTATGTAAAGAAAAATGTCCTACCAATTAGAGCTATGCAAAAATAGACTGAGCTCCCAGGAGGTAATGGGTTTCTCCTTATTGGATTTTTTCCAGCGGAGGCTGGATGACTAATTACTGGGTGTATTGTAGCGGGAATTCTTTGAGAAGCTGCTGAAGGACCTTCTAACTCTGAAATTCTGTGATTTTAAAGAATCATAGGATCTCAGTGTTGGAAGTGACCTCAGAAGTCATTGCTGAGAAGGAATCCCCTCTGTCCCACTGTAAATGGGAATATTGAGTGTAGTCAGATTTTATGGTTTATGGTTAATGGTACCTAAATAATTCTTCTGGATTCCGTGACTCATTAGATTGGGACAAGTGAGCTTTTCTGGCCTATTGTTGTCCTACCTCTCCCACAAACATCAAAGAAGTGAGATGGAGACAATTCAAATATCAAACCTGGCCAGAGACCAGGATGGTGGTTATTATTGTTCAATCATTTTCAGTCACATCCAACTCTTCCTGACCCCATATGGGGTTTTCTTGGCAAAGGTACTGGAGTGGTTTGTCATTTCTTTCTCCAGCTTATTTTACACATGAGGAAGGAAACTGAGGCAAACAGGGTGAAGTGACTTGCCCAGGGTTGCACAGTTAGTAAGTGTCTGAGGCTGGATCTGAACTCAGATCTTCCTAACTCCAGGTCTGGAGTACTGCAAAGTCAATGTCTATCTCCACCAGCTCAGAAAGAAACTCACTGAAGCCCTGTGTTTCTACTCACTGGTTTTGTATGTAACAGGTTGCAGTTTATTCTGATCAGTGAATCAGTGACCTGCTCACTGTTGTCATTTGCTCAACATTTCACTTTCAGCTCATTATTTAAATCTGGATTGTGAGGAAATCTTGTCATTTTTGAAGCATTAACATTGGATCTTCTGTCTGTCTCTGTCTCTCTTTGTCTCTCTCATACACCTACTGTGACTTCCTTTTTTGCTAGGATTGAGAATCACCATCAATAGTGGTTGTTTAAACACCTAACATGGGCATCTTGCTCTCTGGCCTCCTTTTCACCAGTCACAGTGACTCTGTCCTGAGAGAATTTCCAAAGGCTTTCCCTACTTATGTTCTTTTCACACCTGCTGATGTGTTCTGCAGCTGTCCTGGGGCTGAGTTATCCTGATTAGTGGATGAGTGGATGAAAACTCACCTCAATCCACTACATAGAGTTGGCTCCAGACCTAGCTTCATATCCCATCCATTGGGTCAACCATTAGGACCTATCCAATGTGAACATTTTGCCAGTTGCCCTGCCCCCACTTCATGCTTATTCCTCCCTCCCTGCTTCCTTCCTTTTGTTCTTGCTCTTGGAAGAATAATTAAACCAATAGTAACATTGCTGTGACAACCTGCTGCCCCATAGTTCCATGCACAATTCTTGTGACCAGGCTGTAGTTTAAACCACCCGGACCAAAACTCCTTTGCATATGGCTACCATTCCCCATATGTGTTGTATTCACCTTTTAGAATATAAGTTCCTTGAGGGCAGGAGCAGCCTCTCTTTTGTATTTGTGTCTCTAGTGTCCAGCACCGTGTAAGGACACATAGTAGGTATTTCTAAATGCTTATTGATTGACTGATTGATGAAGTGCTGAACTGGATAGCAAGAACTTGGAGAAGAGTTTGAAAACTCATGTCCATAGTAAGCAAAATACAGCTGTTTCCTCTTGTGGCTGCTGTGGCCTGGGCTGTTTTGCTTTTATTAGAGATGAGCAGTAGTTGCTACTAAAAGATGGAATCTTCCAACTTTGGGGAAATGGGTAATATATCTAGGTAAGACCTGATTGGGGCAGGGTGCTTAATCCAGCTGGATAAGATGGGGCAGAGATGGAAATGAATGGCATATACTCGGGGGTGGGGGAATGAGTCATTCTTCACATTTCAGCTGAAACAAATGAAGAGCTCACCCTGTGAGGTCTTGAAGAGCTGACGGAGTGTGGATGTGTTTGTATGTAAGGGAAGGGAGGTGGGCGGAATGAATGTTGGCTTCTGCTGAGCCTGAAGTCTGGAGCAACTTGGGAGGGCCAGACAGGAAGATTATATGGCCAATGAGGGCAGGTGACCCACCCAATGGTAATATTCTCCTAGAAGGCATTTAGACACTGAGGACAATGGTGGTAGAGTGGACATAATGTCTACTTTTATATAGCTTTGTGGTTTACACAGTCCTTTCCTCATCACCCTGTGAGAGAGATAGTATTAGTATTATTATCCCAATTTTTATCAATGAGGAAATGAAATCAGAAGATCTGGGGTTTTATTCTGTCTATATCATGTGACATAGAGCAAGACACAACTTCTCTGGGTCTCAATTTTCTCATCTATAAAATGGGGAGAATAATATCTTCCCTGTCTTACCTCAGAGAGCTGATGTGAGGACCAAATGAGATAATGAATGTAAATGTAGCAATATTAGCTGTAAAGCACTGGGCTCATGTTTGTATTTAATTAAGGTGTTATTAAACCTGAAGAATTGTCAAGGAGCTTGAGCTTCTCTCCACCTCCAACACTTGGGTAGAAAAGTTGGCAACAGTGACTTAAAGCCCAAAAACTTCTACCCAATGACTTGGTATCTTGGAAATCTGCCTGACTTGTTTTGTGGACAGTGTTCTACTCTGTAGAAATGCCTATGGTCACCCACTGTGTTTGATGACTTATTGGGGATAAGCATTCCCAGAAGATTGCTCTTCTTAGGCCCCATTTTAAGAGGTATATTGACAATAAAATCCATTGCAAGTCAATGAGAATGATGAGAGATCTAGGAATCACGGTATAGAAATGTTGGAAGTTGAAGAAACTAGGAGGACTGGGGTACGGGGAAGGCTAGAAGGCATGGCAATTGTCTTAGGCCTGACCAGCTGCCACATATTAGAACATAAGCCTCTTGAAGGCAGGGAGGAGGCTTTATCGTCTTCTTTGTACCATTTAATGCTTAGTATAGTGCCTTGCATGTAGCAGGTACAAAATCAATGCTGGTTGGATTGGACTAGAAGGAGCAGACTTATTTTTTCTTTTTAAAAATTTATAATTTTTCTTATAAAAGTGAATGTTGAAAACTAAAAATAAAAAATTATAATTTTAAAAAAATTATCAAGCAATAAAATAAAATAAAAACAATTCCCTTCCCCCTCCCTGCTAACCTCCCTCACTCACGGAAAAGGGAAGGGGATGGGAAAGAAGTGATGGGAAGGAAATAAGAATTTATTAAGTACCTACCATGTACCAAGAATTGGGCTAAGTAATTTACAAATATTATCGCATTTAATCCTCACAACAACCCTGTGAGGTAGGTGCTATTATCCTTATTTTTCAGCTGAGGAAACTGAAGTAGACAGAGGTCAAGTGACTTGTCCAGGGGCACACAGGTAGGGAGTATCTGAGATTGGATTTGAAGTCAGGTCTTTTTTACTCTATCAACCCAGAGTTCTATCTACTTTGCCATTTAGCTGCCAAAAGAAAGTCAAAAAGGAAGGAAGAAAGAAAGAAAAGAAGAAGGGCAGAACTAGGACTAATGAGTTGAACTTACAGAGAGGCAGGTATTACCTTAATATAAAGAGAAACTTTCTAAAAATTAGAGCATTCCAATAGTAGAATGGACTACCTTATGGGGTAGAAAATTAATTTTCTTAGAAGTTTCCAAGTAGAAACTGTGTGGCTGTGGATGGTATAGGGTTTTTGGGAGCTTGGCTTGGATAATCTCTAGGGTTTTTTTGATCTTTAGACAAGATTGGGCTTTGGAGAACCTATACATGTGTAGTAACAGGCCTAGGTCTTTCTCCTCATGTCTTTACACATAATCCCTATCCATAGCCTTAACTCTAGAAGACAGTGTAGCACAATGGATAGAGTGTTGGCCTTGGAGTCAGGAAGACCTGGGCCTAAGTCTCACCTCTGGCATCTATAGGCTATGTGACCATGAACAAATCACTTAACTTTTTAGTGCTCCTGGGCAACACTAGAAGACTCTGTGTTTCACATCAGGTGCCATATGCATTGGTAAAAGAAATTTCCTCACTAGGAATTCCCTATACCATGGAAATCACAGGTCTGGTCCTGCCACCAAAATCATCTTAGCTCTACCCTGGTTCCAGGAACCGATATGCCTTAGGCAGAGGAGACTTTGGCATCCAAGCTACAGATGATCAAGTCTCAAATAAGCCTCGTTATTCTTTGTGCTCTGTAATGGGACCTTTATTTAATTCATTAGGACCAAGCTCCTGCCATACACTTTACTTATAGTAGATGTTTCCTCCTCATTTCCAAGTCCCAGTCTTGGTACCTTTCCTCACTTTATTGTAGACTTGGGTCCTGTCTTCTTTTCTCACCAGGCATCTTAGAGACTGGAGCCCTGGCCTCAAACCAGAATCCTGTTCACCTGATGCTAAATCCCCCTGATGCTGCATGCTTGCCTGGACCTCCCCCAGATATGCTTCATGCTGGGCTTCTGTCTACCTGCTGGGATATTTAATCTTTTGCCCACCATTGGACTTCCCTGATAGTCACCACCTGCCTACTTGATTCTTTAAATACTGCTTGCTACCTGTCCAGAACTGGCCATTGCTGAGACCTCTCTGGATACCTTCTCTGACACTGTGGGTCTGTCTAATCTTTGGCTCCTGACTTTCCTACCCTAGCAGATTTCTCCTCATATAAGATGAAGATCCAGTGCACTTGTTCATAGAAATAGAAGTGTACCTAATGCTTTTGAGGCTCATCTTCGGGCCAAGGGACTTGACCTGCATAAAGTATCAGATTGGATCAGAACTGGGTTCTAGTCTATTTTGATGAGATTATCATTTTTGTTCAGTAGTTTTAGAAAATGGATTTATATTCATTTGAAACTGGTTTACTAGGTGCTCCTGTGAAAAGACTGAAAAAAAAATTAAACCTTTCACAAAAAAACATCAATCCAAAATCTTGCCTCCCCCATGCACCGCATGGCTATGCTTTCCTGTGGTGAAATCCTTGTGTAAAAACTCCCCTCACTAATGCAGATCAGCAACTCATGTATAATTTATAATTACCAGAACTGTCCAGGGTATTGAGAGGTAAAGTGGTTTGCTTGTCTGTGGTCACAGAGCTAGTGTGTCAGAAGCAGAATTTGTACCCATGTCTTCTTTACTCAGAGGCAGCTAGGTGGTAGAGTGGATAGAGTGCCAGGCCTGGAGTCAGGAAGACCTGAGTTCAAATCCAGCCTCAGACATTTGTACTAGGTATATAAGTCTGTGCAAGTCACTTGATCCTGTTTGCCTCAGTTTCTTCATCTGTAAAATGAGCTGGAAAAGAAATGGCAAACCACTCTCATATCTTTGCCAAGAAAACCACAAATAGCATCACCAAAAGTCAGACACAACTGAAAATGACTAAACAGCAATAGCTTCTTGACTCAAGCCTGTCTATCTACCTATACATGCTGCCTTTCATTCAAGGAGGTACTTTAAAGCTACCTGCAGCATCACCACCACACCCCCAGCATCAGGCACCCCCACTATCTCTACTTCCACTACTAGTAACAGTATTCCCTACCCCCACACCAGTACCACTACAACTACCACCAGCCCCACCAGCATTACCACTACTACCACTAACAATAACAACTGAAATATATGATGAATTAAATAAATATTGGGAACCATGTTGTGTTTTAACAAACCACTTTGAACTGAGGACCAAAAGCCAGATTGAAGGACTTTGGTTTAAGCATCCAATATGGATGTTTCTGCTAAAAAAAAAAAATTGTCCTGAATTATCTGAATAATTGCTTCTGTCTACACAGGCATGGTGAAACTAAATTCAGGCCATATGGAGTCTGATTCTGGATTTTGAGATAGTATTCTAAGTTCCCATAATTCCCATTGAGAATTCTGCTGAGTGACTAGTGAGCCGCAGAATCTGTTTTGAGTGTGCCTGCCTTTCCATGTGATGGACAGTGGGGGAGAAATGAAGATGAGGAAGAAAGGATACTTCTCATCTAAAGCCTGGTACACTGGAAAGGGTCATAGATTTGGAGTAGGAGGACATAGCTTCAAATTCTTATTCTGTTATTTACTAGCCTTTGAATCCATCACCTCACTTTTCCTCTGTAAAATGAGAGAATTCAACTCAGTGGCCTCCAAGTTCCCTTCCAACACTACATCTTGAATTCCATAAACATTTCCATTTTTGCTTTACACTTTCATTTTTGCCTTAACTGAAAACTGCTGGCAAAGGAGTTTAACCTCTCAACCATAACACCAGGTTGATGGGGATCTTTCCTCTCCAGAAGCCTGGAGTGTTTATGCAAGCATGGGTTAGTTTCCTGCCCCACTTCGAAGTTCTTCCCCTTCTAATGGGAGAACCACAAACCCAGTCTGACTGCATTGTATCTTCTAGAAGGATCATGTCTGTACCTATAGAAATCTCCCCAATTTCATGGTCTCTTACTGGCTACTGATACCAACCAACGACGTGCTTCAGGAATCATTTCGTGTATGGCTGCAGCTGTTCTGCACCTGGTTTTATGGGAAACTGTGAAATGAGATTTTCTCAAGATTTGCTTTTTGGGGGTGTAAGGGTGGGGAGAATATCTCTGACATATTTAAAATCCAAAACAGGAAGATTTATTACATAAATTATGCAAAAATGCTCATGCAATTAAATAATTAAAATAGAATGTGAGCCGAGGAGCTCCCTTTCACTAGTTTGGCTTTTAGCAGAGTTATGCTGACTAATTTTTTTTAAATTAACAAGTTGGCAGGTTGAAACATAAGGCCACCAGTATGGGAAAGTTTCTTGTCCTTCTAGGTTCAGAGTTTCTCCTGGAGCAAAGTACCACTTCTAAATGTTGCTATGTTAAAGACATCTTTTTTTCATTCTACTTTTTAGACTTAACGCAGAAAGTTAGATCTGGTAGTACAAATCTTTAGCTCAGAGGGTGGAGTTAGGAGAAGATGGAAAACAAATTTGGGCTTAACTAGAAAAGGAAGAAATTTAGTGGGGAATCCTTCGTCTGAGAGACCTCTATCCATAGCAATGACTAGATAGGGAAAGCGAAGACCCAAAGCCAAAGGAGGTAGCGTGGAATAGAGAAAAGAATATTAGAACAGGAATGGGGAGACCTGGGTTCTAGTTTTGGCTCTGTCACTACACTCACAGATCTAATGCTGGAAAGTACCTAAAAGACCATCTAAGTCAACCCCCTCATTTTACAGATGAGAGAAACTGAGGCCTAGAGAGGTTAAGTGATTTGCTTAAGGTCTGGGCCTGGAGTCAGAAAGATCTTGAGTTCAAATGCGGCCTGGGGCACTTACTAGCTGTGTGACCCTGGACAAGTCACTTCACCTTGTTTGCCTCAGTTTTCTCATCTGTAAATGAGCTGGAGAAAGAAATGGCAAACCACTCCAGCATCTGCCAAGAAAACCCCAAATGGGGGTCATGAAGAGTTGGACATGACTAAAACTATTGAGCAACATATAGACAGTAAGCATCAGAGTTGGGATTAGAGCTCAAACCATCCAAAGTCTTTTTTTTCCCACTCACGCTGACTCTTCTAACTAGCTATGCGATCATAGGAAAATCACTTGGCTTCTCTTCTTGGCTACAGTTTCCTCACCTGTAAAATCAGAGTCGGTCTATGCTAAAGGATCTCTGAGGTCCCTTTTAGCTCTGAAATCCCATGATCCCTTGCAACATCAGATCAATATGGATAATCCCATAGTGCAGGCTTAGAAAATGTAAAATCAGATTTACTTCAGTGGCAACAGAAGGACAATCTGTTGTACAGTATTGAGGGGATGAGCCCAAATTTGTTTGGATATGAAAATGTGTTTGGTCTTAACTTTTTCAACAAATAGAACTATATGTAAATCTACAAACGGGTAACATTAAGGAGTAGCTAGGGCCATAGTTGATAAAGTGCTAGACTTGGAGTCAAGAGGACCTGGGTTAAAATTGGTCCTCAGATTTGTTCAAGTATGTGAGCCTGGACAAGTCACTCAATCCCTCTCTCAGCCTCTATAACTGTAAACTGTAAACTGGGGAAAATAATAGCATCTGCCTCCCAGGATTGCTGTGAGGATCAAATGAGGTAATATTTGTAAAGAACTTTGCAAACTTTAAAGGGCTATATAAATGCTGGTTCTTATTATCATTGATCTGGAACTGCAAAGGATCTTAGAGGCCTAGATGGGTAACCCCCACATTTTACAGATAAAGAAACTGAGGCATGGAGAGGTTCAGTGACTGATCCAAAGGAAAACAGGTAATGGGCATCAGAAGCAAGAGATACCTGAGTCCTGAGCAGTAGTTTTCTCTGATACTTTGCCGTTGCTGATAAAAAATAATCTCTGTCAAAAGGCTTTGAAATTTCATTTACAGAGTGCTGAATGTTCAGGGCCTTGCCAGTAATAGGTACTTATTGTTTGTTGAGTTATATTCAGTCAGAATCCTCTGGGTTAGAATTGAGAATGTTGTAAATATTCAAGTGTTGACACTTGATATACTCATCTCTATTCAACCAATTTCTATGTGGATTGTAGAGTTCAAGCTGCAAGAGATTCTGAAGGTCATTTGGTCCAGCCAACCACTTCATTTTGCATATGGTGTGATTCAAGGAAAGAGAAGTAGAGTGATCTGCTTAGGATTACATAGCTGTGGTGCATGGGACGGTGAGTGACTTAGGGATATACAAAAGGTTGCCTTATCGCAGTGAGGGCCTAGTTGAGATTATGTAACCTAAATTTGTGGTTGACCTGTCAAAAACATATGGAAGGGCTTCTTATCCATTTATGTACCATCCCCCTGGTGCTAAGGGAAAACTCAAGCTCATCATGGCTTTTACATACAGAAGGCAACCCATTCAATTGATCTTAGATTCCATGAAACTCTTATCAAGCTGTTTACAGCAATCCTGCTGTGTATAGGCAAAGGTCGAAAGCCACCTCATGAAGGTAGGTTACTGTCAAAGGGATGGCTTGTTTTTCCATCCGTGCCGAGTGGTCAATTTGAGAGAGTCATTTAGCATGTCAAGGTTAAATGCAGAGGCCCTGTTCAGAAGCTATCCTTTAAGGAAACACTCCCTCTTGGCCAAAGAATGGGAGCCCACCCAAGTCTGCAGGAGCTGTGGAGATTGTGCCTGATCTTGGCTGACTAGAGTCATTCAAAATAATAGTAATAATGCTGAGAGGATCACAGAGCTTGGGGAAAAATGGCTTTGTTTTCGGTGCTGTCATGTTTTGGCACTGGAGAGGCCCTTTCCATCCCGTTGGTTTTCTTCATGTTTGGGTGGGTGGGTGTCGTTTCTCAACAGTGCTGATGCTTGTCTATTCAAGTTATTTAGGTCAAGTCTCTATGGTAGGCAAACACTTTTCCAGTTTCTTCACAGCGGAGTTCCCACCAGATCTGACAATGGCTGTGTTAGGGTTGCCACCCAGCGACAAAGATCTATCAAAGGGAACGCTGTGATTAAAAAAGAAACAGCCTAGAGCCCTAGGAAGTCAGAGTTGGAAGAGGCCTCAGGGATTATTCAGGCTCCATATCTTGTTTTACAGAGGAGGACACTGAGTCCCAGAGAGGGGAAGGGACTCGGTGAAGATCACACAGGTAGTTGGTGGCAGAGATGGGTATTGGAGGGGGGTGAGGAGTGATGTACTAGGATTCAGGATACCTGGGCAGGTGACAGCATGGGGTACTGGAAACAAAGGAAGCTTTAGAGTCATGAGATTCCCATTCACATCCCAGCTCTCCCACTTGCTAGCTATGAGACTTCGAGAAAATCACTGAATTTTTCTGGTAGAATGAGGGGGTGGATTAGGCCTAATATTAAATATATCAGGTCTTGTTCTAAACCTGGGATCCTATGAATTTTGTCCTTTTCTATCATTGGCTAATATTGTTAATGGCTACATGACATCCATAGCATCTTTGTTTTTCTCTCAAGGAGAAAGCAGTTACTTTGCCTTCCTCGAGGAGGCTAGAAAGGAATCCTTCTTTGTTCCCTCTCTTCTCCCTCCCATCCATGAGCACCAGAGGATATAGCTATTTTTAATCGACAGAGGGCTCTTCTGAAATTTTTGCTAGGTGATGTAAACAAATCATTGAACAGCATTAACTCATTTAAAATACTCTCACATCCATCCTCTCATTTGACTCTTCCAAAACCCTATGAGAGAGGGAGGCTGAGATTCCCATCTTGTGGAGAGTGAGATCCATATAGTACAATGGTAGGTGAACTATTTCCTCCTCTCTCCTGATAAACCGTCCCATTCCCAGACCCAGACCTAGACTCAGCTCCACTTGAAGTGAGAAGGAAGACAAAGAAAATAAGCAGAATTTTCTTTCCCGGTGTCTTACTAGAATTCTTCTACAGCACAAATAAGCTAGTGAAGATTCTCAAAAGAGGATCACCATCACAAACAGATATTCCACTAGAAACCATCCCATTTTACTCCACTCTAATCTAATCCAATCTAATCCAATCCAATTCATTCCTGTCAAACCAATCCAAATCCAACCCAATCCAATCTAATCTAATCTAATTCAATCCAGTTCAGTTCAGTCCAGTCCAGTCCAGTCCAGTCCGAATCCAATCTAATCTTATATTACTTAATTAATACTTATATTAATAAACCACCTCTTGGGGACAGTTAGGTAGCTCAGTGAATAGTTTAAATCTGGCCTCAGACACTTACTACTTGTATGACCTTGGGCAAGTCATTTAATCCTGTTTACCTTAGTTTCTCTATCTTTAAAATAAGTAGAGAAGGAAATGGCAAACCACTTCAGTATCTTTACCAAGAAAACTCCAAATGGACATGAGTGAACAACAACAAAGCCACCTCTTGTATACAAGGCACTGAACTGGGTGCTGGAGGTATAGAGACAAAATTAAAAACAGTCCAGGGGATCGAGTACCATATATGTTAGTAAACCTACATTACAGAGGAAGAAATTGACATTCAGAGAGGTTGACCAAGATCACATAGGCAGTACGTGGCAGAGCTGGGATCCAAAACCAGGCTTCTTTACTCTAGGTTTGGGGCTCTTTCAGTTATACCACACCACCTTCAGGGGTGAGGAACCTGCATTCTCAAGGCCTCGTGTGGTCCTCTGGGTCCTCAAGTGTGGCCCTTTGACTGAGTCAAAGTCCAAGTTTTACAAAACAAATCCAAAGGGGATTTGTTCAGTGAAGTTTGAATTCAGTCAAAGGGCCGCACTTGAGGACCTAGAGGGCCACAGGTGGCCTCAAGGCCACAGGTTCCCTACCCCTGCATAGTGTTGTACCACTGAGGAAAAATTTAAATAGGAGTCCTCCGAAGCAGCAGTGTCAAATCTATATAGAAGGGGTAGGTGACCTTAAACCTTACATATGGATCCCTATGGGCTGAATATTGACTCGGAACATCACATGTAATTTCTTTTAAAAAAATTAATATGTCAACACATTAAAATCAGACAGGAACTGGATTTCAATCTGGTTCCATAGGTACTCAGAAGTGTTGTGAGCCATATGTGGCCCGACCTCTGCCCCAAAGCACCTTCTGCATACCTCATAGACATGAAGGAAAGGAGAGCAAATCCATCGTCAGGCAATTTTATGTTTAATGCTAAATTATATACTTGGGTGAGAAGAATGTCTGTATCACTTGCATGACATTTAGCATGTCTAGCTCTGTATTATTATATATCATTTTATGTGTGTGTCTTGTCTCCTCAACTGGACTTTAAGTCCCTCTAAGAGCAAGGACCTTATTCCCCTTTATATTCCTAGCATTTAGCATGGGAGCTGCCCTGAACATAATAGATACTTAATCTTTGTTTGTGGATCTCAGTAATGACAAAGAATATGTTGGCCATAGGCTTTGATTCCCATTTTAATCCCAGCAGAGAGAATATATTCCTTTTGAGTCCAGTGTTGGGTTCCTGGAAGCCCATCCCAATCACCTGGAAGATCAGCCCAGACTTTCCTGGATAGACATGGCAATAAGGATGTTTGCATAAAGGGAAGTCATAGATTTAGAGCCATAAACCCCAAGAGGTGAAAAGACTTGCCCCGGATCACATGGGAAGTCACTGAAACCTATCTGTATTGATAATGCCAATAGGAATGCCTGTTCCTGGTCTCCACATTAGGAAACCAAAAGACAGGATCCAGGAAATATCACAGCTTAATTGAAATCCTAACCCCTGCTGTTGGGCTCCTGCCATGTTCAGCAAATACCTCCTGCTTCGGGCTCGTGTTTTTTCAGTGTTGATGTTTGGCAATAGGTCAAGATGAAGTGAGGCATGAGAGCCAAGCACTAGATGTCCAGATGCCCAGGCCATTGCTATGAATCACCACCTTGCCTCTATCATTCACTTGTTCAGATGTAGCAACTTACCCTTTCTTAGCCTTAGATTTCTTGCTGTTAGCTTGCTTTAAAGGGATTTGTCCTATATTCATTCCCAAATGCCATTAAAAATTCATCTTTATAAAAAACATTTTTTTATGTTTCAATGGATGTCCAACAGTAGCCATATTTTGTTGATTTTGTTGATAGGGTTCTGTTTTTTACATGAATTATCCAATGCATCTTTTTTTATTCATAACATTTATTAAGCAAGTACTATGAGCAGAGAGCACTGTGCTAGGCACTAGGGGAGATATCAAGTTTAGATAAGACACATTCTCTGCCTCGAGCATTTTCTGGTCTCACAAGTAGTATGATGGAGCCAGGATTTGAAACCAGGTACCCTGACTCCAAATCTGGTTCATAAAATGGTTGGAATCTACATTTTCTCTATTCCCAACCTTGAGGCAAAGTAGGATTCGCAGTATTATCAACTTAAGCTGGGAGAAAAGATTATTGTTGTTCAGTCATTTTTCAGTGTTTTCTGACTCTTCATAACCCTATTTGGGGTTTTCTTGGCAAAGATACAAAGTGGTTTGTCATTTTTTTCTTCAGCTCATTTTACAGATGAAGAAACTGAGGCAAACAGAGTTAAGTGACTTGTCTAGGGTCACACAACTAGTAAGTATTTGAGGACAGATTTGAACTCGGGAAGATGAATCCTACTGTACTGCACCTCCTAGAGTCTGGAAGAGAAGATAGAGGTCATCTAATCCAATCCCCTCATTTTACCGGTTGAGGAAAGTGAGACCCAGAGGGCTGAAATGATTTGCCTGAGTTCACACAGGTTGCAAGTGGAATGCTTCTGTATTATGGGTGCCAGTAGTAATGTCTACACCTTGTCCTTACCACTACCCAAAAACACATCAGGAAGCAAGAGCAGCGTTCAGGAAATATCACAGCATAATTGAGATCCTCACTCCTGCTGTTGGGCTCCTGCCATTTTCAGCAAACACCTCCTGCTTTGGGCTTGTGTTTTTTCAGGGTTGGTGTTTGGCAATTAGTCAAGATGGAGGGAGGCATGAGAGCCAAGCACTTGATGTTCAGATGCCCAGGCCATTGCTGTGAGTCACACTCTTACCTCCCTTATTCTCTTGCTCAGATATAGCAACTTAGTTTTTCTCAACCTCAATCTTTCTGTAACTTTCTGTGATGAAATTTTTTCTGTATTCACAAAGGGTCTGTCCTTATAACAAAGATATCTGTGTATGTATGTACATTGTACACACACACACACACACACACACACACACATACACACACACACATATACACACACACATCTATATATCTATATAAATAGATAGAGAGAGAGAGAGAGAGGGAGAGAAAGAGTCTCTATGAATGTCCCATAGTGAACATGCTTTATTGATTTAGGTCTGTTCTCTTTAAAATGAATTATCCAATGCAATTTTTTTTATTCATTCATTCTTTCATCTATCCATTCATTTAACAGATAGCTATGAGTAGACCACTGTTCTAGGCACAAAATTTAGATAAGATATATTGACTGTCATGCACTTCTTTGTCTATATAATGGTCACTTTCTATAATGACTGTGGACAGTTTTGATTGTAGCAAATATAAATGAATACTGTTGGTTACTCTGATACCTTGAGGGTAGGGGGTATTTTAATTTTGTATCTCCAGTGCTGGGTGCATGGTAAGTGGGTGATCAATAAGAACTTGTTGATTGATTGCTATTCAGAAAGGGTGAGCAAAAAACTGTACTGATTTGGCCTACACATATCGGATTTTTCTTATTTGCTATCTAGTAGCAAATGTCCTTCAACTTCCCTTTCTGTTCTTTATCTGAAACTTTTCAACCAGTAAAATCCACCTAAAAGCCTAAACCAATGGTCTTCAAGGTTTTCTGATGACACATGAATATTAGTAAACATTTTTTGAACACATATCCCTAATATACTGATATTTACTTATTTATGAAACACATACCTATAATACTACAGTAATAACCAGAATTGGCATGAAATGCAAAAATAGAAATTAAGGAGGATGAGATAAAGATGAAGTAATATTTGATGATAGGGACAATAGAGAGCTATTGGAGTTTATTGAGTAGAGGAGAGATATGGTTTGACCTATGCTTTAGAAAAACCGCTTTGTCATTCCTCAATTGATAAATGGTCAAAGGATATGAACAGGCAGTTTTCAGATGAAGAAATCAAAGCTATCTATAATCATATGAAAAAATACTCTAACTATTGATTAGAGAAATACAAATTAAAATAACACTGAGGTACTACCTCATACCTCTCAGATTGGGTAATATGACAGAAAAGGAAAATATTAAATGCTTGAGGGGATGTGGAAAAATTGGGAAACTAATGCACTGTTGGAGGAATTGTGAACAAATCCAACCATTCTGGAGAGCAATTTGGAACTACGCCCAAAGAGCTATAAAACTGTGCATACCCTTTGATCCAGCAATACCACTCCTAGGTCTATATCTCAAATAGATTAAAAAAATGGAGGAGGGGAGGGAGCAGGCCCTATTTACACAAAGATATTTATAGCATTTCTTTTTGTGGTGACAAGGAATTAGAAATTGAGGGGAAGCCCATCGATCGGGGAATGGCCAAACAAGTTGTGGTATATAATTGTAATGGAATACTATTAGGCTATAAGAAATGATGAGCAGGCAGATTTCTGAAAAATCTGTAAAGACTTCTATGAATTGATATAAAGTGAAGTGAGTAGAACCAGGAGAATAGTGTACACAGTAACATCAACAGTATACTATGATCAACTGTGAATGACTTAGTTATTCCCAGAAATACAATGATTCAAGATAATTTCAGAGGACTCATGATGAAAAATGCTATCCACCTCTAGAGAAAGAACTGATGGAATCTGAATGAAGATTGAAGCATGCTATTTTTCGTTTTCTGTAATTGTGTGTGTGTGTGTGTGTGTGTGTGTGTGTTTTCCTTTGGGTCTAGGAGGTGAGGGATGGAAAGAGAAAATTTGGAACTCAAAAAACTTTAAAAATGAATGTTAAAAATTATCTTTACATGAGCCTGGGGAAAATAAAATATTTAAAAAAAGAAATATTGCTTTGGCAGCTGTGTGGAGGATGGATTGGAGAGGAGAGAGACTTGAGGAAAAGGAGGGAGGGATAGAATTTGGAACTCAAAATTTTAAAAAGAAAAACAATGTAAAAATTATTTTGACAGGTAATTAGGGAAAAAATAAAAAATTATTTAAAAAAGACATAGAATCCAATTAGAAGTCTATTGCAATATTCTAGGCAAGAGTTGATGAAGAAATGAACTGGCATGGTGGTTGTAGAGAGAATGGAACAGATGTGAGAGGTACTGTTGAGAGAAGAGTGACAGTATTTAGCAAATGAGGAGCTATGTCCAGCACTTAGGACAATGCCTGGAACATAGTAGATACTTAATAAATGTTTATTGATTGGTTGATTGATATGTGGGTGAGAGAAAGTAAGAAGTTGTGGATACTAATCTAGGTGACTGGAAAGATGATGGCGCCCTTAATAGAAAAAAGGGAATCTGGGAAAAGAGTGACCATAGGCAGAAAGGAAATGAATTCTGTTTTGGACATGTTAAGTTTGAGATACCTACAGGTCATCATATGAAATTTCAAATAGGTAGCTGGTAATTTGGGACTAGAGCTCAGGGGAGAAGTTAAGGCTTGATATGTAGGTCTGGGAGTCATCTGCATAGAGATTTTATCAGGTCCCATGGTTTCATTGC
>NW_020954585.1:55113889-55152743 GCF_900497805.2 Vombatus ursinus
TCCAACAAGTAGGATGAGAACCAAGAAAGAAAACCCAAAGAGGAGAGAGTAAGTATACAGGAGCAAGGGGAGGTCAAAAGTGCTGGATGTTGGCAGAGAGTTCAAGAAGGATGAGGCATGAGAAAAGGCCATTTGATTTGGCAGCAATCATTGGTAACTTTGAAGAGAGGAGCTTCAGTTGATTGAAGAGTCAGGGATAACTAGGAGCTTGAGAAGTTGGGGGACTAGAAGAATGGTGATACCTTTGACAGAAACAAGTAAGTTTGGAAGAAGAGTAGGTTTAAGAGAAAAATGAATGTAATCATAACTCACCCATACCTGCTCATCCTGTACTATTGGCTCTTTTCCACTCAAAAGTGAAAGGGGTAGAGCTTCCTCACTGGCCATTGTCCTGGAGTAAAGAATCTGCTTCTATGGTACTGGGGCACAAGATGCTGAAGTAAAGATAGAGAGTTTTACCTGTGTAGCTACTGTGGATATGAGGATCTGGTTAGGTTATAGCTTCCCTGATGGGCATCATGCCCAGGGCAGTCATAGGGAAGGCCAGGCCAGCAGTGGCAGGGAGTAGAACGGAAGGATGTGGGATAGTAATGTTGGAGACAAGTTATAGCTACGAGGATGGGGAGAGCGTGAAATGTGACCCATCTTCCCTCTCTCTGGTTGATCACAAAGCCCTTGGGATCAAATCAACTCTTCCTTGAGGAACTTCCATGGCCTTCCACAGAACACTGTTCCCCTACTTTGGAGTCCATTGACTGAAAATAAGCCTCTCTCCATCAAGAGATCTACATTATAAAAATGAAAGAGTCATGGTGGTGTGTTCATGTCACTTTCCTTGTTCTCTCATTGGGCTCTTATCATGTATTTTTCTGACTGTTGTTGTCGTTTGTCCTTAGTTTTATAAGAGGACCACTGACATCAAAGGGTGATGTCTTGACTTGCATGCATGAATTGGATTTAAGTGGGGCACAGCTATACAAAGTCATCTGCCTCACTCTTTTTTTCAGTCATCAAAGTCCAGTGACAGGGCAAAAGTCAGGATGACTGGCGGTGGCCTGTGATGCAGTAGATGACCTTGGCATCTTCAAGGTCTGACCAACTCTAAGCATTCCATAGCATCTGCTTCAGTTGTCTTCATGGGCACTGGAACAGAGTGTTCTCATTTGCTCATTTGGCCAGGGGAGGTCTTCACATGCATGGAGTAGATAACCCCCCTAATTCAGTAATGGGTTTTGAGGCCTGTTGGTTACCCTCAACCTGGTTTAGCTCATCTGCTGAGATGATTTACCAAGGTATGGCCACTGAGCACACAACAGCTTCTTGGTGCCACAGGTGGCTATTTTGTTCCATAGAGAGTTTGAATTAGCTGTTCCATCTCTAGCTCTTGCAATGAGAATCAGAATGCAGCAATTTATTCTTTGTAATAAAATTAAACTAAAACAGCTTAATTCAAGATTCTGTAGAGTTGGTTACAATTGCATTTTATGATGGTAATAATAATTCACTTTCCTTGTTCAACTATGTGTAGCTAGTGATATTAAGTATTACCACACTTATTTTATGAATGATGAAGTGAAAGCTTAAAGAAGTTAAATTACCCAGAATCACACAACAGGTATATGTTGGAGTCAGATATTGAACTTAGGTCCTCTGTACCCAAAGTGACCATCACTCTACTTGATTATATAGGCCCTCCCTCCTAGGAGAGCTGTGAGACCTGTGAGGATAAAGGTTAGGAATTTCAAGACCATTGATGATCATAGCTACAGATAGACGGTTAGACAAACAGATAGATAGATAGATAGACAGATAGATGGACAGGTAAAGTATTTATTAAGTTTTCACTATGTGCTAGATATTGTGCTAAGCGCTGGGGATACAAATACAAGCAAGCAAGATCATTCCTGCCTTCAGGGAATTTACATTTTAATGGGAGAAGAAAATACATATAAGGGGTCTAGGAAGGAATGAAGGCACCCACTTGGAGATATGTGGAAACTACAGGAAGTGTCAAGGAGGCCTGATTGCCCACAAAATAAGGCAAAAAGCTCATCAATAGGAGCTGAGGGAACTGGGGGTGGAGTCCTTTGGAGCTGGAAGGTATATGGCTAGGGTATAACCATCTCCTAGTTCAACTTTGTCATTTTATAGATGAGCAAACTGAGGCCCCGAGAAATCAAGGTCACACCAGGAGGAAGTGGCAAAGGTAGGAATTGAACTAGACCCTCTTCTTCCATATCCAGCTTTATGGAAAGAGTGTAGTACACTGTGATCTTTCATGATCTACATCTTTGGATTCTCAGGCACTGAATTGGGACAACTAATCCAAAGAAGAAGGTCATAATCTACTTCCAGGTGTGGACAGAAAGAAAACGAAAACAAAAACAAAACAACAACAACTTGGCAGGGATCAGAGTACTTCACGATGTTAGTCACCCTTGGCAAATGTGTTCCTAGATATCGGGAAAATCAAGCCTGTCATCCAAATTGGGCAAGTTAGTGCAGCAGACAGAGCCCCATTGGGCCTGCTGCCTGCCCTAGTTTGTGATTGCAAGTGATTCACTGAACAATAGCCTTGGTGTAGACTTGGGCGGGTTTAACAATAGCCCCACGATGTCACAGGGTGTGTGACCCTACCTTATCTCTAATCCAGGGGAAATCAGGAACTCTGTCACCCCTAGGTTCTTTGGGGCCAGAAGTGAAGCCTGAGCCTTAGTATGCATACAATTCCCCTGGATGACAATGGACTATGGACTGAGAGGGAACTGCAATCCCCAGCCTGAAGTCTGCCAGATCAATAAGAAGGAAACCCAACAAGTAATCTCATCTCAAAGAGTTCCTTTCTTTGTGTGTGTGTGTGTGTGTGTGTGTGTGTGTGTGTGTGTGTGTGTGTGTTTAATTTTTAGGCAATTGGGGTTAAGTGACTTGCCCAAGGTCACACAGCTAATAAGTGTCAAGTGTTTTGGTCAGAGGCTGGATTTGAACTCAGGTCTTCCTGACTTCAGGGCCGGTGCTCTATCCACTGTGCCACTTAGCTGCCCCAAAGAGTTCCTTTCTTTAAAGATTAGTGTTTGAGCCTCTCTCTCCAGTAATTTCTTAGGAGTTTACCACCCACTTCAGCTGTATGACTGACACTGGTATCAGAAGATCTAGGTTTGAACCTGCTAAACTGACTTAACCTTTTCTAGTCATGTGACCATGAACAGGTCATTGAATCTTCACCTCACTTACAAATGATAATCCATGCCCATTCTTTAAGGTTTGTAAAGTACTTTACATAAATTGTCTTGTTTGATCCCCACAACCCTGTAAAGTAGGTGTTATTATCATTCCCATTTTACAGATGAGGAAAACTGAGGCTGAGATAAGTGTTTTGTCACTGGCCCAGGGTCATACAATTAAGTAAGTATCTGAGGCAGGATTTGAATTCAGGTCTTCCTGACTCCAACACTATCCACTGTGCCGTGCAGCAAGATGTGCATTGCATAGCTCACAGGAGCTATGTTGTTATAAGAAAAACACTATGTAAAGGTTTGTTGTTGTTTGGTTGTTTCAGTCGTGTCAGACTCTTCATGACCTTATTTGGGGTTTCCTTGGCAAAGATACTGGGGAGGTTTGCCATTTCCTTCTCCAGCTCATTTTAGAGATGAAGAAACTGAGGCAAACAGGGTGAAGTGACTTGCTCAGGGTCATATAGTCAATGTGTCTGAGGTCAGATTTGAACTCAGGAAGATGAGACTTAATCAGCACTCTTATCTGTTGTGCCATCTAGCTGCCAATGTGAAAGGTTAAGCACCATATAAATGTGAAAGAATTCTGGATCTATAGCCAGGAGACCTATATTCAGATTTTGCCTCTGAAACTTACTAGCTATGTGACCATGGGCAAATCACTTAATTTCCCTGATTCTTAATTTCCTTCTCTGTAAAAGGGGGATAATAGTAGTATATACTTTACAAAGTTATCATCAGTATGAAATGAAGTTACGAACGTAAAGTACTTTGCCAACCTAAGAGGGCTATATAAATGTTAACTATTACTATTGTTGGACAGCTTGGTGATGCAGTGGATGGAGTGCTAGATATGAAATCAGAAAGATTCCTCTTCATAAGTTTAAATCCAGTCTCAGATACTACCTGTGTGACCCTGGGCAAGTCACTTAACCCTGTTTGCCTCAGTTTCCTCATTTGTAAAATGAGGTGGAGAAGGAAATGACAAACCACTACAGTGTCTTTGCCAAGAAAACCCCAAAAGGGGTCATGAAAGTCGGACACAAATGAAAAATGACTGAACAACAGCATTATTGTTATTGCTGCACTCTTCCACTCCTAAGCAAACAGCAGCTCTGGACAGTTAAGGTTGCTACCCTCCTATCCAGCTCTTACCTAGCTACCTCCTCTATCCCCCTAAGGGCCAGAATAAGCCAACAGGTTGTGAGTGGACAGTGGCTAGGACGGTTGAGGGATGCCTTAGGGTTGATGACAGTGAACCATGACAAGTTGTTAGAGAGAGATGTTTTTAGTCAAGAAGATGTAGCCAATCACCTACCAAATCACGGCTTGTTAGTGGCCATCCATCCACTCTATATGTATCTTATATGTACACATTAATTTACATGTTTCCCCATTAGAATGTAAGCTTTTTGAGGGCAGGAATTATTTTTACCTTTTTTTGTGTCCCCAGGGCTTATCTCAGTGTGTAGTACATAGTAAGGGGTTGGTAAATGCTTATTGATTGGCCATAAGGTCAAATTTACCTTAAGGCTAATAAATGGTAAGGCCCAAACTTCTAGGCAGTCAGAACTAGTGTCTTCTCCCTGGGTGCAGAGGGCTTCACTAGGTGGGGGAAAGGGAGGGTGGGGTAGGAGAGAATGGGAATAGATAAATTGGTAATGCAAAAGCAAAGACATAGGCGCAGCTAGGTGGTGCAGTGGTTAGAGCACCTGCCTTGGATTCAGGAGGACCTGAGTTCATATCCGGCCTCAGACACATAACACTTACTAGCTGTGTGACCCTGGGCAAGTCACTTAACCCCATTGTCTAGCACCCCCCCCAAAAAAAGTAAAGACATAGTAATAATCTCATCTTAATCTTTTCTGGAGCAGGTTCCAGAGTGGTGGGAAGTGGGGACTGAGCTAAGGAAAACTATCTTGTATCTAGAACAGCTCTCTTTTCACCCACCTTCATAACAGCCTTGCAGATAGCCTACAAGCCCGCCAAGATTGGGAGCATTCCAGCTTAGATTGATCTATTTCTGAAGGATATCAGTGAGCTCTGGTAGCCCAAAGGTGGTCAATATCAGTGAGAAGGTATTATGAGGAACGTGTGCATGGGGGAAGGGCTTGTATTTCTGTTTTAACTTCACTCAAATACCTCTGAAGTTTTTCCAGATTCACCCTCCCTCTCTCCCAGCTTTTACCTTGTATCTCTTCATGTATCTTACTCTACGCAAGTCACTTAAACTCTCAATAGCCCAGGCAATTCTCTAAAACTAGGAGTTGCAGAGAGGAGGCTAATTGTTTCCTATACAATGAAATCACAAGTCTAGACCTTATTCCTATACGTGGACATATTATCTCCCCCAACACAATGCAAGCTATTTGAGGGCAAGGCATCTCACTTTTGTCTCCATATTTCCATCACCTAGCCCTGAGCTTGGAATGGAGCAGGCTTGTTGATCTAGTGACACTGGAGTCCTTGTTCCTCAAACAAGTTACTATATCAACTGACTTCATGTATTTTCACTGGTTGTTCCTTATGCCTGGAATTCTTTTCCTTCTTATCGCCATCTCCTGATCTCCTTGGCTTCCTTCAAGGCCTAGCTAAAATCTAACCTTCTACAAGAAGCCTTTTCCAGTCCTCCTAATGCTAGTACCCTCCCTCTTTGATGAGTTCTAATTTATCCTACATATATCTTGCTTGTACATAGTTGTTGGCATTTTGTTTCCCCATTAGACTGTGAGCTCCTTGAGAACAGAGGCTAGTTTTGTTATGTTATATTATGTCATGTTGGGGCAGTGAGGTGGTGCAATGGATAGAGTGCTGGGCCTGGAGTCAGGAAGACTCATTTTCCTGAAATCAAAACTGGCCTTAGATACTACTAGCTATGTAACTTTGGGTAAGTCACTTTACCTTGTTTGTCTCAGTTTTCTCCTCTGTAAAATGAGCTGGAGAAGGAAATGGCTAACCATTCCAGTATCTTTGCCAAGAAAACTCCAAATGGGATCACGAAGAGTTGGACACAACTGAAAAATGACTAAATTATGTTATATTGTTATGTTATGTTACAGTATGGTCTGATATGTTTTGGCCTTCCTTTGTATCTCCTTTAGTAAAGTGCCTGCCACATAGTAGGTAGGTATTTAACAAATGCTTGTTGACCAATTGATTTTTTTTCAGGTGTTAGGTCTTAGCTCCTTTCTCAGTTGCCTTATAAGAAATAGCATAGATCTCACAACACATGATTCTTTGCTTTTCTTAGCTGAGAGGATGCCAAAATTTGGACTAAAAGTGGATTATTTTACCATCCACCAGACTTGAGGCAGAAAACTATGTAGCCCCATGTCTTCATTCATGGAATCAACCCATTCTAATTCAACTCATTGCTTCACGTATTTCAAAGGGTCAGTACTCCATTCTCTTCCCTCCCTCTCTTCCCTCTAGTTATGTATTTTCTTCTGGAAAGGGAACTTGTTATTTTTCTTTCCCAGCTGACATACCTTATAGACTTGACAAGAAAACAATGATTACAGCATTCAAGTCCCATGTGCAACCCCTCTTAAGGATATAAGATGTACCATCAGGGAGATAATTAATGTGCCAGTCATTATATATGAGTTAATTATATTAATCAAATAAATCAAAAGCAACCTGGTGGCTTTATTTGGACAGAAGGCAAAAATCTCTTCCCTCTGAGCCAAATCTCCCTGCCCACTTACCTCTCCCTCCTCCCCTTCCTCCAGCGAAATGACCCTATGCCATCATCTCCAGTATTTTTGACCTCATCCATTGTGTTCAGAAGTATGAGGGAATATCTCCCAATACACATTTTCAGATGTCTTTCCTGTATCAAGTGAGATCACTACAGTGTGTTCTTTTCTATTTTAGCTAATGCATATCAGATCCAAAAGGAGCCTAATGTTGTAATTAGCTTGTCTCCTTTTTATAAACCCTATGTGATTTGGGTATCTAAACTCAGGAAGAATGGGATTGAGTTTCTCCACTTTGAGCTTGGCAGGGATTGCCACAATCTGCATTGATTAAAAAAATTGGTGATTATGGCCGAGGTCTGCGTCTTTGTCAGGTTATGAGAGGATGAGCATCAAAGGATAAGATTTGAAAAGGTCTGCCAGACTCCGAAGCCACATGAAAGAAACTTGCCTTAGATTGGACTTAATGGGACAAATTGAATTTGGCTCCTGAGAATCAACCCTCAGTTGTTTGCCAGCATGAATGTTAAATTTGTAGGTACAAGATGGGCATGTTTGTGGTGAATCTTCCCTCTGTCTTGATCACAGGTTCCATAAATTGTTATAATAATACCTCGAATACATCGGGTACTTAAAAAAAATCCAAGGAGCGTGAGGTGTTTCACAGGTAACATCTCTATGCTTCCAGGCTCCCTATGCACTAATGAGAGTTATATATTCTATTTGGTAATATGGGTCACAGAGAAGCTAAGTGACTTGCCCATGGTCACATAGACACCTCTGGAGGAAGTGAAGATGAAAACCTGGGTCTTCTGAATCTTCCATCAGTCTTCTTTCCACTATTCTGAGAAGTTCCAAAGCTGTGACTTCAAACAACCAATTTTGGCTTCGAAGAACAGATCATGGTATCGTAGATCTAGAACTGGAAGGAACCTTGGATTCCATTTAGTCCAACCATTTAATTTTTTTTAAATAAGGAAACTGAGGTTCAGGAAATTTAAGTGGCTTATAGCCACACTACTAGGAAATTTTCAGAGGGGGGATTTGAACCAAGGTCTTCTTGACTCTAAGTGCACGCTATCCATTCTGACATAGTGAGTGAGAAAATCCACCCTTCTTTTGGTAGAGAGGCAAGGAATTATGAGTACAGAATTATTTATATATATATATATATATGTACACTGTCAAACATGGTGACTATGTAGGTTAGTTTTGCTTAACTGTTTTTCTTTGTGACAAGGGAAGGCTGAGGGTAGCTGCAGAAAGAACTATGATGTAAAAACAAAAGATGTCAATAAGACTCTTGTCCTTTTCCTCCTTTTATTATTATTGCTATTATTGGTAGTATCAAGAAAAATAATATGTGTCTTCAAGGAACTTGCTGGAAAATTCTCCCTGATATTCCCAGTTCCTTGGAGCCACATGAAGGGAATCACTAGATGGAAGAATGGTCCTGAAAAGCAATGATTCTCCATTCCTATGCTCCCATTGTTCCCTAGAAACTTTCAGATTCTAGGGGTTGGGGGGATGGGATGGATTGGAGGCCTTGAGCCAATGTGGGATTTTCAGGAGTCCTGTCATCCCTGGGTTTGGTGTCTAGAAACGTATGCAGCGGTAGCATGACAAACCTTTCCCACACCCTGTCTGTGACCAGCTTGTATCCAGGCTGAACATACAGAAACATGTGCCCAGCCCAAAGGTTAAACACAAAAATGCCCTTTGGACTATGTATTCAGAGAGGTCTTGAGTGTGAAGTCACCTGCTTTGGGTTACTTGGTCTTGGATTTTTTTTTTTAACGAAGAGTCTATAATTTACTACTAGTGTGATGGGCTAGGAGTCTAAAGAGGACATTTTAGTTCTCTGCCAGCTGTACTGTGTTGAGTTAAGTTGCTGAGTTTCTCTGAGCATCAACTTCCTCCTTAATTAAAACCATGCTGGAAGCTCAGCCTTCTTCTGAAAATCAAATGGAATAATGGGTGTGAGAGCACTTAACAGAACATGAAGAACTGGCAGCTTTGTAAAGACAAGCGTGAAGATAAAGGAAAGAGAAAAACTTAAGTCCTATCCATGCAATGACCAATCATGATTCCAGGACATTAATATTGAAGAATGCTATCCACAGAGAGGCATTGGACTCAGAATGGAGAACAAGCCAAGTATTTCAACACAAGGCCAGTGTGGGAATTTCTTCTTGTCTGTACATATTTGTTTCCTGGGTTTTGTTTTTCTTTTTCTTTTTTTTTTCTTCTTTTCAATGGGTTGGGGGATGGGAAGAAGGCAGAGAAAATAAATGCTTACTAAATGAAAAAATTTAAAAGTAATGAAAACTCATGAAAGGATTGAATATACTATAGGCTTTGACTCTGTTCATTCCAAATATTTGACCCATTCAACAGGGAAATGGGATGGAATAAAAGGAGGCTTTGGGTGAAATGTAGACAATGCCTGAATCTTTAGGCTATCCCCAATTTTGGATGAAAAAGGAAAAACCTAACCATATTTGGCATCCCTGAGGAGTTCTTTAAATATATACTAATGGTTGGTTGAGAATTTGTTACATTATCAATGCAGAGCTAGGGTGCTATAGGGATATAAAGCAATAGAAGACACAGTCTCTGCTCTCAAGAGCTTACAGTATAGCTGCAAATACACGACCAATTTAAATGAAGTAACAAGATGACAATATGGAAAAAATATTGATAGTGTGGCAAGGTTTCAAGCTCTGCCTCTAACATATACATATGCTAGTTGTGTGACCACAGACAAAATGACAACCTTTTAGCATACCAGGCAACTCTTCAAGATTAAATTATTGATGAATTGCTGGTCTGCATCAGGGAAGGAAGTTCCTCATGTAGGTCAATAACAAGTCTGAACCTAAAAATAAAAAGTGGAAAACTCAATTTGGGTCAGAGTTCCATCCTAAATTTCACTAGGCCTCATAGATGCGTCTGACCAATGGATAGCCAGTGGGTTGACTCCACCAACCACCTTACTTTTTGACTGGAGAACAGTATTGCATGTCATAGAATACTAGGAGGTTAGAATTTTCAGGAAGAGGACTTTAGACTCTGACTCAAGACTCAGTGGTCTTTCCATTCTACCACACTGCCTTAGTGAGTTGCAAAAAATAAAAAAAAGAAATCAGCTTCTGTTGGTCAAATTTCTGGTGATGAGCCTCTTCAAACTCAGTTTTTCCATTTCTCAGAAAATCATAGGATCATGGATTTAGAGCTTTAAAGGACTTAGAAATTCTTGAACCCGACTCATTAATTTTACAGATGAGGGAGCTGAGGCACAGAGAGGTTAAATGACTTATTCATCCTTATAAAGCTAGTAAGATTCTTAGGATTGAAACTTCATGTTGTGGCAGATAGAGATGACTTACAAGTCAGGAATGAATGAATGAATGAATGAGTAGGGTGGTAAGTGCTAGGGAGGAAAAAGTAAAAGCAGAAGATAGTTCTTGCCTTACATTTTTATGTGCTTACATTCTAATGAGGGAGACAACATATATAGAGGAACCATGATTTTGATTTGTAAGTATTCTGGGATGGCAAGTGGAGTCATAAGAGAATAGACTGACACTCTTTTTCCAGGAACAATAATATAAATAATGATAATAATAATCACAGTTAACATTTATATGGTACCATCTATGTGCCAGACACCATGCTAAGCATTTTATTCATATTAACTTGTTTTATCTTTGCATTCATCCTGAGAGGTAGATGCTTATTGTTAGCTTCATTTTACAGATGAGGAAACTGAGGCAAACAGAGGTTAAGTGATTTACCCAGGGTTGTAATGTTTGAGATAGATTTGAACTCAGGTCTTCCTGACTCCAAGTCCAGCACACTATTCATTGTGCCACCTAGCTAATACAATGAAGGTTCCTAAACTAGAAGACCTGGGTGCAGTCCCCTGCCTTTGACACGTGCCAGCTGTGTTACCTTCTCAGTTCCCTAGAGAACTAACCCTCTAACACATAAACTGTATACTGAATTGGTATAGGCAGTTCCCTCACCTGGAAGTCCCTCCACCAATAGAATCACAGGTTTGGTCCCCCCCAAAAGAAAAAAAAAATCAACAGCCTGAAAAAGGATAGCCCAAAAGGAAAAGCATGAGCTCAGAAAGTTAGCTTCCTAGAACAGAAAGGGGCCAACTTTCTGGGAATTCCAGCCACAGTGAGAACGGGGATGAGGGCCTCCAGATCCAAATACCTTTGCTTCAGTGATACTTGATCCTTAGGAAATAATGTTGATATTGTTCCAAGTGGCCTGGCAATGATTTTTGCCACCCCCTCTTCTTCCTCCTCACCACACTCTGGCCAAGTGCCATTCTGCCCCCATTCATTCTATCTGCATGACGTTCAGAAGAACTTCACAGTGGTGTTTAAATATAGGAAAGGTCAATGTATAGGTTTGATGGCCAGCAGCTGCTCGTCATCACTACTGAGAATGGCCCAAGAGGAATGGGCAGCATGGTTGTCTTCAGTCAGACAAAGAGAAGAATGTTCTGACAGTGTTGGTGGTTTCCCACTGGGCTGAGTGACTAAGGAGGGAGATAGAATGTTCTCAATCAATCAGCTAATCAACAAGCACGTGTTGTATTACAGCCACTGTACTGGGTACTGAGGGTACAAAGAATAAAACAATCCCTACTCACAAGGGGCTTACATTCTGTCAGGGGAGAAAACAAATACATACATAGGTCAGGTCAAGTCGACAAGTATTTATTATGTGCCAGACAATGTGCTAAGAACTGAGGATACAAAGAAAGACAAAAAAACAGACCCCAATCTCAAAGAGCTCAGTCTAATGTGGAAGACAACATTCAACTATGTCCAAACATGACATTTACTTGATATATAGGATAAAATGGAGATTATCTCAGAGGGATGACTTAAAAGCGATGGGAAAAGGTTCTGCAGGAGGTGGGACCTTAGCTGAGGCTTGAAAGAAACCAGGAAGCAGATATGAGGAAAGAGAGAATTCCACTTATATTACAGAATGAACATAAAGAGAATATATGTAGATAAATAAAAAGTAGTTAAATGCAAGATAGTTTGGGAAGGAGGACACTAGCAGTTGGGGGTATGAGGAAGGAGTTCTTGTGGGAGATAGTATTTGAGAAGAATCTTGAAAGAAGAGAATGATTTTATTTGATGGAGGTGAGTAGGTTGTGTTTCTAGACATGAGGGTCAGCTCTTGGTAAGGGCACAGACACAGGAGATGGAAAATCATGTGTGAGGAGAGGAGGGAAGGCCAATTGAGCTTCTCTGAAGGTCTTTACAAAGATCACATGAATGGATGGGGGATGGATTAGACGACCCTTCAAGGTCTCTGTCAGGTCTCATATTTGATTGAAGTTCATAGCTCGACATACACAATGAATCTTTCGATTTTTCAATTTTCAACTTCTCAATTCTGACTTTGCTTCCATGTGCCTCCTGGCAGTCTTTAGGGATGGCAACATTATTCAGTACTTTCCCTTCTCTTTCATTCTTCTGCCTTTCCAATTAGTCACCTAGTGCTTCTAACTATTACTTCCTTTACGAATTTCCCACTTCCCTGTTAGGGTAGTATCTTTTTGAGGTTGCTGGGTGTCATGAGGGCCTAGAGCAACAGTTGGGTGTCTCAAGTTGAGAGGGGTAGCAGTTTCAGTCCCATATTCCTTTCAAAGGAGTTTTGTTTGTTGAAATAGGAACCATAAGTGCTTTTCTCTATTAAAAATGTAAGGTCTGTAGGCATTCATGGTCAGGCTCCATCTTTTAATAGGGCCCTAATGGATCAATGAGTGAAGGAGAAACTAATGAGAATGAGAATGAGATGAGATGAGATGAGAAAATGCCTAATATGGTGTCTCTGGCATGAAGAAGTCAAACCTGCACACTTACTGAGTTGGAGGCCTCCTTGGAAACCATCTGGAGTTCTTTTCTTCTCAAAATGTAATAATAACAATGATGATAATGACAATAATAATAACTAGCATTTATATAGTATGTACTAGGTGCCAGATCCTGAGCAGTATACTAGAAAAGGACCAGTCCAGGAGCATCCATCTATCTTAGGAATAGAAAGAGTAGGCAGGTATCCTCAGGGTTAACTGGATAATAATAATAAACAATAATAAATTATATTAATAATAGATTACATAAGCAGTATTAGCAAAATGCCTGGTCCATCACTCCCAGGCAGACATAACTTACCTCCATATGAAGCCTATCCATCTATAAGACCTAAGAATACAATCAGAAGGCTCTCCATGGGTGACATTAACATGAACTCGATCAACAGTATGTTGATATAGAAGCTTTTGAACAAATGGATGAGTCATGCTAACTGTCTACCCCATAGCCTTGCCAGATGCCTTCTTATCCCTGAGAAAATTCTGCCCCAGGGTCCCACTTTCCTGACTGGTGACTGCCTCGCTAGGACCACTTTCTCAGAAAAAGTCCCCGTCTTGCTTCACTTTACTCCAGACTTTCTGGACCATCCATCTTCTCCAAAGCCTTGCCAGCAACCTGCCCCCCAAGTACGTATTTTTTCCTCCTCTTTTTCTCTCCCATTCTGTCAGTTTTGGAATCATGAACTATGATGAAATCACTTCTGCCTAAAAAGGTTATGGCCATCTATTCCTTTAGAGCCCCACTCACCATCCCTGTGAGCTTCACTTAATATCCCTGCTCCAGGGACCAAAGTGTCCCTGGCCACGGCTGCCCTTGGAGAGTGTCTCCTTTATTAGCATGTAAGCTCATTGGGGGCAGGGATTAGTTTTGCTTTTTATATTTGCATCCACTGTACCTGTCACATAGTAACCAAGGACTCTGTGATCCAGTGACGCTGGCCTCCTTGACATTACTTGTACATGACTTTCCATTCCTGACTCTGAGAGGGTTCACTGGCTGTTAGTCCCTCATGCCTGGAATTTTTTCCTTTCTCATCTCTGCCTCCTAGTTTCCCTCACTTCCTTCAGGTCTCAGCTAAAATCTCATCTCTTGCAAGAATTCTTTCCTAGTTCTCCTTAATCTTAGTGCCTTTGTCCTGAAATTATCTCTAATTTATCTTGTCTATATCTTGTTTGTACATAGTTGTTTGCATGTTGTTTCCCCAATAGAATATGAGCTCCCTGAGAGCAGGGACCATTTTTTACCTTTCTTTGAATTCCTAGGACAGTGCCTGGCGCATAGTAGGTATTTAATAAATACATAGATCTGACAGATAAACTATTCTTTGCTTTCCTAATTTGCTTGTAGTTTCACCCTTTATGTCAAAATTGTGTACCCATTTTAATCTTATCTTGGTATATGGTATAAGATGTTGGTCTATGCCTAACTTCTGCCAGACTATTTTCCAGTTTTCCCAGAAGGCTTTGTCAAATAGTGAGTTCTTATCCCAGAAGCTGGAGTCTTGGGTTTATCAACCAATACATTACTATTGTCATTGACTACTGTGTCTTGTGTATCTAGCCTATTTCACTTATTCACCACTCTATTTCTTAGCCAGTTCCAAGTAGTTCTGATGATTGCTGCTTTATAATACAATTTTATATCTGGTATGGCTAGGCCACCTTCCCTTGAATTGTTTTTCATTAATTCATAGGTGCAGATTAAAAAAAGAAATTTCTCAGTTCTGTGATCTACTGTCTAAGGCTGTGAAGCTTAGATAAATGTTGAGATACACTAGTAGGGGAAGTTTCTTTATCCTAAGTTTCCTTTCCCAGTGAAATCATAGGTCTGGCACAAACCTCCTTAAAAACAAAGTGAGAAAGTTGAGCTAGAGCAGGGATTCTTAACTTTTTTTGGGGGGGAGGTGTTATGGACCCCTTTGGCAGTATGGTGAGCCTATGGACATCTTTTCAGAAGAATATTATTAAATGTAGAAAATAATAAATAAAATAAAAATAAATAAAATAGTAAAGCTAAGTGCTTTATAGTTATAATATGCATACTATATTATTGGTATTATTTACAATTATGATCTCATTTTATCTTCACAACAACCTTGGGAGGTAGGTGCTGCTATTCTCCCCATTTTACAGTTGAGGGAACTGAGGCAAACAGAATTTAATCACTTGCCCAGGGTCACATAGCTAGTGAGTGTCTGAGGCCAAACTTGAAGTCAAATCTTCTTGATTTGAGGCCCAGAACTCTATCCCCTGCACCATCTAGTTCTTCTAAGATACATAGGATTACAAAGGAAATCAATTCTATTGAAATAAAGATGTAATATTTTTCCCATCTAAATTCACAGATTCTCTTGAATTCTATTCATGAACCCCAGGTTAAGAACCCCTGGATTAAATAATCTCTAAGGGTTTTCTCCTCAAGTTCTAAACACACATTCCCAAATGAGATAATATTTGTAAAGCACTTAGCACATTGTCCAGCACATAGTAGGTGATCTGTATATGCTAGCTATTGTTATCATTACTATTGTTGTTGATTTTGTTTTCCTAAGATCAGATCTATTGTTCCCATTAAATAATAGCCTTTTTTGAGACTTACATTTAAAAAAAATCCTTTCAGGGGTCTATGGATAGATTTCAGGGGGTCCATGAACTTGGTTAGAAAAAACATAACCTCTTTATTTCAATATAACTGGTTTTCTTTGCAATACTTTGTATTTTATTTCATGCATTTAAAAAACATTCTTCTGGAAAGACATCCAGAAGCTTCACTGGACTGCCCTAAGAGTGAGTCCATGACCCCCAAATAATTAAGAGCCTACATCTAGCAGAAGGAGAACAGGTTAAGTTACTGACACCCAAGTGTGAAGGAGAGTAGCGGAAATTTTCTCCCCTGACAAAAAGTGCCCAGCCCCTGGTGCCATGAGGATAGAATAAGCATGCAGAGGTGGGGGAGGGGAGGACGCTTCACAGCAGGACTGCTCCACCATGAAGCCCTGATCTCAAGAGTTTTCCCCAAACCACTTATATCCAGCACTTCAGCCAACAATTATTACACGTCTATTACATGCTAGGCCCTGAGCTATGCACTGCGGAAACAAACACAAAGCAGCCTGTGTCCTCAAAAAGTCTAAATTTTGCTGCCATTGTGTGAGCATGAAGTCTTATTCTCAAATGCCTTTCTTTTAGAATTCTTCAAAAGAAAAAGGTTGGACTAGGAGAGGCAACTGAATGATAGAATGGATAGGGCACACAGCCTGGAGCCAGGAAGACTTGGATTCAAATCCTGCCTCAGGTTCTAGTTGTCTGACTCTGGGCAAGTCACTTAACTGTTCTGTGTCTCAGTTTCCCCATATTCAAAATGAGTTGGGAGGGGGAATATTGGACTTGATGGCCTCTGAATCGGTGATGCTATGAAAGGTAATATGTAGTAGTGGGTGGAAAGCTGGTCTTCATGTCAGGAAGGCGTGATACTTTCCTTGGCTGCATGATGCTGGGCTAGTCACTCACCTCCTACTGACCCTGGTACCTCTCTAAGTATCTCATTGTTTTGAGGAGTACATAGCTAATGGTTTTCGGTCATTTTTCAGTTGTGTCTGGCCCTTTGTGACCCCATTTGGGGTTTTCTTGGCAAAGATAATGGAGTGGTTTTCAATTTCCTTCCCCAGGTCATTTGACAGATGAAGAAACTGAGGCAAACAAGGTTAAGTGACTTGCATAGGGTCACACAGCCAGTAAGTGCCTGAAGCTGGATTTGTACTCAGATAGATGAGTTGTTCTGACTCCAGGCCTGGCACTCCATCCATTGTGCCACTTAGCTGCCCTATATCTAACGTAAGAGGCCTTATTAGTCCTGAGTAGTCAAGTTTTCCATTACTGGTTTCTGAGCAAGTATGTAGTATCTGGGTTATAGAATATGTCTAGGAGGCCATCTACCTTTGGAAGGAGGGCCTGGATCTGAAATCATAGGACCAAGGTTCAAATCCTGACTCTGCTGTTTCCTACCTGGGTGACTTTGGGCAGTGATAATAGTTAACACTTACATAACACTTTAATAATTTGCAAAATACCTTAACTAAGTTATGAATTTTATCTTTACAACAACCATAGGAGGTAGGTGCTGTCATTATCCCTCTTTTATAGATGAGGCAAACAGAAGTGACTTGCCCAGGGTCACAGAGCTAGTAAGTGCCTGAGGCAGGATTTGAACTCAGGCCTTCCTGACCTTGTGTGAGTGCTCTGTCCACTAAGGCACCTAGCTGCCTCCTCAAGTCACTCTCTTGGCCTCATCTGGTTCATCTATAAAGCGAGGGGTTGGATTAAATGACCTCTGAGGTCTCATCTAGCTTTGAACCATGGATCCTATGATCTTATGTCCAAAGCCTTGAAATCTTGGCCCCTGATCAATTTCAGCCCTTTGGAGTTCAGTTGGCATCACCCAACTGCAAGCACCTCTTCCCATTGGAGGGCCTGGTTGGGGTGCTAACCACTTCCCTGGTATCTAATGCCAGTGATCAAATCTAAATTAAAGAAACATTTATTTTAAAATGTAAACTGATCTCTGTGGAATTTCAGAGTAGGATAGAGCTTGATGCTGCTATTTTGATACATAGAAGTTCATTGATATAAATAGGGTGCAGTTGTCCTTACACATAACTGAAGAGAAGAGCTTTGATGACAGCATAGGTAAAATAAAGGCAGCGTACCCCCAGAAGCTTGCCTGGCATTGTGCTTGTAGGTGTAAAATATGTGTGTGAGTGGATGGGATGGAAGTGGCATGGGTTGGACCAGTTGACCTCCAAATCTTTGAATGAATGAATAAATGAGTGAATGAATGAATAAATGAAATAGCACTTAGGAAGTACTTAACTATGTGCCAAGCCATATAAAAGCCAAGACAGTCCCTGCTTTCAAGGAGCTCACAGTCTAAATGAGAGAGACAACACATAAAAGAAAGTTCAGCTGCAGGGTGATTGGGGACTCCTGGAACCCCCAAAGAGGCTTGAGTTCCTAAGTGCTTCTGCCAGAATGATTCTTTAAAATGTTGTGTGAAACAAGCAGGGAGGGACTCATCCCCTACTACTTCCTAGAGGTGAATATCCTGGTACTTGTGCTCTAAGTTGATTGATACAATTTCCATTTTTTTTCCCAAGAAGGCCTGACATCATTCTACCCTCTATTAGTAAAATTTCCTAATAGGGATGTGTACTTGTAAATAAGTCATCCCATTTCTCCGATGGAAATAATATACCCAGCTTCTCCAATGAAATGATATGCCCACCATCCCATTTGCTTATTTCTGCAATGGACATAACACAAGTCATCCTAATTCCTCCTTTTTTTTCTAACTCAAATTGCCCCAACTTCCCCTTTCCTCTCACTTCCAAGAACCCTGGTTCTCCCCACCATACATGAAATGATACTGAATTGCAATTGGGGGCTTCTTTAAGTACAAAGTAGCCCAAGTCTGGGAGGTCAAGACCTTAAAAACTCAATGTACAGAGATCGACTCTCCCATTCCTCCCCCCACTGGTCAAGAATCACATCACCCCTCAAAACTTGATTCAGCATCCTTGAAAACAAAGACAGTGAGGAGCCAAAAAATGCAAAAGGGGCCTCCTCAATATGACATTACCTGGCCTAGTTCCAGGATTCATCAGCAGTCATCTCATATGGTTGGATGATTGCCAGGAAGTGTCCTTCATGAAGATCGAGACAGAGAGAGAGAGAGAGAGAGAGAGAGAGAGAGAGAGAGACAGATAGACAGACAGACAGACAGACAGAGAGACAGAGAGACTGAGAGAGAGACAGAAAGAAAGACAGAGAGAGAGAGAGAGAGAGAGAGAGAGAAAATGTAGTTCACAAGAGCTAATTTCTTCATGCCTGATACAAAAGAGAATTTTCAGTCTCTTTGTTAATGCTGAGATGAAAGTTAACCTTTAAAAATCCCATTTTCATTCCAGTACCATGAAATCTCAGGCTAAGGGCAGTCTGAATTTCAATAATATCAAAATATGGCCTCAGTTGTTGGGATTTGTTTCCCATAAATCTCAATTTTGTTTCTGAAAAGCTGGTTCTGCCTTAGCCTCAGAATAAAGATGCCAAAGAGAGGAAAGAAATCACATTAGTAATTTTTTTTTAGCTCTCTCTCTCTCTCTCTCTCTCTCTCTCTCTCTCTCTCTCTCTCTTCTCCCTCATTTTCCTCCCTCCCTGCTTATCCTCCCCCTCATCTTTTCATGTTTCCTCATTCATTACTTGCTATTAATATGTAAGGCTGGATCTTTAAATTTCAGATTTTTAAGACTTACTGACAAATGTGATTAAGATTAGGACCTAATGAGCATTAGAATGAAATCTTTCATTCGTCTAGAGAAGGGGACAATTTGTTTTGTGAGGACTATAGTGACATTGGTTCAGACAGCAGCAAGCAGCCTGGCCTCACTGCGGCTACTGAAAATCTGGATTGAAGAGGCATAGGGATTTGTCAAATTTATGGTTTCATTCTTCCACTTGGGAAAATATGGGAGTGGAAAACTGTTGCATCTTAGAGTCTGTGAGCTTTGTTTCTTACTAGACTAGGCATGGATTACAATGAGCACCAATGCATTTCAACAAAAGCTTCAGGTACTGATTGTGGGCCAGATAGCTCAAGACCTGTCCCAATTCAAATGAACATGTCCTAATGGAAGAGGCAACTGGAATCACAGAATCATCAAATGTTAGAACAACAAAGAGCTTTGTAATGGTAGCATAGTGGATAGAGCCCTGGAGTTGGAGTCAGGAGATCTGAATTCCAATCCTGGCTCAGATACTTACTAGCTGTTTGACTCTGGGCTAGTCAGTTATCTTTTCTGCGACTACAGTCTTAGTCTATAAAAAGGGTGGAGAGACTGAGGCTGTGATTTCATTGGTTTAAGGACCTTTGGAGTGAAAAACTCTCTCTACCCATGCAAATTGGCTGAAACTCAGAGTCTCAGAGATCTATTTAGATTACTGAGTGGTTAAGCCATTTGCTTAGGATTGCACAGCCACCTAGTGTGTTCAGAGGTGGGACATGAACTCAGATCATTTCTCTATCCTCTATGCCACATTGCTTCTCCATTTGTTGTTAGGTCATTTTAGTCATGTCTGACTCTTCATAACTTCATTTGAGATTTTCTTGGCAAAGGTACTGGAGTGGTTTGCCGTTTCCTTCTCCAGCTCATTTTACAGAGAAAGAAACTGAGGCAAAAAGGGTGACTTGCCCAGGGTCACATAGCAAGTAAGTGTCTGAGTCCAGATTTGAACTCATGAAGATGTCTTTCTGACTTCAGGTCCTGCAACAACTAGCTGCCCCCTCTGTCTGTAAAAAGGGCATAATAATGGTAGCTACTTCACTCGGCTATTGTGAGGGTTTTATGTCTGTAAGATGCTTTGCAAACCCTAAAATGCTATATAATTATGAGTGTTCATTATTATCTAGTTAAGCCTTTTCATTATTGATGAAAAATCTGAGACTCAGGGAGGGGAATGGATTTGCCTAAGGACACACAACTAGTTAGTTGAAGAGCTGGAACTAGGTCCTAGGTCCTTGATTCTCAAGGCCCAGTGTTTTCTCCAGTACTTACATTTTAAAGTCATAAATGTTTTAAGCCCATTAGCTCCCTAGCAAGGGTTCTGTGGCTTAGAAACAGAGTAGAATTAATTGGCAGGTCATTTTAATGCTGGTTTGTTTCCTTGAGAACACACATTATGACTCAGTCACATTCACCCAACACTCTGGCTCCCAAATGCTGAGCTGAAATGGAAGGTAAGAAATGCAGCATAAGTAGATTGATTCTTTGGAAAATGGAGAGCACAGTCTGCTGGGTTCTTAACATGGTTTTGCAGGGAGAACCTTGAAATTCATTTATCCTTATATGCTATCCCTCTATTGTGTAGGAGAAAGAAAACCCCCTCAGTCTTCCCTCTGTTCCTTGAGGCTGGAGCTCAAACCTACCCAAACACCCAACTGCATGCTCTGCAGCCTTGAAGTTACTGAATAAATCATTTTTGTTTTTAAAAAGTGTTTCAAAGGCGACTATTTCAATTCAATTAAAATATATTTAATTCAATAAATATTTATCAAGTTCTCACTATATTCAAAGGTTTGTGAATGGTATAGTCAAAAGAATGCTAAATTTGGACCCAAATCTAACCCAGAGGGCCAGGGCTAAAAGCTTAGCTCTGCCACTTCCAACCTATTGGCTAAGTCATTTTTCCTTTCTGGGCCTCAGTTTCCTCATCTGTAAAATGAGGGGGTTGGACTAGATCAGTTAAATCAATCAGTGAGCATTCCTTAAGTGCCTCCTATGTGTCAGACACTGCTAGATGTTGGCCATACAAAGGCCAGAGTGAAATAGCCCCTGCCCGCAAGGAGCTAGACAACATGTGCACATGTAAATTTATACAAAATAGTTACATGGTGATTTGGGGGAGGAAGGTGAGGGGAATCAGGAATAACTCCATATAGAAGGTGGCAGTTGAATTAAGTCTTGAAGGAAACTGAAGATTTGCAGAGGCAGAGGCAGAGAGTGGAGTGTTCCAGGCATGGGGGACAGCTAGTGCAGAATCATGGAGAGCTATGGACATGCTCAAAAGGACTGGGCCAGGAAGTGCCTTTTCTCAAAGGAGACTCAAGGCCGCGTTTGAGTATGAAATGACCTCGGTCTATTGCGATAGAGAGGTAGCAACCCTGAGCCCCAGGGTTGGTCTATACATCTACTTAGGTGTGGCCATGGTGTTTCCGGAACAATAAAAAGGCCAGGTTGACAGCATAAATTAGAGCCAGAAAAGTCTTTGGAGGTAATCTAATCCAACCTCTTCATTTTACAGATGAAGAAACAAGCCCAGAGATATGAAGGAAGTCATTCAAGGTCACATAGTAAGTTAAGCTGCAGAGTTTAGTGTTTAAACTCCAGCCCCCAAGCCAAGGTTCTTTCCACTGTACTCTGTGACATAGACCCTGCTCTCAAGGAGCTTAGCCACTGAATGGGAGTGGAGAAGTATAAGAACACAAATATCTATGGTAGAAGAGATTGTGAGAGAAGTATAAAAAGAGAGAGCTGGACAAAAGGCTATGAGAATTGTGAGAAGAGAGAGAGAGAGAGAAAATCCTTTCCTCTGGAGGGATTTGGACAAAGCATCATGAAAGAAGTGGTAACTGAGTTAGTTTGTTAGTTTGAAGGAAGGGAAGGGAGGGAAGGAGTTCCACAGATGGAGATGGGGGAGGGTGGGTAGGGAGTCCATTCCAGGGATGGTAGGAGCAAAGGCCTACAGATGGATGTTGTTTCAGTGGACGAAATAAGAAAGCAAGAAAGTTTATTCACAGACATGGGTTTACCAGGAAATCGCAATTAAAAAGCAGTGAGATGGTTTCAGGGGAAGAGGACCAAGATCTGGCTTCCATTCCACTCCAGATGCCATGTCATTACATTCCATGTCATTACTGAAAGGTGAACAGGAAAGTGACATAAACTGGATCTTCTCCCCTGCCTCAACAACCCCTTTGGATGGGGGCTCAGAGCAGAAAGATTGCCTTACTTCCTCACCTCTGCCTCTAATTTGAGTCAAGGCTCAGTTTAACTACCATTTCCTACAGAAGAGTTGTTGTTCACTTGTTTCCGTCATGTCTGACTCTTAGGGACCCCATTTGGGGTCTTTTTTGGGCAAAGATACCGGAGTGGCTTGCCGTCTCCTTCTCCAGATCGTTTTACAGATGAGGAAACTGAGGTAAACAGGTTGAAGTGACTTGCCCAGGGTCACACAGCTAGTAAGGCCAGATTTGAACTCATGAAGATGAGTCTTCCTGATTCCAAGCCCAGGGCTCTGTCCACTGCTCCACTTAGCTGCCTTTCCTTATTCTACAAATTGTTAATGCTCCTGTTAATCACAAACTAGTTCGTGTTTAGTTTATCTTTACTTACCTGTGTACATGTTATGTGTTTTTTTTCTCCATATAGAACACATGCTCCTTGAGAGAACTGTTTCATTTTTGTTTTTGCATTCTCATGAATGGAGACGTGCCAGCCATGTTGCAGATATTTAGTAAATGTGCATTGAATTTGATCCTGCTTGTGTAGTGGGGAAGAAGTGGGTTTCCTTTTCATCCATCCAATGAGAAACCATGGTAACCACCTTCCCCTCGTGGGTGCTCTAGCAGTCTCCTCTCCCACCCAGGGATGGAAAACTGAACAGAATGTCTTTTTACATCAAGGGAATGGAATGTTATGTCAGGTCCGGCCTAGGAGCATCCTTGCTGAGGCAGCAGTCGTTAACTAAAATAAAGAGGATGAGATATTGGACCATATCTAGCTGGATATTAATGACTGGGGAAGGAAATTCCTGAGAGTCCAATTGGGCTATGCCAATGTTGGAGAGATGGGTTCTCAGAAGATGAGTAACCTGTTGGACTGCAAGGTGATCTCCCCCCTTAAAAGGACAGATGAAGCCTTTTGGTTGAGTCATTCATTCCAAATGGACCTGGAGAAAGCACTGGAAAAGAGTATTAATAATATGGAGAGAGAGTAACATGTTCCAACCCTCCCCCACCCCTCCTTGCTTCACTTCCTTCTCCCACTACCCCCAACCCCAACCAAGATTGTCCCCAGCCCTGGGATGGGATCACCCTGTTCTTTGAAAACTAAACAAAACTGTCATGCTAACATGACTCTTGGGGTACTGACAACCACCATAGCACTGTGGCAGCCTTTAGGAAAGACTTGACCAACTTACTCCAGCCTTGAACATTTTGGAATCGGAAGTGGCCAGGGCCCAACCCTATGGAAACACTAAGACAAACAGTATGCCCACACCCAGTAGAAGTATGGACCAGTTCTGGGGCTCAAGACCCTGTACCTCTTTCCCAGTTAAGCTGAAGGTTCTTTCATGACCAAACATGGTCTTGAGTCTCCTTTGAGAGACGACACTTCCTGGCCCAGCTTAAGTCCTCCCAAGTGAGCACCCGGTTCTGGGATTGACTCAGGCGGAAGAGAGCCACATCCTGAACCACATACATCATTTCCTCCAGCCCCTCAGCTTTCCTGAGCTAGGGCTTCCCATGCTAAGACCTGACCTGGCCTGACCCTGCTCAACTGCTGAGTCCTGCCAGGGTTGCAGGACAAGGTAGCATGGCCGTTGGCCAGAATACACAATGGAAAGGGAAGGGAGAGGGAAGGGGAAAGATCTGGTGATCCCATGGATGATTTTAATATCTCTGATTTCTAAATCAGCATGGATTCATTGATTTCCCTACTTTATTTTTGCTTCCCCTCCCCCTTCTGCCCCCACACATGCCTACCCCAGAGTATACTTTGTATTAACTACGATTTCCCTTACTAGATATGGGAATACAACTCATAGCCTGGGAGAGGGAAATTCATAATAATGCTGAGGCACCTCTGGTTCTATTCCTGTAAGCAATGGAAAGAACACTGAATCTGACTCCAAGTTCCAATTCTACCACTTTTTACCTTTGTGATCCTGGGCAAGTCATTTGAGTCTCAGTTTTCTCATCTGCAAAATGAAAGAATAGGATTAGGTGGCCACTTGGGTCCCTCTCAGCCCCAAGCTATGATGCTATGAATGTTCTCTAATCTATTGTCTTAACTGCTTTGTGAAAGATCTGCAGTCAAAGCCTCAGGCTGCACCGAAAGGAAATTAAAAACAATTCTCAATAGGCTACAACTTGGTACATTCTGAACACTATGGGATCTTTTCATAATGATCTGCAGCAATGGTGTGTGTAGCCAGAAATTCTGGGCCCCCAAGGAAAAATTTCAGAAATACCAGCACAATGCCTGGAATGAATATGGTTGGCACAAGATAAATACTTGTTGATTGTTGAATGAGTGAATCACAAAATAAACATTGCCCCAATAGCCCGGCATCACAATAAAGCTGGAGCTCAATGAGGTGAGTTGTCTCTCTTATTCAGATTCTTGCTTGCCTTCCACTGCCCCTCTCCACTCTCCATGCAGATCAGCACAAAGCTCACTTTCTCCATGAAGTCTACCCTGATTGCTCTCGTTGGAAAAAAAAAATCTCTTCCTCTTTTTTTTTTTTTTTTTTGGATTTTTTTCGGTAGGGGGTGGCTAGGCAATGTGACTTGCCCAGGGTCACACAACTGGTAAGTGTCTGAGGTCAGATTTTGAACTCAGATCCTCCTGACTCCAGGGCTGGCGCTCTATCCACTGTGCCATCTAGCTGCCCCCTCTTCCTCCTTTAAATGCTTATAGTACTTTCTGCATACTGCTCCTTAGCTACGCGTCATATAATGCATACGTTGTTGTCTTCACTGTCAATATTTATATAGTCCTTTACTGCATTGCCTCCTTTGATCTCTATCATCACTCTGTGTTGTGGATGGACCGTCTTGGTTTTTTGTTTTTTACTTTATAGCCCTAGCTCCTAGCACAATATAATAAAGATAGAGAATGGAATTATGATTGATGTAGGGGAGCTCCTTCTGCTAATGAAGGTAGACACTTGCTGTGCAATTTGTTGTTGTTTGTATTCTGTTCTCAAAGAGGACCAATGACATCAGCAGGATGATGTCTTCACTTGCAAGTGAATTGGATTTAAGTGAGGCAGGGCTGTGTCAAGTTATCAGCCTCACTTTCTCCTCCAGAGTCATCAGAGTCCAGTGGCAAGTCATAGGTTAGGACGGTTTGCGATGGCCCAGGATGCAGTTGGAGACCCTGGCCTTTTTAAACTAAAGCCTTTCTCAGGTTTCAGTTGGAGGCAACACCCATTCAGTAGTTGAAGGCTAGGTGAGAAATAAGGCAAAAGATAGCTTAGTTTGCCTTCATGAAAGAATCAATCTGGGAGGGGAAGCCCCTCAGAATTTCTGGCCAGAATAGAAACAACTGCTATTTATACTCACTGTGAACCCTGGAAATCCAAATAGCTCTGTAATTTATAGTTTTGGGGAATTACCTGGAGCAATGAGAAGTTAAGTGACTTGTCCAGAATCACACAGCCAGTATGTGTCAAAGGCAGGACTTAAACCCAAAGTCAAGATTTCCTGTCTCCAAGGTCAATTCCCTATCTATTATACTACTCTGTCTCTTTGATGTGCACATGGTAGGTCTTAACCAATTCTTATTGAAGTTCTGTTATACCATCTTGCCTCTTTGATATACACATAGTAGGCACATGTGCATGTAGGTCTTGATCAATTCTTGTTGAATTGGATAGTGCAGGTGTTCCCATTTTACAGATGAGAAAACTGAGGGCCAGAGATGCCAAGTGACTCTCCTTATAAATGGAAGCTTTAATACTTGAATTCTCCCTCCTTCCTTAACCCAAAACTCTTTCCACTGTACCACAACTGTGCATATTTTAAGACCACAGAGTGATTATAATCTGTTTGAGGAATACTTCTTACGCTTCTTTTTAATCCTGCTTAGTCCCTAACACAATGCCCTGTGCACAGTAGGTACCTAACAAACATCCACAGCTGTGTGAATAAAAATTAACTTCCAACCACATGAGACAGAAAGACCTGGGTTTAAGTCTGACCTCTGACGCCTATGGAAAGTATGAGTCATTTACCTTACTCAACATTCTAAAGTTGGCAGGTGCCAGTCTGCATTGATAGAGGGTGGTTTTTTTCCCCCTTCTTCTAGAATTTCCTATACTATGAAATCACAGGTGTAGTCCAAAACCAAGTTGAACTATTTATCTTCAACTTGTAGCTATCTCCAGCAGGCTTAGAAGACTCATTGACTTAGGTGATGGGGTCAGAGATCACTTAGGTACCTTAAATCATTGTAATGTTCTGGAAATGCCCGTTGTTGAATTAGCAGAACCTTGCATCTTAGGTAGGGCAGGCCTCTTCTCTCACTCCCATATTAGTGTCTTGAGACCCTTTCAGTGTTTGCATAATTCCCAATTTGTGTTGGAACTGTTTGTATGAAAGCTACTCAAAGTTCAAGAATTCACCATTTATTTATTTATTAAATGCCTACTGTGTATAAGGCACTTTGCTAGGCACTACAGATGTAAAGACAAAAACTGCCCACAGAGAGCCTACATTCAACTGGGAGATAGAATAACAACAACAACAACAACAAAAATGATAGCATTTATGTAGTATGTTAAGGTTTGCCAAGAAGTTTATAAATATCATCTCATGTTACTTTCTCAGTTACACTGGGAGGTAGTTACTACATTATGTCCATTTTACCAAGGAGGAAACTGAGGTAGAGAGAGGTGAAGTGATTCATCCAGGATTGTACAGCTCTTAAGTGTTTGAGGATGGATTTGAACCTAGGTATTCCAAGTTTAGCATTCTTTCCATCGCAATACGCAGTTGCTTGTACATTAAGCATGACATTCAACATTTACATCAATAAGTGAAGACAAGGAAATTTGCAAAAGGAGAGACCATCAACACCTGGGAGTGGTAGGGATGATGGAAGGCTTCACAAAGGAGGAGGGGACCTGAACTGATGTTTGAAAGATGAGGATGCTGAAAGGGAGCATAAGGGAGGAAGGGCAAAGCAGTTGTGATGGGAGAGGGACTACAGAGTGGGGAGGGGTGGTCACTTGAGCAAATACATGGAAGAAGGAGATGTAATGCCAAGTATTAGCAACAACTAGTTCTCCATTTTAACCAGAATGGAGAGTATATGAAGAGAAGTAATGTAAACCACAGTAGAGAGACAGGTTAGATGATTTGCAGTCTTTCATGGGGATAGGAAGCCTTCACTTTCTGAACCAGCTAAGCATTCTTGAAGCAAGCATTGGACTGTGAGATCTTTGTGGCTCGAAAATAGACTAGACCTTAAAGGAAGAATGTTTTTTCATCTGCACAACTGTGATGCTTGGGTGCTGTATTTTATGGGGTGGTTGAAAGAGACCTGCTCTGTAAACTGTAAAGAGCAATAAAAAAGTGATTTACCACTGTTGTTCAGTTGTTTTTCAGTCACGTCTAACTCTTCATGATACTATTTGGGGTTTTCTTGGCAAAGATAATATAGTGGCTTGCCATTTCCTTCTCCAGCGCATTTTACAGATGAGGAAACAGAGGCGAACAGGGTTAAATGACTTGCCCAGGGTCACAGGTAGTGAGTGTTTGATGTATTTGAACTCAGAAAGATAAGTCTTCCTGACTCTGGGTCTTACACTCTATCTACTGTACCACCTAGCTGCCCAGAGTTATTATTAACATAAACTTTTAGCCCCATTTCTGAAGATAAGAACTCCTAAAAGATTTAGTCTTTACCAGCTGTACTATGTTATTAGATACTGATGAGCAATGGCAAATTTTAGAACTGAGTTATGGACATTTCACCACAATTGCAGAGGAAACCATGGACCCTACAATAGATCTTCTTTTAAGAAGATATTCTCAGAAATGTGTGGAGGGATGGAATACATTTATCAGCATTATCATGGATGCTGAAAGAGACCATTTACCCCAACTTCCCTCATTTACTAAATGAGAGACACTGAATAATTCCATATTTATATCTATTAAATGTTCTTGGAGAAGTCACTCCTCTTCAACCCTTCTTTAGTTAGAAAGTTGGGCTAAATAAAAGGACTCGAACTAAATTAAATATCTGTTTAGTTGGTGGAATATTTTAGTAGTTTTAGAAATTTGAGTCAATTCTGGTTTGGATTGGTTTTCTTTGTTTCCCACCCCCTTTCCCCAAGCTAATAGTTTGGTAAAGAATAATTAACAGTCAATTCATTATAGATTCCAGAGGACAGATGGTAAAACACACTATTCCTTTCAGTAAATGTGTGTGTGTGTGTGTGTGTGTGTGTGTGTGTGTGTTGTGGGGGGGACTATGGATGCCAAATGTTATATACTTTGTCAGATGTGGTTGCTGAGTTGATTGGTTTTTCTTAACTGTTTTTCTTTGTGAAAAGGAGAAAATTTATTGTAGGAAGGGGAAATATTGGGAAGTCACATAGAAACCAGAAGGCATCAATAAAACTTAAAAAAAGATCCCAACAAGAAATTAAAAACAATGTTCCATGTGTTTCACAAATTTACTAAAGTGGTATGTCCTGCTCGTGTCTCAAACTCAACAAGTCCCAAAGTGAAATTATTCTCTTTCCACCAAAACCTGCTCCTTCTGACTTCATTATTCTTTTTTTTTTTTTTTTTTTTTGGTTAGGAGAATAATTTTTTTTTATCTAATATTCACTCGAGACCTTGCTGTTTTCTTTGAATTTGAGAGACGTAAAGAGAAGAGTAAGTTACTGAGTCTAGTCATTTCTCCTTCTTCAGCAGCTCTTGCATCCGTTCTCTCCTCTCTTTTTCTGCTTATATACTTTGTCAACTCAAGGCTCTTATTGCTACCTCCCTGAATTATTGCAATAAATTCCTAACAGGTCTTTCTGCTTTCTCTTTCTCCTCCCTCTAATTCATGCTTCATATTATTGCCAAACAATAATCATTATTTTCCCCATTTAAAACATTGATGCCTTTTTTTGGGGGGGGGCTAGGCAATGGGGTTAAGTGACTTGTTTGAGGTCACACAGCTAGTAAGTGTTATGTGTGTGAGGCTGGATTTGAACTCAGGTGCTCCTGAATCCAGGGCTGGTGCTCTATCCACTGCGCTAACTAGCTGCCCTGATGCCTTTTTTTAATACCACAGTCATGTCATGATATACTTTTACCCACTGAACCCTCCATTGTAATAGTTAATAAAAAAAAAGCAATTATACAACATTCTATATCTGCAATGTACAGCACTCTACACCTGCAGTCCCACTCTTCCCACCTTTCTGCTAGGAGGGGAAATGTGTTTCAATCTCTGTTCTTTAGAACCAGGACTGTTAAATGAAGTCAAATTTCAGCTCCTCTTTTCTCTTGGTTCTATTTTCTTCAATCTGCATCACTTCCCACAAGCCTCCTCATATTTCTTTGAATTACTTATATCCATCACTTCTTATAGCATGATAATATTCCATCACAATCAAGGATAGCAACTTCACCATTCAGTCATTCCACCGTCAACATGCACTTTGTCTCCAGTTTTGTTATCCCAAAGAGTACATGTTCACATTTTTGCTATGCATAGGACTTTTTGCCTTTGATCTCTGGGCCAAAGGGTATGAACAGTTTAATGGCTTTGCTTATATCATTCCAAATTGTTTTTCAGAATGGTTGAACCAATTTACACTTCTGCACAGTTATGGTGTGTTAGCAAACGTACATGACTCCTTCCTTATAGCCCTTCCAACACTATTTCTATCTTTTATCATATTTGCCAATTTTATGGGCGTGGAGTGAAACTTCAGAGTGGTTTTAATTTTTGTTTCTCTTATTATAAGTGATTTGGAGTGCTACACGTTATTAATGTGTTTGTTGATCATTTTATTTCTTTTTCTGAAAACTGTTCATATTCTTTCTCCACTTAAGAATGGCTCTTGGAGGGGCAGCTAGGTGCCACAGTGGATAGAGCATCAGCCCTGGATTCAGGAGGACCTGAGTTGAAATCTGGCCTCAGACACATAACACTTACTAGCTGTGTGACCCTGGGCAAGTCACTTAACCCCATTGCCTAACCAAAACAACAACAACAACAAACCCCCAAAAAACCAAAGAATGGCTATTGGTCTTGTATATTGATGCCAATTTTCTATATATCTGGGATATCAGATTTTTGCTTGATAATCAGATGATATCTTCTCACCCTAGATGCATATGGCTTGTGCAAAAGCTTGCAAAACTTTATATATCTGAAATTGTCTTTTCTTTTTTGATCTCCTCACTTTTGCTCTTACTCTAACCATGGATCTGAAAGATACCTCTTTCTATTCTCCGCTAATGAAAAAGAAATGATCTAAACTTTTATATTTAGGTCATGTATCCCTTTGAAGTTTATTATGTTATATATTGTAACATGCTGGTCTAAACCCAATTTCTTTTCAGTTTTCTTAGCAGTTCCTGCTAGAGAGTCCTTCCTCTAATGCTTCATACTCTAGCGTTTATAAAAAATTGGTTACTGTATTTAATTGCTCCTGGGTCTTGCTTATCTTATGTGTCCCAGTGATCAGCTTTTCTATTTTTTTAACCAATAGCAAGTGGTTTTTGTTTTTGCTACTGTTATTGCTATTTAATGTAGTTTTATCTCTGATACTGCAAGGCTTTCTCCATACCTATTTATTTTTGTTATTTTTCTTAAGATTCTAATCTTTTGTTCCTCCAAATGAATTTTGTTACTATTTTATTTAATTCTAAGAAGTAGCCCCTTGGTAATTTGACTCACACAGTATTAAATTATGTTAATTTGGATAATTTTATCAGACTTTATTTTTATATATTCATAGATTAGACTTAATTAGACTTACAGGATCATAGGTTTGTAGATTTAGAAATGGAATATCTGAGCTAAAATGAACCTTATAAGAAATCATCTGGTCTAATTGCAACTGAGGCCCAGAAAGGTTAGATTCCTTGTCCAAGGTAGTATGTGGTAAATCTGGGATTTGAACTCAGGTCTTCTGGACTCTAGAACCAGTGACCTTGCCATGGCACCACTCAAAACTCTGCAGTGCTTGTCTAATGTCTACTGAATAAAGGTCAGCCTCCATAGGCTGCCATCTAAAGTTTTCCACATTCCTTTCATGTAAGTTATATATCAGTCACCTGTTTAGCATTTTACTGCTTATGGGCATTTGTATGCTCTGTTTCATATGCCTAGAATATCTTCTCCTTCCCCCTTCTCTATCTTCCTCTTCTTCTTCTTTCAATCAGGGTTAAGTGACTTGCCCAGGGTCACACAGCTAGTAAGTTTCTAAGGCTGGATTTGAACTCAGATCCTCCTGATTTTCAGGGCCAGTCCTCGATCCACTGTGCCACCAGCTGCCTCCCTCTACTTTATTCTTCTCCTTCTCCTCCCAATCTGTTGAATTCTTATATATCTTCTTTAAAGCCCAAGTCAAATGACTCCATGAATCCTTCCTTCATCCCCTTAGTTCATAATGTACTTGTCCTACCCCACTGGCTCCCAAATAATACTTTGTGTTTCTTTTTTGTGCTACTCTAAAGGGGTGGAATGTGATGTCATTGATGTGGGTACACCTTCTAGAGGCGTAATTCACAACCCAGCCACATCCTCTCATCCTCTGTGACTCTTGACTATATACTTCCATAAATATTCCAGGACATCTAGGTGCTGAAGTGGGTCTGGAGACAAGAAGACCTGAGTTCAAATTTGGCCTTAGACAATTACTAGTTGTGTGATTCTGAGCAAGTAAGTCACTTAACCTCTGTTTGCCTCAGTTATCCCATCAAAATGGGATAATGATAGCATCCATCTCTCTATCTCACAGAAGTATTACAAGGATCAAATTAGCTAATTATTGTAAAGCACTTAGCACAATGCCTGGCACATAATAAGTGCTATATGAATGTTAGCTGTTATTATTATTTTTATTGCTATGCTCCATGGGGAATCTATCCAACATGCACAAGGTCTTCCTTTCATTCTTCTTACATCACATGGACAGCACTGGGTCTGTGTGACAAGTATACCTTCTTTTATTCATCCTGCATTTCTTGAATGTTACAGAGAGCCAGTTTCGGAGTCAGGAAGGACATAGGTTCAAATCCTATCCCTGACTCAGTACACTAGATATGTGATTTCCAATAGGTTGCTTAACCCTTCAATGCCCCAGGCAATTTTCTAAGACTTTAAGTTACATATGAATTAGAGATTTACATGGATAGAGAAAAAGCCCAACTTCAGTGATGGGAGGAATTTACATATCAAGAACTCCTTATAAAGATGGAATCCCAGGAGGACTCCTTCCTCTCCAGCTTCTTACACCACTTCTTGTACATAAGTTAACATTAGCAATCTGCTGCAGGTTATGAAGACCCACCATCCATCTCTCCATTGCTCTATAGATTGCTTACAATTTTGATTCTTTGGGATACCAATCAATCAATCAATCAATAACCATTTACTAAGTGCCTGCTATGTTTCAGGCAATGTGCTAAGTGCTGGGGACACGAAAAGAGGCAAAAGGGAGTCCCTGACTTCGAGAAGCTTACAGTCTAATGGGGGAGACAATATACAAATAAATATATACAAAGCAAGCTATATACAGGATAAATAGGAAATAATTTAACAGAGGGAAGACACTGGAATTAGGAAGGGTTCAGGAAGGCTTCCTGTAGAAGGTGGGATTTTAGCTGGGACTTAAAGAAATCCAGGGAGGTCAGCAGTGGGAACAGAGGAGGGGGAATATTCCAGAAATGAGGCACAGACAGAGAAAATGCCTAGAGCTGAGAGACAGAATGTCTTGTTCATGGAACAACCAGGAACCAGTGCCACTGGATTGAACATTATGGTGCAGTAAGATTCTGGAGCTACTGTCCCAACTCACATGTACACTAGCAGATTTGGTGTCTGTAGGGAAGCTGGTTATATCTCTGCCTCAGGGTTCTAGGGATACCTCTCAGAGGTTAGGATGATTCTCATAATTTTAGCTCAAGACCCCATCCTAGTATGCTCCCCATTACCAATACTATTGATTAGTACCCAACTATCACTTTACCTAGTTGCTATCACTTCAATATCATCAATTAGCAATTAACATCAATTAGCTTTTACCAATAATTATTTCCTTTGAAGATACAGCAAAAAGTAGAGATAATCTCCTCCAGCCTCTTTCCAACCTTCTCTCCTCTATCTCAGTCCTTGATTCAAACTTGTAGCAATTGTTACAAAGCATTTGCCCAACCTAGTAAATTTTGTGTGTGGCATAACCAGTAGAGAAGTTGCTTCCTTGCTTGAAGGCCATGGAATATAAATTACTGGGCTGAGTCAAAAGGTAGTTCCTTAGGTTGCATTGGTTGTGGTTGTTTGTCCTTCATTCTCAAAGAGGACTGTGACATCAGGAAGGAGATGTCATGGCTTGCAAGTGAATGGTATTTAAGTGAGGAAGGGCTGTGCAAAGTCACCAATCTCTCTCCTCCAGAGCCATCTGAGTCCAGTGGCAAGATATTGATCAGGACAACTGGAGATGGTCCGGGATACATTGGGAGGCCTTGACCTTTTTGAACTAGGGTCTTTCCTGGCTCTTAGTTTGTCTGAGGCAACACCCATTCAGTGATTAAGGCTAGGTAAAAATGAGGCAAAGAATGACCTCTTTTATGTAGTCAAAAATAAAATAAAATAAAATAAAATCAGTCTGGGAGGGGAAGACCTCCAGGGTTTCTGGCCAAGGCAGAAACAATTGCTATTTACACTCACTCCTAGCCATCAGAATCCAAACAATGACCGAGTGAGGCTTAGTCTGAGACCCATTGTTGGCCAATCAATGAGAGCCAGAGTGATTTGAATTTAAGGCACCGTCCATAAAAGAGAAATCTAGCTGTTGATGAACTCTTCAGTAGATTCTAGTTCCTGCTTCTTGGGTGGATCTTTCAGCCTTTCAAAGCTCACAAGCTTACTAGTGTGATCTGTTGGAGCTTCAATGCTTCTTCACCTCAGAGCTGGGAAGGATAGACATAATGGGGACAGAAAAATGGCAGTGCCATAACTTTCAAGGTTTCATGGTGCCTGGATGAGAGAAGAGTGAGGCCCTGACAGCCTTAGCAGTTCATTGAATAACTACAATGCTCTGAAGTAGAAAGCCTCCACTCCATATCAACCCATGCTTTTGGAAGCAGGCTTGCCAAACATCTATGGGGGTCCCCTGAGTACATCCCCAGAATTAGGACCTCATTGTCCAGTGTTATGGTAGTGTTATTCCAGAATTCAAAGCCATGTTAGCCTCACAGGAAGAATACTGATAGTAGGTAGATCATTGAAAGCACCTCACAATTCCCCAAATGCAATCCAGCCTGCTCTCTTTTATGTAGTTACCATGTAGTATTTTGTACTCCAGTTATACCCCTATCTGTCATCTTCCTTTCCTAGTCTGTATGCTCTGAGTATAGGGATTATGCCTTATCTAAATCATGTACTTCCTCCAATAGGTAACACAATGTTCTGCTCACTGTAGGTGCTTAATAGATATTTGTTGAGTTGAATTTTCTTTGGGGTTCAGCAAACTCATCCCTATACCTCTTGATTCTCTTTCCTCTCAGTCACTGGTTGATGGGTTTTCAAGCCATTTGGTTTTGACGTCACAGATTTAGAAGTGGACAAGTCTCTAGAGGTCATTGGGTCCTACCCTGTCACTTTGCCCAGAAGGAAACAGGGGCCTACAGAGGTTAAGTGACTTTCCTGGGGTCACACAGATGGTATTTGCTGAAAAGTCGTTCTAGTCTGATGTCCCAATGGCTTCATTTTCCTTTTTTTTTTCCTCCCAATTTTGATATATTCCCTGTATTCTTTTTCCAATTTTGACACACTTTCTGTACAATAATGAATTCCCCAAAGCAATTGAAGTGTTGTTATTCCTTTGTTCTGCAGTGTTCAATGCTGAAATGCCTGCTCATCACCTGGGAAGGTCCCAAGATTATGAATCTTTAAACTTTCTTTACCTCTCCCAGACCTGAAACATGAGCATGACTTCCCATAGCTGTTCTCTTGGGTTTTAGGTGAGTTTGACTCAAGTTTGTCTGGTTATAGGCTGACTTGAAGATGAAAACTCTCAAAATCACCTGGGAGGAGAGAAGTTGGGGAGGGATTAGACAGCGAGGGTTGGAAGATGCCTTGAAATATCTTCTACCAACCTCAATTGCTATATTAAACATCCCCTCCAGAAAAAAATACAAATGAGCCAGCCTATTTTGCATCATAAAACGAGTTATGGAGATGGCGATGTTGGTTTCTGTACTTGGAGGCAATACACATTTCTCTGATTTTTGAATGCATGCCATTTATCAGCAACTGAAATTAATCTTCAGCTCTTGGGCGAAGTTGCAATCCAGTTCATTAATCATATTTTGCATTTTCCCTGTATTAGACTGTTAAGACTTGTTCCTGATAGAGCTGGAAAATATTTCTTTCATCCTAATGGCTTGATGCCCACAAATGTCTTTTAATTATATTTACCCGGAGTTATCGAGTTTGGAATGGTAAGTGCAGGGGACTCATCTTTGAAGTGATCCTGAGTTCCTAAGAGGAACTGCCCGGTGATGTTTCCTTTGATCCGTAGGCCGAACTACCACCCAAGTAGCCCTGCCTGCAGTGCTTGGGGGCCCAAGTAAGGAAACTTTTCCCTCTCCTCTTCTCCCCTCCCATGGACGTGAACCAGGGCATTTCTGGGGGCCGTGGACTGTAGGTGGGGGATGGAGAACTCTTTCGCAAAATCCCAGTTGGGTCTTGGTATTTCAACTTTGCAGCCCCATTTGATATATAAAAGTTGAAGTGATGAATATATATTAATCTCCCATTTTATATGGTCTTCTCTTTCAGTTGTGCACATTTTTTCCTATTTGCTGAAATCAAGACGTGTGACATAGAAAATAGGATTAAACCGGAGTTGTTGAAGTAAATGAAGTCATTATTGAAATACTGGCAAGGAACACAGAGCATGGTATCTGATACCAGGAGTGTTGGACCTGGAGTCTGGGGACCTGGTCCTGATCTTGGATCTGCCACTAATTCACTGTGTGTCCTTGTGGGCCAGTCATTTCCTTTCTTTGGGCAATAGATATCAATTAGCAATGACTAGTGGATTCCCCCACCCCTACCTAGTGGAGATTCCCCTACCCCCACTTTCTTCTTCCGCCTCTCCCAATATAGCATTTTGCATTTCTCTAATGCTCTTATTAGATATTATTTTGTATTATATAGTTATTTTGTATCTCATAATCCTGTATTCAATTTCACAAATAATCACAGATAACAATATATAATAGCATATCTATAAGGCTTTGAGGTTTGCAAAGTGTTTTGCATGTATGATCTCATCTGATTCTCATAATAGACGAGATAGTTACCATAGGTATTATTATTCCCATTTTACAGATGGGAAAACTGAGATAAAAAGAGGTTTAAGTGATTTATCTAGATTCACACAACTTGTAAGTGTTTGAGCTAGTGTTCCAACCCCTATCTTCTAGATTCTAAATCCATCTATCTACTAGCTCTCTACCTTTTTAAAAAGGCATTCATTATGTGCCTACTGTATACAAGAACTGGGCATTGAGGGTACAGATAAGTAAGGAAACACACATATATTAAGCACCTACTCTGTGTCAGGCACCATGCTAAGCACATTACAAATACGATCTTATTGGATCTTTGCAACAACCCTAAGAGATAGGAGCTAGTATTGTCTCCATTTTACAGCTGAAGAGGGTGAGGCAGGCAGAAGTTCAATGACTTGCTTAGGGTCACACAGTCAGGAAGTATCTGACGCCATATTTGAATTCAAGTGTTCCTGACTCAGGTCCAACACTATTCATGAACTACAGGCAATGTGGAGATTATGAATTCCCTGAAGGCAAGGATTCTCTCTTAACCTAAACTTTATGTATCTCCATGCCTAGCAGAGGGCTCTGTACACATTTACTCTTTTCTCCACCAGAATTAAGATTTTATTGGTGTAGCAGCTAATGCCTTCTGTCAACCCAAGTGTAGTATGTCTCTGAAAAGAGGAAAGAATGTTCTTGACCTGCATAGATTTCTCTTACTTGGTGGGGTTTTTTTTTACTCATATCCTGAGGCAAGGAAATATTTCTTGGTTTGGGACTGGGGCAGGACTAAAAGAAATGCTTATGATTTAAAAACAAAAATAATAAAAAAAAACAAAACCCTCCGAACCAGATTTTTTAAAAGATAAATTTTTGCAGCTATCTTTTGTTTTTTACATCACATGATTTTCCCCCCGATATCCTTCTCTCCTCTTTCTTTTTCACTCTCTGGTCCCAAACCCCATGATATTCCCTTGCTTCAGAATGGGAACATAAAGAAATATAAAGTCAAATCCCACAATTCTATGCAAGTCCAAGACAATCTTACCCCCTGTAGAGAAGGCACTATCTTTCCCCTTTTGAAGCAAGGGGGTCCACAGGTTGACATCTTCTCTGTTACCAGTCTTAGCCGCCTGGAGGCTCTGAAATCCAAAGCTTCTCAACTCTCAGATAAGCTCATTATTCCAGATTTGCCTGTAAGTCTCTAAGCACACATCATGGGCCACCAAAAAAAAAGGTTGAAATCTGTTGTTGTTCAGTCATGTCTGACTCTTTGTAATTCCATTTGGGTTTTCTTGGTAAAGATACTAGTGTGTTGTATGATTTCTTTCTCCAGCTCATTTTACAAATGAGGAAAGTGAGGCGACCAGGATGAAGTGACTTATCCAGGGTCACACAGCTAATAAGTGTCTGAGGTCAGATTTGAAATCATGAAGATAAATCTTCCTGATTCCAAGCCCAGTGCTCTATCCACTGAACCACCTAGCTGCCTCTATAGCATCTATCCTTCCTTTAATAGATAAGGAAAATAAGGTTCCTTCTGAATGATGTATGCTGAGATTTTGGATCATAGGCCTGTGGCAGGAAGAAAAGAAGAGCAGAGTCTCTCCAGGTGAATTTTCACTCTAACCCAGAGATTGTTCTGCATGGTGCAAAAAGAGAAGGAAACCCTGTTCAGCGGCACATAAATTGATTTGTTCTTTCCCTGTAAAGCAGCTGCTAATCCTGTTACTCTGATAAGACAGGAGGCTTAGCAAGCACTGGGGCTGAAAGGTGATTCATGCTTTTATGATCTGTTATTGGAGATGAGGGCTTTTACATACTAAAGCCCTTCCAAAACCCTGGTCAATTATCTCAGCCTTCAAAGGACACTGCTGTCAAGACATTGGCTACAAAGAACTAAAGATTAGCCTTTAACTGACCAGCTGGGTGGATCTAATCCTTAGCTCAAATGGTGTAATGGAAGGAGTACTGAAATTGGAATTACAGGGCCTGCGTTCAAATCCTGATTGATATCTTGTACTTTTGTGATTGTGGCAAGTCACTTAACTCTTCTGTGCCTCAGTTTCCTCCTCTTTAAAATGAAAGAGTTGGAGTGGATGACCTCAGAGTTTGGTTTCAGCTCTAGATGTCTAATCTAGCTCCTCACTTT
>NW_020954585.1:55152753-55228853 GCF_900497805.2 Vombatus ursinus
ACTTTCCCTCTCATTTTAACTTTATTTAACTAATGAGGGTCTTATGGAAGAAGATAGGTGGCACAGTTAATAAAGAATACTGGACTTGGAGACAACTCAGGAAGATCTGAGTTCAAATCCAGCCTCAGATGCTTGCTAGCTGTGTGATTCTGGGCAAGTCACTTAACCTCTGTCAACCTCAGTTTACTCAACTATAAAATGGGGAAAATAAAACCAATTTATTTCACAACAGTGAGGATCAAATGAGATAATATTTACAGAAGTACTTGGCACCTCGTCATTTCTTTTTTTAGGCAATTGGGGTTAAATGACTTGCCAAGGGTCACACAGCTAGTAAGTGTCAAGTGTTTGGTCTGAGGGCAAATTTGAACTCAGGTCCTCCTGACTTCAGGGCCAGTGCTCTATCTGTTGCGCCACCTAGCTGCCCCCTCATCATTTCTTAATAAATGTTTGTGTCCTTCCTTCTCTTCCTCGGTCAGGTTTAAAGAGGAGACGCCTCTCTGTGATCAGTAGGGGTGTGGGTTGGGTTGGTGACATCTGTGTTCTGAAGTTCCAGGAGTTGGGCATCCTGGTAGAATAGGTTGTTCACAAGAAGTAGTAACTCATGTTTATATGGTACCTTAAAATCTGTTGTTGAGTCGTTTTAGTCATGATTCCATTTGGGGTTCTCTTGTCAAAGATACTGGAGTGGTTTGCCATTTCCTTCTCCAGCTCATTTTACAGATGAGGAAACTGAGGCAGCCAGGGTGAAGTGACTTGCCCAGAGCCACACAGCTAGTAAGTGTCTGAGGCCAGATCTGAACTCTTAGGGATGAGTCTATCTGACTCCAGGGCCAACACTTTGCCACCTTATGTTTTACAGAGTGCTTTCCTCCCTACCACCCTGTGAAGTAGATAGTATAAGTATTATTTTACCCATTATATGGATGAGAAAACAGAGGATTGGAGAAACCCTCAGTCCCACAGATGAGTCAACAGACTATGAGTAAATGAGAGTACCATATAATAATAATAACTAACATTTATATAGTGTCTACTATGTGCTGAGAGCTTTACAATTATTAATTCATTTGATCCTTACAACAACCCTGAGAAGTAAGTGCTATTATTATCCCCATTTTACAGATGAGGAAACTGAGGTGAGCTGGCTTGCCCAGGGTCACATAGCTGTTAAGTGTCTGAGGTTGGATTTCATCCCAGGTTTTCTTGACTCCAGGCCCAGCACTCTATCCACTGCTTCACTTAGCTGCCCTATATCCAAGTTGATTTCTCTTTCTATTGTATTTAATGTTTTTAAGGAAGTCTTTGTCTCTGATCCAGGCACTTATAGGTCTCTGCTAGAGAGTGACACAGCAGACATGTCACCAAGGAAGAAGTTCCTGCCCTGAGGATCAGCCTTCTTTGGGGATCATAGTTGAGGGGTAAATTTGGGGCAAGGGAAGGGCAGCATTCCTGGTTCCATTTGAAGAGTTTCAACCTGGGTTACTTAGGGGGCAGGTTGTAGGATTTCTGTGTCTCTAACTCTGTGCTCATTCTCCACATTTCATGGTTTCCCAGGGAAGCTCTGTTGGGGATAGAATGACCAATTATTTCTTTCCAGCTCAGCAGGAAGGGTAGTATCAGTAATGGAGAGCTGGATATAGGAGCTTTAATTGAGAACAATTAGCAAGACAAGAAATGCTCCTGCTTACTTGCATCTAGGACAGGCCTTCTTTGACAGCAGCATAAGGTTTCTCTGTGGGTGTGTGTGTATGTGTGTGTTGTTTCTCTGGGACCAAGTAGCTGGTTAGGGCCCAGTACTTATGATCTCAGGCTATGGGTTTGATTCCCATGTGAGTCCATTAGTTTTGGGTCAGGTATGAAGTTGGTAGTTCTGGGACAGGACAGCAATCTTCCTGCAAATGTATGAGACTGGTCACGCGATGTGAGTGTATGTGACTCACTTTGAAGCACCTTCTCTACTGGAGAGAGGCATCAAAGCATGTGTCCTATGGAGAGTTACTTAGGAGTCCCTTCAAGTGAGAATATTAGGTCTGGAAGGGACTTTGGAGATTATCTGACATAACTCCCTCCTAACAAATGAGGTCCAGAAAAGGGAAATACATTCAATCTGGGTTTTGCCACTTACTGCCTGTGTGACCTTGGGCAAATCACTCAACCTTTCCCAGTTTCGGTTTGCTTATCTATAAGGGGAGAGAGTCCAATTGAGATGACCTCAAATGTCCTTTCCAGATAGAAATTTATGATTTATTGCCTAAAGAACTGACCTGTTTTATCTTCTTGCATAGTCTTGGGCAAATCAACAAATATTCATTGAGAGCTTAATGCAAATCAGCTCTTTAAGCTATGAGACCAGTTTCTGCCCTCAAGGAGCTAACAATCTAGTTGGAGCCCACAAGATGCTGTATGCTACCCTGTACAGTCATAGAATTGGTTCATGTTCATTGACTCAGCAAAACTGATCTCCTCTGGCTAATCTGCTCTCACTAGGCTCACCGCTGGACATCTGCCCTGAAATACTCTCTTATCTCTTTCTTTTTTACTTTTCTAAGTCCCCTGTCTCAGGGCAGCTAGGTGGCACAGTAGATAGAATACTGGGCCTGGAGTCAGAAGAGTCTTCCTGAATTCAAATCTGCTCTCAGGCCCTACTAGCTGTGTGACCCTGGGCTAGTCACTTCACTCTGCCTCAGTTTCCTCATCTCTAAAATGAACTAGAGAATGAAATGGCAAACCACTCCGGCATCTTTGTTAAGAAAACCCCCCAAATGGGGTCACAAAGAGTCAGACGTGACTGAAAAATGACTGAACAGCAACAAGAAATCCCTCCCTTCCTTCAGGGGCACACTCATAGCTATACTCCCTTTTCTGAACATGTTGGTGATCATCCCAGTCAGGAAAGATGGCTTCCTCTTTCAGATCCCTACCCATAGCATGGTTTACTCTGATCACCATTTGGAGCCAGTCATACATAGCCATGCAATGTTAGTTCATTTCTCACACCTTATCTCTACAACTCTATGGTACATTTCTCAAATGCAAGGACCAAGTCTTATACTTTCTTCATAGGCCCTCCAGGTTCTGGCATAGTGTCTTGTACATAGGAGGCAGATGATAAATGTTTGCTGAATTGGGAGCTGGGGCGGGCAACGCAGGGAGGGGCAGTATCAGCCTTGTGATGTTACACAGATGCTGGCATCCACTACAGATGGCCGGCTGGTCCCTACTTGGATACAAAACCTTTGTATGTAAGGTGCAGAGAATGGCAGGTTTCAATGTGTCACAGCTGCCCATGCCCTTTAGGCAATTAAGAGCAGGGAACAGCTAATTTATATAACAAGCAAATAAGGAAGTCACTGTGACCTTTCCAAGACACTTTTGTTGATCTTTATTCATCTTCTCTAGCTCCTCCCTCTGTTACTGAACTTTTAATATTCTATTTTGCAGTTTCATAAATACCCTACAGACACTTCTTGAGCTGACCCCAATCTCTCAGATTCTCTATGGGGTATAAGTTCTTCTATCAAGGAAAGGTCAACCAAGAAACCACAACCTCATTCTTCCAAGGAACAACATTTTGCATTTTGTCAGTCATTAATACTTGGCTCTTGTTCATTTTAGAAGTGTTAGACTGTTAGCCATGGGCTATTTCTGGATTGCCGCCAATCTCATAAAAGGTTTTTTTTTTTTTCATTAAATTCCTTTGCTTGGAAGTGGTATAACTCATCACTGGTCTGGGGTCTGCCATGTTGGAGGTAGTATGGTGGAGTCGAAGGTGCCAGGGCCTCAGGAAACCTAGGTTCTAATCCTGGTTCTGATCTTAGGCAAGACACTTCCCTGCTCTGGACCCAAAGATCTCAGCTCTTCTTTGTTTTACAACAGGAGGCTGGTACGATTGGTTCAGGCTCTAGCATTTTGTGACTGATTGTTTTGGAAGCTGTCTTGGTGATGGAAAACTGAACAGAAATGTGCTCTATACCTGGCTGTTAAGGCTGGCTCTGTGATGTGTTGTTGGCTGAAGGAGGCAGGTAAGTGAGGGAAGAGTGTTCTCTTTAACACACGGTCCTTCATTCCTGCTTTCTCTTCCATACATCTTCATTTTCCTCCTCTCCCCTCCTCTTGCCCTCCTCTTCCCTTCTCTCTTCTACTCTCTCTTCCTTTCTTCTTCTCACCTTCTCTCTTTTCCCCTCCTCCCCTCCCCTTCCTTCCTCCTCTCCTCTTCTTTCCTCTCCTTTTCTCTTCTCACTCCTCCTCCCTCCTCCTCTCCTCTCCCCTCTTCTCCACTTTGACCCTTCCCCCCATCCTAAGCTGAATTTTTAAGAGCTATGGCAAGGCCCTGCTCTGGGGATTGACTACCCAGAAAGACCTCCAACCTCTCAATGTGTCCACCAGAATTTCCTGGCTTCCGAACCCCACCGACTCTTCACATTGTCGGCCCGAGAAGGGCTCACTGACTTTTGGCAAGGAGAGAGTTAAGTGGCAGTTGTCTTCTGGTTAGTAATTGCCCTAGTCATCATTATAGTAATTGCAGCGTGGTACTTCAATGATCCGGGAGCTGTAATCCAAGCTCTTAATTAGTCAATGGAGAAAGCTCTGAAGAGAACAGAGGGAAAAAGATGCCTTTAAAGGGACCCTGCTGAGTGACGCCTTAAAACTTCAGCATAGTTATCTGCCTCATTGGACCAGTAACCTCCCTGTCTCTTCTAAGATGCAGAAAAATGCAGCTATCTTGAAAAAAGAAAATCACCAGATGGGCAATGTTCCCACTTGGAAAGTTCATGTGTCTTCCCCACCCCTGGACTGGAGCCCCAGTAGGGAATTTGGAAGGAGGCTCAATCCTCCCTGGGCTCTATCTCTTCCCATAGAGAGAGATCTCCTCTGTGATAGAAGAGGAAGCCTGCACTGCCTTAGGCATCCACCTGGTTAAGAGAGAACTCTGATGGGGAGGGGAGGTGACAGCACTGAGACTCCCTTTGGATTCTTCCTTCCTTTCCCCCCAACTCGGTGGTGGGAGGCTTTGAGAACCCAGTCCCTGGGGAAGGCCTCTGCCCAAGCTCATGCATTCACTAGTTTCCCACCACTGATTGACTTTTGGCTTGGAGCCCAGGGCAGGAGTTAAGTGACTGACCGCTGGTACAGTTGGCCCAAGTTGGATGTAATGGGAAGTCTGCTCTATGACTGATCTGACCTCTAAGAGGGGTAGGGAACTTCGAAGGTGGCATTATTGGAAAGATTCTAGGAACAGGCTTCCCTGACCAAAAAATATCCCTTCCAGTTGACTGAAATTCCCATAAAATAGCCACCTCTTTGGGTTAATGCTTTCAAGGCCCCTGTTAATGTGTTACCTCCCTCCCCCTAGCATTTTCCATTTTATCAACTATTAACAGGTTACCAAATTTAATATTTTAGTTTATGATAATGACAGTAGCTAACATTTTTATTTGCCACTCGAAGGTTTGTAATCCTGTCAGATAAAAGCTATTATTATCTTTCTCTTAGTTGCTATAATTACCATCCACATTTTATAGATGAAGAAACTGGTGCTGAGAAAGGTTAAGTGATCTGTTAGGAAGCATCTGAGGGAAGATTTGAACCCAGAACTTCCTAACCCCAAGTGCAACACTTTATCTACTCCACCATGCATGGTGCCTCTCATAATCAATCAGGCAATCAAAAATGGATTTATTAAGTGCTTAATATGTTCCAGGTATTGCACTACATGGCAAAAGTAACATAGTCCCTGACCTCAAGGAGTTTATAATCTGTCTGGAAGGGAAAATATATATGTGTGTGTGTGTGTGTGTGTGTGTGTGTGTGTGTAGGGCTATATAAAATAGATACAAGATGATTTTTTCTGTTTTCAAATATTTTATTATTTTTCCATTTACATGTTAAATTTTCTTAACTTTGTTTTTTTTAAATTTTGAATTCCAAATTCTCTCCCTTCCCACCAAGAGAAGACAAGCAGTTTGATCTAGTAGTCATGCAAAAGATATTTCCATATTAGTCATGTGATACAAGATAATTTTGATGAGAAGGCAATAACAGTAGGTGATAGGCTTGGAAAAATGCTAAGAAAGGCCCACTTTGCCCCCAAATCTCTCCCTCAATGGTCCTTCCAGTTGGCTGAAATTCCCATGAAATAATCCCCTCTATGAATTAATGTATTCAAAGCCTCCATTCACTCTTCAGGGAAGCAGGCAAAGCTTCATAGAGAAGAGGACACTTGATTTGGGCTTTTAAGGACACCAGGGATTTTAAGAGTTAGGGTGAGAAGGAAATGCCAAGCATGGCAAAGGCCTGGAGGTGGGAGATGACGTACCATATAAGGCCAGTTTGGCTGAACCTCAGAGAGTGTGAAGGGGAGTTCTCTGTAATAAGGTTGAAAGGTGGGTTTGGGCCAGGTGGTGAAGGACTTTGAATGATAGACAGAGGAGTTTCTATTTGATCCTAAAGGTAATAGGAAGTCCTGGAGTTGTGTAAGAAGGGGAGTGACTGTGGTCAGAAATTAAGGAAAGTCTCTTTGGCGGCTGTGTGGGGGTTGGATTAGAGTGGGAAGAGACTAGAGACACAGAGGCCAATTAGGAGGCTGTTATAATTGTATTGTTTCCCCACTGGGAGATGAAGGCTTAAACTAGGGTGGTGGCTATGTGAGTAAAACGAAGGTGATAGAAGTGAGAAGCATGATGGGTTAGAAACAATATTTGTTGTTCAGTCATATCTGAGTCTTTGTGGCCCATTTAGAGTTTTCTTGGCAAAGGTACTAGAGTGGTTTGCCATTTCCTTCTCCAGCTCATTGTACAGATGAAGAAACTGAGGCAAACAGGGTGAAGTGACTTGCCCAGGGTCACACATGAAGCCGAGTCTTTCTGACACTCTATCCGCTGTGCCACCTAGCTGCCCTAAATGCTATGATTATTATTAGTGTTGTTATTATTATGATAGAAGGGGACTACAGTCATTTGGATTCATAATTTCTGGTGTCTATGTATTTTTAATCAAGGTAGTCCCCTTGGGAGGAGTTGGGAAACAATGTGCCAGGAGGGAGAAAAAAGGTGAGGAAAGAAAAGGGGATAGAAGGATGCTGAAATCAAATGTCACCAACTTCACAATTTGCCTTAGGACCAATCCTGCCTACAACATCCTTCTGGTTCTGCTTTCAGTACACTTACACAGCCAATGATAGGTATCCATTGTCCACTGGGCAACAAGTATTTTGTTAAGTGTAGTGGGAGGGAACGATAAAAGAGACCCAGAATAGATTTCCATTCAGTGGGAGAAACATGCCTAAGGGAAGGGCCCCAAAGATGTGTGACAGACAGACAATCCAGGACCCAGGATATAGGTGTATTTGTGCCTAAGCCCTTCTGGAAAGAGACAATAGAGATGGCTGTATTTCCTGCCTCAAAGGCTAGTGTAGGGGCCTGATTCAATTCTATGTGTGTCATTGAAGAGCCCATAACTATGGGAGTGATAAAATATTGAAGTGGATAGAGTACTGGATCTGAAGTCAGGAAGACCTGGGTTCAAAACCCATCTCAGACATTTTTTATCTGTGTGACCCTGGGCAAGTCATTTAATTTAGCTGTGCCTCAGTTTCCTGATTGGTAAAATGGTGGCATTGGATCTGATGGCCTTCAGGAAACTTTCTCGCTCTAAATCTATAATTCCTATGATGAAGAAGAAAAACCCAAGAAAACGAATCAAGCTTGAGAAAAGGAAGATGGGAACTCTTTGCTAGTCATACGGGCTGATGACTCTTGGGGTGGGATTGGGAGGTAGTAGCAGAGGAAGTTGAAAAAGAAATTTCATGCTTTTAGGGAAATTGGGGAAAGAGTAAAAGAGTTGCCCAGAGGGAGCATTTCAGGAAACTGCATGTCCAAAAAAAGGGAGAGGCAAGTTGTGGAAATTCTGTGGGCAGAGCCCAAAGAAGATGTGGAGTCAGAGTTCAAGGGGAATGATTTTGACTTTGCATCAAGGGAGGATTTCTAGACCCTGTACAGAAAAGGTGGTCTTCCCAAAGACCATTTCAGCTAAGTTGAATAATTCTGACCTTGGAATAGATGGAAAAGTGAGCTATGAAGGAGAAGAGGAAAGAACAGTAACAGGCTACATCAAGTCAACAAGCATTTATTAAGTGCTTACTGTATGCTAGGCATAGTGGTGAGAGCTGGAAATACAAATAAAAGCAAAACCAAAGATGGTTCCTGTCCTCAAGGAGCCCTGGGGCTCCTTCTTCTGATTGACTGGTTCCTCTCAGAATCTCTGTTTTAAGGACAATATCCAAGCCAGCCATGTTTTCATCCTCTCCTGGTTCTCCTCCTAACTCTCCAGGCTTTCTCTCCTATGCCCTCAGGGTACTTTATCACCCCTCAACCCTCTCTTTCTGCAGCTTTTTTTTTTCTGTTGTCTTCCACCAAAGGAATATAAGCTCCTTAAGGACGGGAACCATCTTTGATTTTGCTTTTATTCATATTCCCTGCCTTTCAGAGTTACTGTGAGGATTAAATGAGATAGTATTTGCAAAAGCATTTAGCATTTTGCCTGGAACATGGTAGACACTATAAATGCTCATCCCTTCCCTCAGCGTCCTCATTTTCAATGAAGGAGTTGGACAAGATGACCTCTAAGGCCCTTTCTAGATCTATGAACATGTGGAAAGAAATCAGCCCATTCCCAGCATTTGTTCTTAATCTATAATCTGGTCTGAGCAGAAATGAGAGATTTTCTGAACTATTGTGGAATCCTCAAGCCTAATCCATGAGAAGAGATCCCATCCAAAATTACGAGAGATATTACTTCCTTCTCCCACCTCACCTCCTACTTCCTGTCCCTACTCAACCAAAGCTAGTGGCTCTCACCCATTGGTCCTGATGCTGACCTTCAGTATAAGACCTTCAGTTTTGTGGCTACAGTTTTGTTTTTTGAAAGTTGAGTCTAAGGATGTTGCTTTAACTCCCCTAACCCTCCTCCTACTCACTTGCCAATCATCTCCCTCCTGGTCCTTTGCATTCCCACTCTGTCCCATTTTGTCTGTCTTCTACAATAATAACCATGTGCCTATTTTCTGACTCACAGATTTAAATCCAGTGTTGCATGACTGGGTGTATTTCACTTTCAAAAACTCCCTGCTTGCTCTGAGTCCCCAAGACATGGAAATAGAGATCTTGCTTTGCTTCCTTCCCTCCTCCTTCCCCTCCTCTCACTCCACCCCAGCTGTCAAAATACGGATGAGCATCTCCCTCTTTATGCTGCCAGATTAGAAAGAGAGAGAAATTTATTGATGCAAACCTGTGTCAGCTTCAGGCCTGATCTTCCTGCATAGGAATGTGGCATAATTAGGAGCAGAATCGTGTTTCTACCTAGACTGCTATCAATGGACTTGTTTAGAAACCCTTTGTTTATTTATCTATTTGGTGGTTGGTAGGAGAGCAACCTAGATCATCATCCACAAGTACTGAACAGTGGTGAATTTCCCTTTAGACTGAATGTCCTGAAAACCCAATAATGTCAAGGGAAATTTTGATAAGAAATTTTTTTTTAAATTTTTATCCTTGCTGCCGCAAATATTTTGAAAAGCTGTGAGTCCAAAAGATAGACTCCATATATGTGAAAATACTCATAGCAACACTTTTTGTGGTAGCAGGACCTAGGGGAAAAAAAAAGGATGCCTGTCAACTGGGGACTGGCTAAACAAATTGTGGTACAATTTGTGCTGTAAGAAAGAGGAAACATGATGAATACAGGGACTCATAGAAAGACTTACATGAAGCTGATGCAGAGTAAAGTCAGAAAAGCCGGGAAAGTAATATACATCTCGACTACAAGAATACAAATGGAATGAACAACAACAACAAAGCAATTGAAACTCCATCTGGGAAATTCCAACGACCAAGTTTGGCCACAATGAAGAAATATGAAAAGGGGGCAGCTGGGTGGCCCAGTAGATGGAGCACTGGCCCTAGAGTCAGGAGGACCTGAGTTCAAATGTGGCCTCAGACACATGACACTTACTAGCTGTGTGACCCTAGGCAAGTCACTTAACCCCAATTGCCTCACCAAAAAAAGAAAAAAAAGAAAAAAGAAATATGAAAAGATATCATTCTTTGTCCTTTGCTGAGGTGGGAGTTCATGGGAATAGAACACCGCATGTAATGTCAGATGTGTTTTCTTTTCTCATTTCAAAAAATCTTGGTTATAAGAGATGACTCTTATGGAGGGTTAAAGGGGAATTATACAGGGAGAATGTAAGTGATGTGAAAACAAAAAATAATAATAAAATCTATCTTTAAAATATGTGAATGTACTTTCTCCCTCTGCCTTCAGTTTCTCTCCCTCTAATTCACCCTTTACCTATCTCTGTCTGACTAACACCACTGCCAGAGTAATCTTCCTAAAATCTAGCTCTTATCATGTCACCCTCCTTTCCAAAAACCTACTAGCTATTGAATGAAGTCACTGGCACTCAAACTTTCTATGTCCTGGCCCCAGTCTTACCTTCATAGCTTTATCTTCCACTCTTCCTCCATATATGCCCAGTGTTATTGACAAACTGGATCACATGATACCCATTGAACATTCCCTGAGATTTCCCACCTCTGTGCCTTTGCTTATGCTGTTTCCTCCTCTTGTAATACTACCTTTACCCATCTTTATCTGCTGAAATCTTATCTAGCTTTCAAGACCCAGCTCAAATAAATATGAGTCAGTATTCTTTCTGCTTGAGCCCTGACGCCTCCTAAATCATCAGTAATATATATTTAAATGAAAACAAGAGAGCAGATACACTCTTCAAATCTTCAAACATGGCTGCCCTTCTAAAGGACTCTTAGGAGCATCAATCAGTTCATTCCCTAATTAATTTCTTCCTATCCTAGTAGGAGCAGGACACAGTTGTTCCCAATTCACCAAACAAATGTTTCAGGTCAGCATTCTTTTGGATGAAGTATTTTCTGTTCTATCTTGTTACAGCAGAAAATCTTGTTAAGGCCCCTCCAGATGAATCCCTTTCTCCAGGATGCTCAGATACGCCGTTCTTCCAGTAGTAACAAGAGATCACAGGGGAGTGTGTGGTCACCACTTTTGCTGGTCATGCTACCCTTGCCATGGTCCAGACTAGTACTGTCAAACTCAGATAGAAAGAGAGGGGCTGCTAATGTCTAGAATGACGCCACTTATCACTTCCCCTCATTCCCCTCACATTTCACTCTTTGTGAGAATTTTTTTTCCACAATGCGTTTCTAAACCTCCCACGCATTTGGCAGTGTGAGCATGCTCCTGGGAGATATCAGTATTTCTAGGACTTAATGTTGACATTGTTTCAAAGACCTGTGATTTTGTCAGTATGGATCTTCCTTTTACCAAGAAAGAGCATAACCCATCTATAACATTTAGTCTTAGAAAGTTGCCTTGAGGGGCAGCTAGGTGGCGAAGTGGATAGAGCACCGGCCCTAAAATCAGGAGGATCTGAGTTCAAATCCGGCCTCAGACACATAACACTCACTAGCTGTGTGACCCTGGGAAAGTCACTTAACCCCATTGCCTAGCCAATAAATAAATAAATAAATAAATAATAAATAAAAAGAAAGTTGCCTTGAAGCTCAGAGCGAGTCACTAAGTGTCAGAAGCAGGATCTGAATCCACCTCTTCCTGACTCCAAGTTTAGCATTCCGTCCACAATGCCCCTAGGTCAAACACATGGTGGAGAAAGTGTTGGATCTGAAGTCAGGAAGGGCTGAGTTCAAATCCAGCCTCAGATACTACTAGTTGTATGACCCTGGGCAAATCACTTAACCTCTGTCTGCCTCAGTTTCCTTATCTGTAAAATAGGGATGATCATAACACTTACCTTGCAGGGTTGTTGTGAGGATCAGATGAGATATTTGTAAAGTGCTTGTAAACCTTGAAGTGCCATATCAGCTATAGCTATAATGAGGAAGATGCAGATGATGATTCTTTGTTCTCTGGAGGATGTAGCTTCTCTGCAAAACATGGCATTTGTACCCACACATGAAACACTTTCAACAATCCCGAGATGCTCCTTGGTACAAAAACCTGTTTAACAACCGTATTCTCTCGATGGTGCTATTGGCTGTAAATCATAGAATGCCATAATCTTAAAAGAATCCAAATTTCAAGTAAGCTGAAGGGATGGAGACACAAACCTTGGGTAAGTTGGTTGTACCATGTTGCCAAGAAGGGGCATAAAAATATATGAATCATGAAATGCATGATGGGAAAAGGAGAGTGGTTGCAGCAAGGTTGATAGCAGGTGGTCAGCCCAAGTTTGGCATTGGAATAATAAAAGGCCCAAGAGAAGGCACCCAATACCCTTAGGGAAGGCATGGATTAGGATGGTACAGGACGAGAAGGCATATTGTAGGACGGGTTCACATTGAGGGCCTACACCTATTGAAATAGAGTTGAGATTTTCTATCACAGAAATGGGGGAAGGTAGGTGGTAGATGAGAATACGGGGCTATCAAAGGCTCAAGAGTCCAGACACTTGGCACTGCTATCATTATACCATTTCAAGGAGGATGTCTTAACTTAGAATGGAACTCAGATGCTGGGCGGCCTTCCCATTAAAGTAGATTGGCATATCTTACTGCAATTTTTTCTAAGCTTTCTCTTCTTTCATTTACATTCTTATCACTTACTTACTCACCTATAGGCTCAGCCCCAGGCAAAATTGTAAAACAGAAGAAGTTTTTTTTTTCTCCTTTCCTCCCTCTAGTTCCACTTCTATTCCCTAAGGTTAATTGTTAATTGCTAAGGTGCTAGCTGCCTCGGGCTTAAGATGTTGCTTCTCCAGGGCCATTGTATTCTAATAGGTGACTCTGGAAGAACTCTTCCAAAGGAATGCATTTCTAAGAGTGGATTTCTGCCTCAGTAGCTAGTGATAAGGGAAGATGATTTTGGGCAGAGGCCTGACAGCCCTGACAGGCTGATATTTTGGTAGAAATAAACTCTATGGCCCATGGATTCAGGGAACAATTGGCATGAAGGCTCTCAAGTCTGGCTTACTTACCTGCCATCTACAGGCATCAGGCCAAATGAATTAGAGAATTTGTTCATTTGAAAAATTGCCTTTGATAGGATTTACTGAGAGTTTACTTTTCATTCAATAGCAATTCCCACATGTTGCTCTAGCTCCCTTCGTGATCAAAGATCAAGTTGGCACCACATCTAATTCCTTTGAAAGAAGCCAGGTCCACCAATTGTACTGTTTCCACCAGATTCTTTTGTCAGTTTGCAAGGGTGATTTCCAACCAGAAAACTTACAATAGGGTATCAGAAATGACTCTTCAGGCTCTAACTTCCCAGTGTCCATTTTGGTGCTGCATTGACTCAAGGTAATTTCTCTTTCTAGTCTTCCTAATAAATATTCAATTAATTTCAGCAAGCATTTCTTAATGTGCTATTAATTGTGTGCCAGGAACTGTGCTGGGTGCTGAGAATATCAAGAAAAAAACAAAATAATCCCTACTTTTGAGGAACTTGGGGAAACCACATATACAAAGAAAAGGTAGCTTGGAACTATGGAAAGAGGGAAGGATTTGGAGTCAGAGAACCTGGGATAACTTCTTTGGGCATCAGTTTCCTCATCTGTAGAATGTGGGGGTTGGACTAAATGACTTTGAAAACCCATTTGAACTCTAAATCTATGGTTCTAAGTAAATATAAATTTATATTAAATTTATATATAAATTTATATATTATAATGTATTATAATATATGGTATATAATTACATATTATATATAAATATAATTTTATATATAAATTTATATTATATTATGGTGTATTATAATACATGATATATAATTACACATTATATATAAACAAATTTATATATAAATTAACATTAAATATAAATAGTAATTTTGGTTGTGGTAGTAGGGGGGAAGTCGCTGGTCTAACATGAAGGGTAATTTGTTAACGATGGAACGAGAATTTCAGAGGGCACAATAGAAGGGTAAAGAATAGTGGCATAGGGACAAAGAGTGATGAAACTAGCAGGGATGAGTATGAGGATTAGCGACCAAGGAATAGTTTTTGAATAAAGCCATAGGACAGTAGATTATCACCCTTTTCATAATAGCAATTGTAAAGTTGACTCGATTAGGAGTTTGGGGGCAGGTAAGTGGCTCAATGGATAGAGCACCAGGCTCCATCAGGAAGACTCATCTTCATGACTTCCAATCCAATCTCAGACTAGCTGTATGATCATGGGCAAGTCACATAACCCTGTTTGCTTCAGTTTCCTCATCTGTGAAATGATCTGGAGAAGGAAATGGCAAACCACTCCAGTATCTCTGCCAAGAAAACCCCAAATGGGATCACGAAGTCAGCCAAGACTGAAATGACTAAACAACAACAAAAGTTATGGCAGGCAGATGGCAGTCTCTGGTCCTACCTAATGATGGAGGCAGGAGTAGGTGGAACCCTGGTGCTTGGTGATCACAAAGAGTAATAGTGCAATACAATAATTTAGAGTCAGGGGTCCTGGATTGGAATCTTGGCTCTGTTACTTACTACTACTCATTGTAGAGGAATAAGACAAGTTTGAGGTATTCACCCTCTAAAATTCAGCCATGTCAGTACTGCCTTTTCCAGGGTGATGATAGGAGAATTCAAGATCATCTTTGACCTTGTACCAGTGACTAGTGAAGAAGGGGAGAGGAGGGAAGTCAAGGCCCTGATTCTGTCTATTGGTCAAAGCAAGGGTCATATTTGCTGGTTTATGACTCATTTTCAAAAGCTAATATAAATTCAAATCTGGTCCAAATGTTCAACCTTTAAGAACATTTCTTTGAGGTCTCTTTCTTGTTTATGGTCTTCTGCACTTAGAAGGATTAGCAAATCATCCTGTCTGCATTCCCTGAAGGTGTCAGCTAATTTTGAACTATTAATACTAGTCAGTCCTCAAAGGCTGATGTTATTTGGAAATAACATACTTGGCTTCTTCCCAGACAATAACGCTATTTTGTTATGGGCCTAATAAAATGGAAATGGAAAAAAAAATCAAGATAACAGGGTCAATGAAAGCTTTCATTCTCACCAATGCTCTTTGACACACAGCTATAAACACAGTAAATGAGGCATTTAGCAAGGCCTGAAATCTAAATTGGCTGTAGAATGTTTATATGTTGCTTGTGAAAAGCAAACACACATGTTCTATAGAATATGATACGCTTCTTTCTTAATTATCCAGGGAAACTGGTACAAGGTTGTCCAAAGTAAATGGTTACCTCTCTGGGCCTCAGTTTCTTCAGCTATAAAACTGAAGTAGCTGCACTTAGAGGGGAAAGAGATAAGCATTTATATAGTGCTTGTTATGTACCAGGCAATATGGTAAGCAGTTTTACAAATATTATCTCACTTGAACCTCAGAACAATTCTGTGAGGTAGGTGTTATTATTATCCTCAATGACTTGCCCAGGGTTACACAGCTAGTTGATTTGAACTCTGGTCTTCCTGACTGCAGGCCCAATGTTCTATCCTCTGAGCCACGGGCCACTTCTCAACACACTTTCATCATTCTGTAGCATTCCAATATTGTGATTAAAAGATTTGTGCAAGATTACTCAGCAGATGCAGAATAAGAACCCCAAATAATGGAGTCAGGCGTTCTTGTTTCAGAGCTCAGTCTTTCCACGTGTGTGATGTTGGCAAAAGCCAGGTAGACATATTCTGGTGTAAGTACTTAAAACCAGACACAAAGAATAAAACACTTTAGGAATGAAAGTTATGTGATTTTATTATCTATGCCTCTAGGCATCATGAATGAAATTCCCAGAAGTAGTAGAGCTGTTTTTTTTTTATCCCAACCTATGATTTCTTCAGCATAAGGAATTTCCATTGTATAGACTTCCTCCACTGGTACAGATCTGCAACTCATAGTCTTAGGGAGTTGCTGGGGACAATGGGAGGTAGGATGATTTGCCTGAGATTAAACAGCCAGCATATATCAGAGGCAAGACTCAAACCCAGGTTTTCCTGTCTCCTCCATTCATTAGACCAAATACCTCTCATAAAAGTGGTCAGTTGAATTGAAAAGAAAATTAATTAGGCATTTATTGAGTGCTTACTATATTCAAGGGATTTTTGTGTGGACCTAGGAAAAGTGAGGCAGCTAGGTGGCTCAGTGGATAGAGTGCTGGCCCTGGAGTCAGCAAGACCTGAGTTCAAATTTGACCTCAGACACTCACTGACTATGTGACGTTGGACAAGTCACTTAATGTCTGTTAGCCTTAATCCATTGGAGAAAGAAATGACAAACCATTCCAGTATCTTTGCCAAGAAAATCTCATGGACTGTATGATCCATAGGGTCACAAAGATTTAGACACAACAAAGACTGAACAACAATAAGTGAAAATGATGCTGTAGTAGGCCTAATGTGCTTGACCAGACTGTGAAAGCCTCATGACTCAGTTATTAGTGGTGGTCTCACCTGCTTTGGCTGGTAGTAGAGAATGATGAGGACAATTTGATCACAAGCAGAAACATATAATGTAGCATCTTTTTAATGACTCTAAGAGATCTCGCTGGTAAGTAGTTCTTTAAACAACTTTTTCCCAAACACATTCTCAGCTTCATTGTCATTGCTCTCCCTTGCATTAGATATCAGAACTCTCAGGGAGGCAGATCTCTTTTATTAGGAATAATGGGCAGGCTTATTGTCAGGGAAGGAAGCCCAGTCAGTGGTTTATCATCATCAACAATACTTACTGTATTTCAACTCTATGCAAGGCCATCTGCCTTCAAGGAGGTTGCAGTTGTTGGGGGAAAGAATTCATTTGCCATTTTGAGCTGAACATAGACTGGTCCTGCATATAGGTCAAAGCTGCTAAAATGAGAATTCATTGAAAGGGAAGAATATGCAGGCAAGTACTTAAAAATAATACCAATCTTAGGCTACATTTGGGTTGGGAACAACTGAGGATTTTACCTCTACTGTGATCTAGGGCAAGACACTGTACCTTCTTGGACCTCAGTTTCCTTATCTGTAAAATGTAGGGGTTGGCCTCTGAGATGTCTTTCAGCTCAAGATTTATGATCATCTATAATCCTTTGATTCTGTGACTACTTGGCCTATGAATTCATTTTAAGTTCTGTATCTGTGATACTATGGCCAATGCATATTGCTGCCTTATCTTGTTATTTAGCTTTTTTATGCCTAAGTGCCAAATGAATGAGACAGATAGCAATGGCAATTTCAACTTCTCAGAAAAAAGATGGTGTACCACAGGTGAAAAATATTGCACGTGATTTGACTGGTTTTTGCAGCTTATACACTTTTTTTGTTAATTTTTTTGTTTGTTAATTTCTTTTTTCTTTGTTGTAAGGAGGAATTGAGACATAAAAATGAAAAGGATTAATAAAGCATTTCAAAAAGAGAAGTGGTACAGGCTTTCAGAAGAGAGAGATTGCTATGTGCCAAGGTGGTTACAGACAGCTTCCTGGAGAAAGTGAGATCTGAGCTGGGCTTTGAAGAAAGGAGAGAATTTTGAAAAGCGGGGGAGGACTAGGAGAGGGCATTCTCATTAAAGGGAATGGTGTGAACCAAAGCTTCTCCACCTGTCTCAGTGGAGATAATAACATTGAACTGTTTGTTGTTAAATCCACCCCCATAAGGTTTTTGGAGAAACTTAACTCAGCTGACTTATCCTGGGGCTTTGGGCAGAAGTGGAAAGATGGAAGCAACTTGGGAGGACATTGGGGGAGGAGTGAAACAAGGAGGTGGGAGATGTGTATGGCGTGATTGGGGCTAGTTAGACCAATCTGTATTTTCTTGCCAGCTAACATCCTAGTACCAAAAGGTCCTGGCAAATGTGTTTGTGACAGTTAGATATTCAGTTAGATATTTCCTAAGGTGAGAATCCAGATGTTTGACAGATTTGGAGGTGGGAAGCCTGAGAAGGGATTTTAACATGAAATTATGTAATCTAGAAGGGCTAAGGAGTACATTGGTGTGTGTGTGTGTGTGTTTAATCTCCATATCCATCATAACTCCAAGGGCAAAAGAATCAGACCATTGTTTGTTTAGCTGAACTTTTATAGTGCTGATTGGCTTTTAAAGTACTTTGCTTTGTCTTTTACCTTTCAAGCAAGCCATAATGATACCGCTGTATACCTGTCACTGCATGTTCTGCCTTACAGTACACTGGATGATTCAGGTGTATGAAAATGATTGGTTTCTTTGGGATAGATTTATGCCATTGACTCCTATTTACCAATGAAGCAATGGGCCAAGATCATTGATTAGTGGCTGGTCACATTCTTGTACTGAAAAATCAATGGGATTGTGGAAATTGATTTCTTTAAATGAAATATACAGACCAAGCAGCTAACTACCAGCCTCCCTAGGAAAGGGAACAAAGAGTTAAAGACAAAATGAGAATTAATTCCAACACCCATATATACAAAAAGTTTCTAGAGCTCTTTCAGTGGGGACAAAGAATTGGAAATAGAGAAGATGCCTCAGATCAATTAGGGAATGGTTGAACAAATTATAGGAATGTAGTGAAATACTATTGTGCCATAAGAAATGACAAAAGGGATGGTTATCAGAGAAACCCTGGGAACCTATGAACTGATACAAAATGAAGTGAGCAGAAGCAAGAGAACAATGTTTAAAAAGTAAAAACAGCTTTGTGAAGACAACTTTGAAAGACTTGAGAACTCTAATCAATGCAATGACCAAGCATGATGTTATCTGCCTCCTGATAGAAAGGTGATGGACTAAATATGCAGAATAAGACATGCACTTTTGGATGTGGCCAACATGGGAATTTGTTTTGCTGGACTATGGATCTTTGTTACAAGGGCTTGGATTTTCTTTCTGTTTTTTGGGGGGAAGGGATAATGGAGATAAAAAATACTTTTTAACTGAAAGAAATAAAGTTCAATAAAAATGTTTTTAAATTTTTAAAAAAATTGACCCAAACCAAGACTGAATTTTGGCAGTTTCGAGACCTTAGCTTTGGTTTGTATTTTGTGGAGACACAGAGGGATGGCATTGGGGATTTTCTCTTTATCTAGCATCTAGAGAAGGAAGGGAAGAGGGGAAAAAAGAAAGCAGGTGATGGATAAAGCTTTTATCTATTTTAAAAAAAGCTAGATTCTGAATGTTAATCTTATCATTTAGAGTTGGAAAGGACCCAAGAGATCATTTAGTCCCAGGGATTCCCAACCTAACTCCCAGAGGGTATGATAAAGTTGTCAAGGGAATACAGGAATATTTGGTAAATAACTATATTATCCCAATGAAATATTTCAATACTTGTGGTAGTGAAAAAAATTACATTTAAAAACTTTATGATACTAGAAATGTTATGTACTAGATAAACTTTTTCTTATGAAAAATTAATCTATTTTATTGCATACGTATGGGAAACTTTAGAATTTATTGCCTTTCATATTTCATATTGAATAGGGGGTATAGAAAAGTTTTATTGAAAGCCAAGCAGTACAAGGACCAGAAAAGGTTGACACCCCCAATTGAGCTCAATCCTCTTATTTTACAAAGCAGGAAAATAAGCTCAGAGAAGTTACATAACTTGTCCAAGGTCACCCTGATAGCAAGTAGCAGAGCAGAGATTTGAACTCAGGATATTGGACTTTAAATCTTTCTATTATGCTAGTCTATACCACCATGCCCCTGCATGACTAAAGTAAGTCCATACCTCAGTGGAGATTTAGAAGTGTAGTTGGATTCTACTCCAGCAGTGATGCTTCCTTTTATCACTATTATTATCAAATAGGTCATAGGAAGCATTGCTAACAATAAGGTGTAGGAGTTCTAATCTTAAAAGATAATCCTGTTAAAGTGCTGTGCTCAATATGCCAGCAAATTTGGAAAACATAAAGATCAGCTTACATCCCAATCCTAAAGAAAGGTAACTCCAAGGAATATTCAAATTACCAAACAATTGCACTCATTTTGTGTGCCAGCAAGGTTATGTTAAGATTCTGCAAGCTAGACTTCAGCAATATGTGAACCAACAGTTACCAGAAGTTTAGGCTGGTTTTTGAAGAGCAGAAGAACTAGAGACCAAATTGTCAACTTTCACTGGATTAAGGAGAAAGTGAGGGTGTTCCAGAAAAATATCTATTTCTGATTCATTGACTACTCTAAAGCCTTTGACTCTGTAGATCACACAAAATGTGGTAAGTCCTCAAAGGGATGAAAGTACCAGCTCATCTTACTTGTCTCCTGAGGAACCTCTATGTGGGCCAAGAAACAATAATTAGAACTGAAGATAGAATGACTGATTGGTTTGAGATTGGAAAAGGAGTACAAGACTGTATACTGTCACTTTATTTATTTAACTTATATGCAGAGTATATCATGTGAAGTACCAGGTTGGATAAATTAAAAGCTGAATTAAGGTTACCAGGAGGAATATCAACAATCTCAGAAATGCAGATGATAACACTCTGATAGCAGAAAGTAAAGACAAATTAAGAAGATGAAAGGGTAAAAGAAGGTAAAAGGGTGATGAGGGCGAAAGAAGAAAGTGTAAAAGATGGCTTGAAGCTTAACATCAAAAAAATTGAGATCTTGACAACTGGTCCCATCACTTCTTGGCAAATCAAGGAAGAAGAAATGGAAGCAGTGTCAGATTTTATGTTCTTGGGCTCAAAGATCACTGCAGATGGTGACTGTAGTCATGAAATCAAAAGGCACTTTCTCCCTGGAAGGTAAACTATGGCAAATTTGGACAGCATACTAAAAAGCAGAGACATAGCTGACAAAGGTGAACATGGTCAAAGCTATGTTTTTTTCTAGTAGCAACATATAGCTATGAGAGCTGTACCATAAAGAAAGCTGAGCGCCGCAGAATTGATGCTTTTAAATTGTGTTGCTGGACAAGTCTTTTGAGAGTCCTTGGACAGCACAGAGGTCAGATCAGTCAATACTTAAATAATTAATTCAGGCTGTTCACTAGCAGGTCAAATACTGAAGCAGAAGCTTAAATACTTTGGCCACAAAATAGATAGATAGATAGATAGATAGATAGATAGATAGATAGATAGCAACTAGGTGGCACAGTGGATAGAGTCAGGAAGTTAGGAAGTCCTAGTTCAAATCTTGCCTCAGACATTTACTAGCTATATGATCCCAGGCAAGTCACTTAACCCTGTTTGCCTCAGTTTCCTCATCTGTAAAATGAGCTAGAGAAGAAAATAGCAAACCACTTCAGTATCTTTGCTAAGAAAACCCCAAATGGGGTCACAAAGAGTCAGACATGATTGAGAATGATTGAAAACAAGAAGTATATATATATGTATATATATTCATATACATATATAAAAATTTTATATACATACACACATACATACATATATGCTATTAAATGTGATTTCTGTGAGGGTCAGTTTTGCGGAACTGTTTTTCTTTGTGACAGTAAGGGGCCAGAGGTAAGGAGGAGTGGTATTAGGAAATTATGGTACAAAAAAAAGCATCAACAAAACTTTAAAAAATGTATGATGATGGTTAACGTGAAATATGTCTTGCATGACTTCATATATACAATGGGTGTCATATTTCTTGCTTTCTCAATGGGTAGGGAGGGGTGAAGGGAGAGAGAGAAATTAGAACTGAAAATAAAATTTTTCTAAAAATTAACTATGTATGTTTATATACATATGTGTGTATGTACATATATATATATATATATAAATATATATATAATGGTAAGGTTTCAAATCTTTTCAGACCAAGAATCTAGAGATGGAAATCTAACCCATTTATTTTATAGTCAAAGAAACAGGTTTAGGCACAGGGGTGGGAACCTGTATCCTTGAGGCCATATGTGGCTTTCTAGGTCCTCCTGTGGCCCTTAACACTTGAGGACCTAGAGGGCCACATGTGGCCTCTAGGCCTTAGGTTCCCCACCCCTGGGGGCTTGATGAAGGTTATGGTGGTAAATGATAGAGGCAGGATTTGCATCTAGGCACAAGGCCTCCACAGTCAATACATTTTACCCTATTCTATACTCCTGCCTAGAGGATAGTAGTTATCACCAAAAAGGTGGTGTTTTACCCTTTCTGACTTTATACTAAAAGCACTTAAAATGGAATTGTAAATACTGAAAACAGAACTGAAGCTGAAGAATGCCTCAAAGTAAAGCTGTTCGGGAATAAGAGAAGGAAAAGCAGAAAGGTGGTATGGACCTGCCCCACAGAGAAGATCACTAGTCTTGGGTGAATTTGGATTGTGGTTAGCTAAGCTCTGCTGTTTGAGTTTGTATCCTATCACTACTCTGCCCTTGGAATTTTCAGTCGTGTCCAACTCTTTACTGGGGTTTTCTTGGCAAAGATACTGAAGTGGTTTGCCATTTCCTTCTCCAGCTCATTTTACAGATGAGAAAACTGAGGTAAACAAGGTGAAGTGGCTTGCCCAGGGTCACACAGCTAGGAAGTGTCGAAGGCCAAATTTGAACTCAGGAAGATGAATAATCATGACTCCAGGCTCAGCACTCTATCCACTGTGCCACCTAACTGCCTGTCATAAGTTATAGAGCAGGTGCCAATCTGCATTGGCAAAGGAAATTTCCTTACTGGAAGTTTCTTGTGCCAATGAAATCACAGGTCTGGTCCAATCCCCACAATATCTTGCATGTAGTAGGTACCTGATAAATATTTGTTGAATTAGTTTGTTAAACTGAAGGAAACACGTGATAATAATGTCTAGCACTTCCATAACACTTTTAATGTTTCAAGTGCTTTCTATCTACTAATCGTTCCATTACTATTATGAGATAGGAAAGGATATTGATAAGCTAGAGTGTGTCCCGAGAGGACAACCAAGATGGGGAGGAGACTTGAATCCATCTCACATGAAAGAACTGGGAATGTTTAGCCCGGAGAAAAGAGAAAATTCAAGGGGGCAAGAATCGCTTGGTTCAAGTATTTGGAGGGCTATCATAACTTATCAAACTTATTATTTTTGGCTCCAGAGGACGAGACCAGAAGTAATCCCTGCTAGTTGGAAAGAGGTAAACATATTTGTAATGTTAGGAAAAACTTCTTGATAATTACAGCTGCCCCAAAGTGGAATCGTCTGCCTCAAGAGCTGGGGCCTTCCCTCTCATTCGAGGTCTTGGAGCAGAGAAGAGATAAGCCCTCGCCAGGTAAGTTATAGTGGTGATTCCTCTCAGACATGGGTGTTTTCCAGCTCTCAAATTCTGTAAGTAGGCCAAGTATCTAGAGATGGGCTTTGCACAACAGTAGGTGAGTAGGGTTTTTTTTTTTTTTCTCTGAGCCCTTATCAACTCCTTGTTTTCCAACACAAAAGGCTGGCCTAAAAATTTCTGCTTAGGAGCAGCTATCTAGAGACGTGTGTGGTGCTTGCTGGGGAGAAACAGAAGCAACCAGAATCCTTGAAATCCACAGATAATCCCAAACCTCACGTTATCCTCTCCTTTCAGCCCATTAACCCTACCTAACCCAGGGCTTTTACTAATACTGGCTATAAGTAAGCAAAACTGACTGGCTGGAGTTTTACTGGGGTTGGGCAGGGATTTAAGGCACAGATAAGTGTGAATAAAGAGAAATGTCCAAGAGAGGGAAAAGAAGAGAAGGGGGTGTGTATAGATAATCCATAAAGCAGCTACTAAAGTCCTCAAGGAGAAGACTGGGATGGGGCTAATTATTAAGTCCTAAGCACTCAGGAGGTGCTGGATAGAAAGACCTAAATAATTGAAGCTAGGTTTTTATTAACAGACCTGCTCTGGAATGGTTAATCATTCACTGGTGAAGTTACACTTTCAAAACAGAGAGAAAGCCAGCAGGCTTTGAGAGATTCTTCGGTTGTTTGTTTAGCCCGTGGCTCTCTGGGCTTGTAACTGATAGGTTTAAGCACAGAAAGTCACAAATTCCCTGGATGCTTCCTTAACTCATTAGCCAGGATAACTGCTCCTGTGTGATAGCTGAAGGAAGTGAGGGTGAGGGGAGTGGAGTCAACAGATCATTGGAATGGGACAAAATGGAATGGTGAAGAGTTCGCTTTAAAAAAAAAATCTGCAAATGATAAAGGGTAAATTGGGAATCCCTATGGTAGGTAAGCCACCAACTGGGCTCCTGGCAATGGGAGTCTGTTTTGTCTATGGAGCAACCTGAATACTTTCTTTCTCTATCTCTTTTTCTCCCACACAGACAAGTGAGCACACACACATACACCCACTTAGGACAACTTCCAGCTTCAGGGAGAGTCACAGGTCTATTTTATACTTAGCAACAGTCTCACCCACACAAAAATAATAAAGCCTTCTCCTGGGGAAGAGTCCAAGGTGTGACTCTAAAGTGTTGGATTGGGGAGTTGGGGACACCTGAGTTCAAATCCTGAGTTACCAGCTGTGTTACCCTGGGCAAGTTATTTAGCACTCACAGCCTCAGTTGCTTTGTTTGTAAAATGGGAATGACAGTATCCATTTACCTCACGGAATTGTGGGGATCAAATGAAATAACATGTGCAAAGTGTTTGAAAAAAATCTTAAAATATCATATAAATGCTATCATTTTGTTGTTGTTCAGTCATTTCTGACTCTTTGTGACCCCATTTGGGGTTTTCAAACCACTGGAATGGTTTGCCATTTCCTTCTCCAGCTCATTTTATAAATGAGAAAACTGAGGCAAACAGGGTTAAGTGACTTGCCCAGGGTCACACAGCTAGCAAGTGTCTGAGGCCAGATTCTACTTTGGGGCAGCTGCAATTATAAAGAAGTTTTTCCTAACATTACAAATATGTTTACCTCTTTCCAACTAGCAAGGATTCCTTTCTGGTCTCGTCCTCTGGAGTCAAAAAGAATAAGTTTGATAAGTTTAATGAGTTATGATAGCCCTCCAAATACTTGAAGATGAATCTTCCTGATTCCAGGTCTGGCACTCTATCCGCTGTGGCACCTAGCTGCCCTAAATGCTATGATTACTATTAGTTATTATTATTTAATAGAATAGAACCACAGTCATTTGGATTCATAATTTCCGGTGTTTTTGTTTTTGTTTTTTAAATCAAGGTAGTCCTCTTGGTAATCTATATACTTATTCCAACATCGACCATTGTTCACAAATATTGCTGGAACTGCTTTCAGGGCATTCAGCACATCCCTTTAAATGTCCTCCACAGTGGCCAGATGATCATCCTTTGAGAATTTGATTTTTACAAGCAGCCACAAGTCATTTGCAGCCAAGCCTGATGAATTAACTGTGTCATACCATTTTTGGTCAGAAACAAGGAAGAACAAAAGTAATCAGTGCTTTTCTTGTGTGTGGCTTATTAAAGTGGCTCTTTAGGTAGCTCTAAAAGATGAATTTCTGAATATTTTTGAGCAGTGGCTGTATTCCTGGAATGAATCTTCTTAGGGATCATCCTAGTCAGAGAATCACAGATTAGGACTTTGAAGGGACCTTAGCAATTGTTGAGTCCAACCCCCTTCTTTTCACGTATGAGGAAAATGAGTCTGAGATAGATTAAGGGACCTGCTCAGAGTCACACAGCTGGTAAGTGTTAGAGGTAATATTTGAACCTAGGTCTTCCAGATTCTGAGTCCAGCACTCCGTTCACCAAGTGACGACTTCATAGGAGAATATAGGATAGGATTTGGCCTGGGTTTTTAAACCTTTGTAGCCTTACCTACTGGTTAGATTCTAACCTGTTGCCAAAGTCATCTTTTTCTCTTAGGTTTCAAAATAAAGGCTGGCCCTTCAGATCATTTGGGGCCTGGTCCAATTCATGAAGCCAAGTTTGTCTGCCAATGAGCATCATGAATGTCAATGAGAATTTGGCCTAGTGCCTAGAGCCCCAAGCTCCTGGTTTAAATAGGTAAGATCTCCTTGTCACAGGGCCCTGAATTCCAGAATTCTCTACTGCACCTTCTTTGCCCTCAGGGTTGTCTTTCTCTCTCTCTCTCCTCTTTCATGATGGGACATGACAAGTGATTAATTCACATTATGGAAAGTAGGCCGGTAGGTAATAGGAGAAGGTGCTGCAGCCATCATATTCATGCATTCTGCCTGTCTTCGCAGCATTTCATGAATTAAGATGAATTCCCCAAGCCCAGAGTGGCTTGATCAAGATTTTTTCACCTTGAAATGTGGGGGTACAAGGTGGGTGGAGGATCCCCACAAGAGAGCTTTTTGATTTTGACTTTTTCCAAATGTGACTTCCTGGCAGGTTTCCAATTTTCTTATTAATTATATTTAATATATTTGCACAGAAGGAATATTTTATATACTATAGATTTTTTAGAAATGCTGGTGAATGAGGAAGATGTGATATCTAAGGAACAGAGAGAAAATTGGAAACTTACTCCTGAGGGGAGGGGGAGGGATAGAGGGAGAATTTTAGGCAACATAAAAGCAAAATATATCAATTTTTTTTAAGAAAAGAAAATTACTCTTGCAACAAGAAAAATTTGATAGAGTCCAAAGTATAAGGAAAGGGATTATGCTCTGATTTGTTTAGGACCACTTTTTATTTATTAATTGATTCATTAGTTTATTCATTGACCTCTAATAAGACTATCAGACATTAAAGAAGTCATTTTGTATTTGTCTTTCTGGGGTACTTTCTTTTCTGTAAAAAGAACAGAGGAAGCCATGTCCTAGACCAGTTGTATTAAACTGTTTTACTAGACCAGTGGTGTTAAACTCAGATAGAAACAGGAGACACTGAACCATATATAAGAATCCCTATATAATCCATATTGACTTAGTCTTAAAATGTACTATTATCTATGTTTTATTATATTTTTATTTATTTTGGCAAGTATTCCCCAATTACATTTTAATTTGGTTTAGGCCTCTCAGGAGCATTATGGACCATATATGGCCCATGGGCCTCTGTTTGACACCTGTGAACTAGATGACCTCTAAGAATCTGAGGTAGGATTGACTTCAAGTGTCAAAGAGGCACAAAAACATTGCAGGAACCATTCTATTAGAGGGAATATCGTATTATGAGATATTGTCGGTGGTACAATGGATGTGTATCAGAAAGACCTGAGTTCAAAACCTGCCTCAGTTGCTTAGTAGCCATGTGTCCCTGAGAAACTGACTTAGTCACTCAGCCTCAGTTTTCTCATCTGCAAAATGAGGGTTTTGGAATTAATACCCTCTAATTCCACTTCTAGTTCTAATGCTATGATCCTATGTTGAAGCATATCTGAACTCCCATTATGGCACAAAGTAATTGATGGAATGGCAACTTTAAGTATTCCTTGACCACGTGAGAAATAGAAATTAAAAATAATAAATTCTAGGCAGATATAAAAATGACTTATTCCCCCATGGAAGGTAGATTTGAAAGTGTGCTTGAATAAAAATGAAGATTATTCGTAGCCAACCTCTACCTTCCAATTTGAAAAATCCCTGAGTTGGCTTGATAGGTAGGAGGTTTGAGACATATCAATTGTAAAGACCTCTGGTTTTGGAAGTTTATGTTTGAATCTTGGCTCTGTTCCTTACCTCTTCTGTGACCTTGAGCAAGTCACAACCTCTCTGGGCTTCAGTTTTCTCTTCTGAAGGGGCTGGACTAAAAGAAGACCTCATAAGGTCCCCTAACAGCCCTAATCTAGAATCCTATGATCTTATGATTGGGGTTTAGTCCCACATCAGACCCAGGAAAGCTATCTTTTCTACCCACAAGAGAACTTCCTGAGGACATGGCTTCCTCTGTTTTCTAGATTTGATTTTATCTTCTTCACGATCAGGATCGTATCAATGCAGGGAAACAGCTATTCTCAGAAGAAAAAATTGCTATCAGGAACATACAGAAGCAGCTGCCTTCTCTCTCCCTCTCAAACGGGACAATTAATGCTATCCCAAGGTACACAAGGCAAATCCCATTAGGACAAGTTAAGCTTCATTTCTGTGTGCCCCACCCTCAGTCGTAGGTTTCCTCCAGCATGCTTCCACTCCCTAGAAATAGTCTGGTCATGTAACCCTAAAGTGGACACTTTCCTTTTGTGTATCCTCAAGAACTGTCCCTATTATCAAAGCAAAAGTAGGTGTATTAACAAAAATGATTCCCTAGCCCCAGAAATTTCTAGTGATTTCTAGCAGTATCAGTATTTGAGACACACCTGTGGGATACTGGAAATACGGCTACATTTTGAGTCAAGAGACATTTATTCCTGATACTTAGGATGATAGATCTGGAGCTGGAAGAGACCTCAGAGGAGATCTAATTTGACCTTCTTATTTTTACAAATGAGGAAACTGAGGCCCAGAAAGGTGAAATGATTTTCCCAAGGTACAGAGAAAAAGCATCGTAGAAAAAGTTCTATGCCCAAAGCCTTGTTCTTTTGTGGAGATGGACTTTCAAGGATTATTCAAGCAGAACGCAAGCTAAGGTAGGTTTATGGAAGGGAAAGCATTTGAGTGTGAGTCTAATGACTTGGAAAGCAGACAAAAAGTACAGGAAGTCTTATCACAAGAAAGTTGGCCACTAGGTAGTAGTGAGTGACCTATGAGACAAGAGAACTATTCTCATGATGGTTTCTCAGTCTCTTTGGTAGCACAAAAGGGATCAAAGGGTGCTAAGAATCTCACACTTCTTAGACCTCCTACAAATACTATTTGAAAGAATGATTCAAAACCCCTCTGAGACCTTAAGTCTGGCTTTATCTGCCTGTGAAAAGGCCAGGAATGTAACTAAACAGGTAGTTGAGATAATGCCCTTGACCTCTGGGCTTTCCTGGTGTCTTTACCTTTTCCATACCTACTCAGCTACATGGGAGAACAGAAGAGAGTTGTGTTTCAAAAGCTGGGGAACCTTAAACCCTAGAATTGTTCAGGAGCTACACAAATAATCATTCCCTGGCTTATAGTCTAGATTTCAAAGAAATTGGGAGGTATATAGAATGCTCAACATAAGCCAGGGTAAGATCTCTTGTAGAAGGACCCTGTCTCCTGGACAAGTCTAAAGAAAATACTAAACTTCAGGATGTTAAACTAGTTGGGGGACACTTTTTCTATTCCCCTCAACCTTGTTCTAAAAAGTTTAACACCTGGGGCTTACAATTTTCTTCTGGGAAGATAAAAGGCCTCAATAGCCAAGGCTCTAAAAGCATGTCAGGTACCCAAGATTTTAGCTATGTCAGAACCTGGAGGCCATAGAGAAAATAGCCAAGCAGCATCCAAAGAAGATGACATTGAAGCAGTGTTCAGCAGAGTGAAATTCTGACAGCATATCATCAGGAGTCTATGTGCCCCATTAAGCAGTGTTCAAGGGAGACTACAAGACTAGCATAGAGGGGCAGCTAGGTGGCGCAGTGGATAGAGCACTGGCCCTGAAGTCAGGAGGACCTGTGTTCAAATCCCGTCTCAGACCAAACACTTGACACTTACTAGCTGTGTGACCCTGGGCAAGTCACTTAACCCCAATTGCCTAAAACAAAACAAAAACAAAAAAAAACCCAAAACAAAACAAAAAAGACAAACATAGAGCAAATCTGGTGAGAACAACAATTGCTAAAAGACATCAGTGGCCCTATAGCATTGGGGACATGATTTGTCTCTCTACATGCATATCCTGGTCACTTATGTTCCCTCTGTGTGCATCTGTCTATGTGTGTATTTGGCACATATTCCCTATATACATACCTCTCCATTAATATTCCATATCTTCCTTATGTGTGTCTGTGTATATGTATGTTGTAGTATGTATATTTGTGGGAGAGCATGCCCCTGCTGTGTATGGGGAATATTTTTTTGCTACTTTTATTACTATTCCATTTAATTGTCTCTGCTCTGAACCAGTTGTGTCCTCTGGCTGACTACTAAAGGTAATTGTATTGGTGGGGGCTGGTGAGCTCTGGATTTAGGGATTCTAGACCCACAGAATGCCTCCAACTTGGGGTAATCAGTCCCTGCGGATTCACCTTCTGAGTTGAGGGGGGTGGCGAGGGGAGTCTGCTCATGTGCTACAGTTAATTTAATTGTTGATATTCTTAAATTTTTTTTTTCCCTGATGACTGAGTTGATACATTGCTGGAGGAACTGAACCACATTTCCGTTGACATTACTGCTATAAATAAAATCAGGAGACAAGAAAGGAATTATAGCTCATTAGAAGGTTGATCCATAGATTTTCCTCAGAGAGGTGAGTAAAGAATCGGCAGGGCTGATCTCATCACATGGCCCAAGGGCATAGAAATATCATTTCATGGGATATTTGGCCATCTTGCCTTGAGGTACTCATGATGAACATAAGCCAACATGATCATAAAGATAACTACAGAGTATGTGCCAAGAACTTGACAAGATTGTCCAAAGTGTCAAAATGCACCTTGGCTCTAAAATGAAGGTGAGCATTAAAGGAAATGGCACTTTGTTGAAATCTGAGTTCATACTTTGATCAGTGCAAAAGGCTGACGATGGAACATGCCTCCTTCATCTTGAGAAAGTGGTGATGGACTAGAATGTGATATACATTTTCATACATGGCCAATGTGTTGATATGTTTTGACTGTAGTTATTTGTTATAAGAGAGAACTCTTATTTGGGAGAAGGGTGTAAGTTAGTATGTATGCGTAGAGAGGAATAGGCAAAAAAAAAAAGGAAGAAAAAAGCATCATTAAAACATGTAAAATAAACAATAGAAAATGAAAAGAAGTTTGTAAGAAGACAAAAACATGGCAATTTTGTTTCTAACTTGTTAACTTTAACATACATTCAAAAGACAAAGTACATAAGAGAAATTAATGATTGTATATTCAATTTTATTTTTTGCTCTTTGAATATTGAAATATTTGTGCTTGTTGATGATTGTTAAGTTCATAATAAAAAAGAAAATTTATAAAAATTTGGACTACTCAAAAACTGTATGTCAGGAATATTTTCTGTGAGTGGGGATTCAGAAACTGCTGGACATGTCAAGTACCAATGACATTAGAAAAAAGAAACAAAATTTACTATTTTTATGCACAGGAAAAAATGATTAATGATATGAATATCATTTCTGTGTACAATCAGGAAATCAAGTTGTTAGAGTAAGGATCAAAATCAATAAAAATCAAATTGGAAGACAAGATAAAGATGCAAACATACATTGCATGTGATCACAGCAATTCTGACCAAATTTGTTTAAATAAACTTTTGACTCTGAAAAATGAAAAATGGAAAAAAGTTAAAACAGTGATTCTCTCATCCTTTCTTTGAGAAGCTCAACTACTGCAAATGAGTTACCACAAAGAGGAGGCCAAGAAAGTCTAGAAATTGCCTCAGCTAGAAAACATTTGATTTCTTTGTCAAATGAAGAGATGTTCATTTGACACCTAAGGAGAACACTGGTTTAGAACATAAAGCTCATTTGAAATTCATAGAGGAGGGGTTCTCATGTTCAAAACAATCACTGCCAAGTGGCTAGACTAGTGGTGAAGAGCTTCTCTTTACTTAGTCTGGTTCTTGGAAAGCAGACACATTCTCATATGTAAATATTTTTCTAGAGTTGTCATATGGCTGTGAGTCACAGAATACTTAAGACCTGAAGTTAAAAATCACTCAAAGGGCAGTGGAGAGGCACATGGTAGGTATGCTTAGACTGAAGCCCTTTACAAACTAGGAATTATGCCAGAGAAGCAATACAATGATGTCATCAAAGAAATATATGATTGAATAAGAAGCTGGGCTGGTCATGAGATGAGAGTGAGAGATAACTGATGGGACAGCTTGAACACTCTATTGGTATCCTTGAAATATCAAAAAGAATGTTAGGAAGGCCACTAGCATTTACAGGCTGTTCCCTCCTTAATTTATGAAAGGACTTGGGAGCTAGGAATAGTGGTCTATGCTTGTAATTCTAATTACTGGGGCAACTGAGGCTAGTGGTTTTCTTTAGCTTAGGAGTGCTGAGCTGCAATGGGCTAAGCTGATCAGGTGTCTATACTAAGTCTGGCATCAATATAGTGAGTCCCTGCAAGTAGGAGGTGAGGTGGGGTATGGGGTGCCAGGTTGCCTAAGAAGAACAAACCATAGCAGGTTACAAACAGAGTAGGTCAAAGTCCCTGTGCCAATCAGTAGTAGGGTCAGTACTGTTAGTGGCCTCTGAACTTCTAACATAAGTAAGAGAGGGAGAATCAGAAGAAAGAAAGAAAGAAAGAGAGAGAAAGAAAGAAAAAAGAAAGGAAGGAAGGAAGGAAAGAGGAGGGAAGGAAAGAAAAAAGAAACGAAGGAAAGAAGGAAGGGAGAGAGGGATGGTGGGAGGATATGAGTAAGAGTCATATCAGATGGTCAGAAATAGTTTATCATTTATATCAATGGAGAGAAGTTCCCAATGACATGGATCCATTGGAGTATCGTAGAATAGAGGGAAAAGATGAAAGGTTATTAGTAGTAGCACTTCTCAAAACAGTACAAAGAAATTGAGGGCAAATGTAGCCCATAGAAAACTTGGCATGAGATCCAATTAAGCCAGGCTGTTCTAAGAGCATTTGTAGATTAAAAAAGAAGGATAACAATAGGCATGGAATAGAAGAAATCTACTGGTGTTTCTATATTATCAATGATGGTAGTGGAAACACCATCTTACTTTACTACCTTAGCACACATTTTACTATGTAAAGTGATGCAAGTGGCATTGGAGATAAAGATGGGAATAGTAACTTAACCTGACTAAACATTCTGAGAATAAATTCATGCTGGTGGTGATACAATTTTTGAAGATATTTGACTGATTTTCAAAATAGTTCAAGGAAGGAAAGATTCCAGATGAATGAAAAAATTATCACAGACAATACTTTTTTTCCTTCAAAAGACATTTGAGAATATAGAAACCTATACATCTATTTTCTCACTTTCATAACATTTTTATAATATTTTACTTATGTCTTACAGGGCATGTACAGAGCTCTCCTGGCTACTTTCAGCTGACCATATATATACCAGCTCAGCCCTTGGGCACTTTGGGGATAACCACCCCCACCTCCAAGTACACAGATGTGTATGTATGACAGTGCTAAAGGGCCCAATTACTTTGAGAATGGTAAGAGTTAATAATTCACTGGATCTTTAAAAGAAAGTGATCCATTCCTAAAAGTCTCTCTCTTTTTATTTGCAAATCATTTCAGGGCTAATTGACTTTATCTATAGAAGGGTAGTCTGGAGAAAACTAGTGTCCTTTCCCTTTACTCTGGGAGAAATGCCAAACAGCCAACACAGGGGAGCTAAAGTAGGGGCTTGGCTAGGTAAGCATAGTTTGTCCCATGGATTTCCTGGTTGCCTTTTCCTATTTGTGTTTCTTCTCTGAGTGTAGGTAATTAAATAGTGATCCTGAGATGGCTGTGTCCAAGTCTTGGAGGAGACCTTGTGAGTTTGAGAGGTCTGAAGATCTACTAGACCCAGTTGTTAGGAAGCTGCCTGGTGGGAAAGGGAGTTCCTACTCTTGGAGAAGGTGACCACTGACCAAAGGATAAACCTAGTTCCTAGCTTGGCTTCCCGGAAGACATCTACCTAGAGGGAGCCAGTGCAAAGAGAGATGAAATATTAAATGCCTATTCAACAGTTCCAGGAACTACTTCATGTTGTTATGTTTAAGTCTCAACTTCCTGAGACATAATGCTAGTATTTACTATTGCTGATTGTTTTATTAATGCCTGCTTGTAAGAATCTTTTTTGTTAAGTATTTCTACTGTGTGGAGGAAATAAATAGATCTTCCATACCTGGTTTACATTGAACACTTGCCCCCAACCCCTTTGAAAAGGCCTTTCATATGAACCAAACTTAAATTTTAAGTAATCTTCCCCAGGAAGGCTGGAATGGGGGGGGGGGGGTGTATAATGAACTAAACAGCATAAGAAAAGTATTTGAAACTCTTATTAGAGCCCAAATTCTTTGGGACTAAACCTAGCCACTTTGTGCATGGGTTCAGAGCTGAGAGGGGGCCCTTAATATAATTCCAAAGCATCCAGGGCCCAGTACCAGTTCTAATTATTAGATATGCATCAAGGACATTATGAAAAAATTTAAAAACATTATCAAGCATTTTTTTTCTTCCTTCCACTTTACTACTAACCCCCCCACCCCGGGGGGAAATGGTAAAGCCTCTTGTAACAAATTCCTCTATTGTCCATCTCCAAAAATTGGCCTCGTTCTGCATATTAATCCATCATGTCTCTGCCAGGATCTGAGTAGGGAAGGGAAAGGAAGAAATATTTAAGTATATAGTATTTGCTATGTGCCAAGCTCTGTGCTAAGTGCTTTTTACAAATATTATCTCATTTGATCCTCATAATAACCCTGTAAGGTAGGTGCTATTATTGTTTCCATTTTACAGGTGAAGAAACTGAGGCAAACAGAAGTTAAATGATGTGCTCAGGGTCACATAGCTAATAAGTGACTGAGGTTGTATTTGAAATCAGATATTCCTGGCTCCAAGCTCAGCATTCTATCCACAGTGTCCCCAGCTGCCTCACGTTCTGGAATCGTGGTTGGTCACTATGTTGATCAAAATTCTTAAGTTTTTAAATTGTTAGCTTTTGCAGTGTTGTTATTACAGTGGTTCTGTTCACTTCATGTTGCATCCACTCATACAAATCTTCCCAGGTTTCTCTGATACCATTTCTTACAGCATAATACTGTTCCATTACATTACATGCCATTTTTTGTTCAAACAGTCCTCAATAGATGGGTACCTCCTAAGTTTCCAGTTCTTTGCCACTACAAAAAGAGCTGCTATAAATATTTTTGTACTTTCAGAATTTTTTTCTCTTTTAAAAAACACTTCTTTGGGTATAGGTGTCATTGCTAGGTCAAAGGATATGCTCATTAGTAATTTGGGAGTCATAGTTTTAAATTGCTTTCCAGCATTTGGCTAGACCGATTCACATCTCCATCAGTAATGCATTAAGGTGGCTGTTTTCTCACAGACCCTCGATATTTGTCATTTTTCTTTCTTTGGTCAATTTCCCCAATCTTATAGGTGTGAGGTAGAACCTCAGGATTACCTTTATTTGTATGTCTCTAATTTTAGTGATTTGGAGCATTTTTTCATATGGCTATAGAGAGCTTGGATATCATCCTCATCAAAGAGATTGTTAATGAAAACATGAAATGAAAAAAGGCAGATGTTGACTTACAATTTTCTACAGAAGACTGTATCTTCACAGTCACACAACTAACTGACAAGTATAGAGAATATATGATCCTGTTGTGTTTATTTTGTTGTTGATTTAATTTTTTTTTGGCTTTAGAACAAAATGTACAGTATATTTAAGGGTCTCCTCAAACAAGGTATTCCACATATAAGTGGGTACACATATTAAAATCATACAAATGACACAATATATAATTGTTTGGGGTCTATATCCATAATTTCATTAATTTAGAGAACTTTTTGTGAGGAAACTCCCTGCACCAATGCAAATAAGAAACTGTCCTTTAATAGATAGTCTAAGACATTTGCCTGTAGTACTGAGAGAGGTAGGATGTCTTGCTCAAGGTCACAAGTCAAGCATAGGTCTTCCTAACTCTGAGACCGGCTTTTTATCCATTATACATATGACCTCACATGATACATATATAACACTTCTGATAAAATAATTTATTTGACAACTGTAGCCAAGAAAAGAACTTTGATCAATGATTCACTGTATCAAGATCAAGCAAAGTAAAAACCAGGCAGACATATGCTTATCCAAGATATATATACTCCTGCAACACAGAGAATATCCTGGGCAGAAGTGGGGATCTCTAGCTGTGTGAAGCTACTCCCATGCCTTGGTTCATTAACTCTTACTTAGATATTTTATTTCAAAAGTAAAGAGCAGACTCACCTTTGAAACCCAAAGGCATTTATTAGGGACCCAGCACTGATATAGTCAGTGTCATGTTTTCTGTGGACAGGATGTATTGGTTAAATAAATTATTTGTGTGTGTGTGTGTGTGTGTGTGTGTGTGTGTGTGTGTAGATAGATACAACACACACAAATGGGCTCAGAGTAAAACAAGTTTACTACCTGTGTGGCATTGAGAGGCCATCAATATGACAAAGATGAGGTGCATTACAACAAGAAGGGCACTCCCCAGGTGGTATTGGAAGATTGCCACACACATGGTGTTGTAAGCTGAGTTTTTTAGAATAGCAATCTTCCAAGTAGGGTGTGTTTACCCTAAGGGGTACACAAGATGATCCACTGAGGTGGAAGAAGAAAATATTAGAATTCCTATTTTTATTTTGTTTGATCTAAAAATAATTAAGCAGTATCATTATTTAATATACAGATTGAAACCGATACTCTTACTTCGTCCTGTAATTCCAGGACTTTTCTCTGTGTTGATTATTTCCAATTTATCCTGTTTATAACTTGTTTGTACAAAGTTGCATGTTGTTTGTATGTATGTAGTTAGACCATGAACTCCTTGAAAGCAGTCTTTTACCTTTCTTCAAATTTTCAGAACTTAGCACAATGTCTGGCATGCAGTAGGTATGTAGTAAGTGTTTATGGACTGACTGGTCACATGAGCTATCCTGAAGGAATAATGGGAGGTCCTCAACAGGGGGGGTTGACAGCAGTGCCCTTATTTGTCAGTATCCTCATGTTGCAATGCATTGCAGGTACTTGATTTAGTGGATTGATGGGTTATATTATCTGGTTTTATCTAAACTGTTAAGTTAGAAGGAGCTTACGCTCTTTGAGAATAGGAATTGTTTCATTCTTTGTCTTTGTGTCCCCAGCCCCTAGCACAGTGCCTGGTAGTAGGAGCTTAATAAGAGCTTTTGTAAAAATATTCCCGTAAAGAAACCTCAAATTGAAGATAACACTAATAACATGAGCATCAATGGACAATAAAAAAAATGGCAAAACTGATACTTCTCCAGTTCTTAGTATGAGTCCTTTGTTAACCACTTTTGGAGGTAATTGATGGTGATCTCATCATGACAAGAAATTCTCCAAAAAAAATTCTAAAATTTTAAGGAGGATTATTTGAAATATGGATTTATTACTAAGTGTATATTGTGCCTTGAGAAATTATTAGCAAATGATAGCAAGAAGCCATCATGATTAGTAAGACGTTTAAAAACTTAAGTTTTTGGTGTTCAAATGATGGTAAGTGGGTCACCTCTAAAAGCTCAAAAGTGGGGGCAGCTAGGTGGTGCAGTGGATAGAGCACCAACCCTGGAGTCAGGAGGACCTCAGTTCAAATCCAGCCTCAGACACATAACACTCACTAGTTGTGTGACGCTGGGCCAGTCACTTACTCCTAATTGCCCTCACCAAAAAAAACAAAACAAAACATTAATTAATTAAAAAAACAAAAGCTCTCAAAAAAATTGGAAACAAAAATTTTATAATCTGTTTAAGAATCTTACAAAAGCAGAGTTCTTATGGGTTTTTAATCCATTTATTAAAAATGTAAAAAAATGCAACATCTTCCAATTAGTTTGCAACAACTGGCATCAGGGAAGATTAAAATTTACTAGTATAAAATACTCTATATGTCTGTCTGAAAAGTTTATTCCTCTTTCTCTATTTTCTGGAGTTGGTCCCAAAGAGGCTTCCCCTCTTGTAGAAGATAATATAGATTGTTTCTCTTCTCCAAAGGGAAAAGGGAAGCTAATAAGTGTTTTTATAGCACCTACTAGGTGCCAAGCATTGTGCTAAACACTTTACAAATATTCTCTCATTTAATACTCACAACATCCTGTGAAGTAGGTGCTGTTATCTTCATTTTTTTTTTCTTAGTTGAGGAAACCAAGGCTGGTTTAAGTGACTTTCCCAGGGTCACAGAACTGGTAAGATTATGAGCTCAGCTTTGAACTCAAGCCTTCCTGACTCCAGATCCAGTACTCTATCCACTTTATCACCTAGCTGCCTCAAAGCTTTCACGTCAACTCCACCCCTCAAGCAGACCTGCAGTATCCAACAATCATTCTCTTCACCATTTAGGAGCGTCTTATATAAAATACTCCAGGTTCGAAACCTGGGATACACATTGTCTACCATGTCATAGCAGCCTTTCCACCCTGGAAATCAATTATTCCCCTGTGGCCATCTTACCCTAGAAGGTAATTTGACTTTGTAGCCCCTTCCTCTTATGGGTCCATTCCTTCCAGAGATTGATTCTTTTGAGAAGTCCCATCTGTTGCCTCAATTCCTACCTAGCCTTTAATCACCAAATGGGGGTTGCCTCAGACAAACTGAGACCTGGGAAGACCTTAGCTTAAAAAGGCCAGGGTCTCTCTCTGCATCTGGTGCCATCACCAGTCTTGTCACTGGACCACGATTACTCTGGAGAAGAGTAATGACGACTTCACACAACTCTACATCACTTAAATCCAATTCATTTGCAAGTCAAGACATCACCCTCCTTTGTCCTTGGTCCTATTCTAGAACCAAGAACAAACAACAGCAGCAGTCCTCCCAGAGCCTCCATTTTAAGGGAAGTATCCGGACCATTCTTTTATTTCTCTCTTCTCCTTGCCCCAAGAAAAGTGGCCAAGTTAGCAATGTTTATATCCTCATTCTTCTTTGGGCTCTGCTCCTGACTTTCCAGACTTCCCTACCCCCTTATTTTTCAACTTCTTTTTATATGTTGCCTTCCCTCTTTAGAAAGTAGGCCTTTTGAAGGAAAAGACTATCTTTATTTTTGCTTATATTTGTTTTCCTAGTACTTAGCACAGTGCCTGACACATAGTAAGAGCTTAAAAAATGCTAATTGACATGATGCTTGCTAAATTTCAGCAAAAACAAAAACAAAAACAAACCTCAAAATGAAACAAAACAAAAAAACAAACCAATGTATAATTGATGGATGGAATTGAAAATTGAGTCTCATGATGTAGTAAGCACAACTAGTGATTCACTTCTTCCATTTGGATTGACATATCTTTTCAAAGTATCTTTTCCAGCCATGAAAACTCTTAAAATCAAACTGATCTTAGAACAAGGCCTTTGATTTGCTGCATCATAAAGTATTAAACCAAGATTTGGAAAAATAATGAGGCTTATTCAGTCAAATTGCTCTCATTTAAGAATATTCTTAATCAAGAAATCCTCAAAGTATACCATTAATAAAGAAGACAAAATAAAAATAACTTAAAATTGCTTAGTTTATCTTTTTCTCACCCTTTAAAAAAATTTTACTTCTCTGTGTGTGTGTGTGTGTGTGTATGTATGTGTGTGTGTATTTCATAGGAATGGGGGATAAGGACTAGATCTGTAATTCTATTGGTATAGAGAAATCCCAGGAGAGGAAACTTCCTCTACCAATGCAGGTCATCATGCTATCTGCAACTTGTAGTTTTATTAGGTTGCCTAGATCACTAAGAGAAGGTCATTCAGTCATTATGTGACAAGACTGGACTTGAATCCAGGTCTTCCTAGTTTCAAAGTCAACTCTTCAGCCACTATAATATCAGAATACCTATTGCGTATTTTAGAATGTGGAGAGAGAGAGAGAGACACACACACACACACACACACACACACACAGAGACTGACAAAGAGACAGAGACACAGAGAGAGAGACAGAGAGAGAAGGAGGGAAGGAGGGAGGGAGGGAGGAAGAAAGAGAGAATACTCAAAATTTATTTATTGCTAGGGATGCTCAATAAGTTTGGAAACTAATACTCTAGAATACAGGCTAATGGAGTGTCTTATATGGCATTTGGCGAAAGAATTCCCACTTAGCTGTCTTGGACTCCAGTTCTCCTATGTCTGGAGGCACAGTCAGCTTCTGATCAGTCAGAGCTCAAGGCCAGGCATCACCTCAGGTCAGTGACTGCTAGATGAATGATTTTACCTGGCCAGGCTAGAGCTTGGTTTTTGTAATTCTCCTCAGAGCCATGTCTATATCCAATTGGTCTTTTCAGATATTGTGGTTTATCCATTTGTTGGCACAGGCCATCCTAAGGTTTTAGAATGTCCTCATTAGGACAATGCAAATCAATTAAACTGATCAACACCCTTCCCCCCCCCAGTAGTCCCTGCCCAAGGTGGAGAGTTAGTGGGATTAAATATCTGAGTGAAATTCTATCAATTTTCAAACTGAATATTTTGCAAGTTATAAGAATCACACAGTGTGTATGTGATAAGCATTGATAAACATTGAGCATATCTCATACTGGTTGGTTTATCTACCCAATACATCCTGTTCGTGGAAAACATTGTGCTGATTATGTCATGTAGGGAAAGGGAAGGGAATAGAATAAACCTTTATGAAGTACTAACTGTGTACCAAGTGCTGTGCTAAATACTTTTTAAAAAAATACCTGAATCCTACAGGATTTCCTGATGAGTTCTATGGTCATTAAAAAAGGAGCCAGGCTAGTCATCCACACAGGAAAATAATAATGGATAATACTGATATAGCACTTTATCTCATTTAAACCTTACAACAATCTAGCAAAGTAGGTACTACAATCATTGTTTCTACTTTACAGGTGAAGCAAGTGAGGCCCAGAGAGATTAAGTGATTTGCATATGGTCACTTAGTAAGTATCAGGGGCAGTATTTGAACCCTAAGCTTCCTAACTACAGGTTTAATACTCTATTTATTATACCACACTGACTTTCAGCAGAGTAAATAGGAAATACATATTCGCCAGATTATAGTGTGCACTTGGAAAGGCTTCTCATTGAATTATTGCACTAGTACATATATAGGCAGGCACTTCAAATGAACAATGAACTGGGACCAGAACTGAAGGAGAAGAGCTCTGGTAGAATCCTATTCGGGAGACAACACTGTGCTTTCAGTGATCTAAGCTGCTGGTAGAATCAAAAGTCCATCTTTTTTATTAGGAATATGAGTCTTCAAATAATACAGTCTCAGAAGAATCAAAATTCTGCATGATCCTATAATCACATGGTAGGAAAATGAATTTTACCAAAGCTGACTTGCTCATGGGAGGGGTCACGGAAGACATCATTAAGAACATGCATGATTCAAAAAAGAGGTGGACTGGTCATGCACGCAAAGTGAGGTGCAGCAAAGCTCTGCTTTCACTCTTTCAACACCCAGGTGCACTATAGGAAGTTAGGTTCTCAGAGGTAGGCTGACTATACCTTCCCTTGGTGGTGTAAGGCGATGCTTCTTAATTGTGGGTCACGACCCCAAAAGTAAAAGGTTTCTGAATGCGCAACAACAACAAAATAATTAAAAATCAAATGTGTAATGAATCCAAGGTGTTTCTGGCAGCGCTTACCCAAGTTGCACCACGCAATTTCACTGCAGCCTTGGTTCTGAACACAAAGCATTTGCACTTTGCACTGCACATGACATCACACCGTGCAACACCAACAAATGCTGTCGAAATGTGAAATGGGGTCACAAGTGGAAAAAGTTTAAGAAGTCTTGGTCTAGGGTATGCCTGATGGACAGTGGCAGTATCATTCTCTAATGCTATCAGCTTGAGCCTTCATTCTGGTGTATTCTTACTTTAACCATGAATGATTAGCACACCAGTTCCATTTAACCAATTAACATTAACTTTTAAGAAGGGGTATTTACAATGAAGTATTACAAAAACAAAAGAAGAAACATTTTCTCATCTCTCCCCTATATCATATCATTCTCTGGGAATAGTGGGCTCAAACTTAAAGCATTTCTAGGGGAAACTGAGTCTTCCTGTCTCACTCAGTATGGAAGTGCTATGGCTGGTCCCAGTATTAAATGACACAGGAGATTTAACCTGCTCTGTTTTCCCAACCTAGGCTGGTTTGCCCCTCCTTAGGCAACTTGGCAGTTATTTGCTCCCGGGGGCTGCCCATATTGGTGATACCCTTAGTACAAACGCCTGATTGACTTTGGTCCAACTGTAGCTTAGAACTCCCCAATCCAAATGATTTGTTGGCCTCAGCATACCCAGTACCAGAGTCCACAGAGTGCACCACCATTGTCCAGCTTAAGGCATTTTCTACAGAGCATTGGTCCCTTCAAGTTCATTTCCAAATTTGGCATAGGTGCTGGATGAGTCCACGTCTCAGCTACTGTAGGGTTGGGTTGAGCTGCTCACTTTATACTTTTGTCTCTACTGCCTGGCTTCCTGCAAATGCCAATGTGGATTCAGGCTCCTCGATTTCTGGTGCTTCACTCTGGTGACTCTTTGAAGTTCATAGTAGCTTCCTATTGCCTCTAGGAACAAATACAAAATGCGGTTTGTCATTTAAAGCCTCTTATAACCTAGCCCCCTTCTGCCGTTCCAGTCTTTTTACACCTTGCTCTCTTACATGTACTGTTAAGTTCAGTGACACTGGCTTCTCCCTGGCTGTTCCACAAACAAGACACTATCTCAGCTCTGGGCTGTCTTCCATCCCTGACTTGCTCTCCTTCTTCACCTCAGACTACTGACTTCCCTGGCATCCTTTAAGTTCCAACTAAAATCCCAACTTCTATAGGAAGCCTTCCCTAACCCCTCTTAATTCTACTGCCTTTCCTCTGTTCATTATTTCCTTTTTATCCTGTATTTAGTGTGCTTTGTGTATATTTGTTTGCATGTTGTCTCCTTCTTTAGATTCTAAGCTCCTTGAGGGCAGGAACAGTCTTTTCCTTCATTTTGTATCCCTATGCCTTGGTACGGTGGCTAGCACATAGTAGGAACTTAATAAATGTTTATTAATTGGCTGATTTTTTAAAGTCATAAGTAACAGAAGGGTCATGAGCTCTCAGCTTCACGTTGCCTTTGGGAGAGAGCCTGAGGCCCCTCCCTCACCTGGAGGCCCACAGTTAGCTCATCTTTCATCTCCAATGCCATATAAGACCAGAAAAAGCCAGAACCAAGAGATTCATTCTGGCTGGCCAGTACCATTTGAATGTGTCCCAGTTCTGGCTCCATAGTCAATCAAAAAGGCTTCCTTTCATCACATGTTTAGCAGACCAGAACCAGTTACAGACTGTCTGCACATGCTCCAAAGTCTATAAGGGAATTGTACCAACTAAGCATTCTGCATGTGCTCATAAGGATTGGACTCATTGGCCAGTCACTCCTTTACAGAGGGATAATAAAAGGATAGCCTGAATGCTATACTGAAAGCCCTAAAATATTAAAAGAACCAGTAGAAGGCCAGAGAAGGGAGATTTCTTGGGCAGTGCCAGCCTTGGGTGTTGCCTTGTAAGTATTTGTAAGTTCAAGTATTTGGGAGCTGACTCTCTAAAGAGAAGGGGAGTTCCTGAGTAATACGCCTCTTCAAGAAATGAGATCATCACATACGTGACCCCTGGTCTTAGAGGAAAATAGAGGGTGAGGGAGCAGAAGACCTGTACTTTTCTCGTTACTAATACTGGGAGGGATTCCCACCATGTAAGTCAGTGGTAGGGACTTGTTTGCCTTTCAATAAGTCCCAAAATGTTTGCCTTTGGCATCGAGGAGTGGGTGGGGTGGTGTCTAAAGGCAGAAGACATCAAAAATCTGCGAGGATGTGTCTAGAACCCTATGGGAAGGCTAAACATTCACTGGAATTTCAGAGTATTTTCCCCACTGGCAACCCTGAGTTCAATTCCTTCTAAGGGGAATTACGTAAGTGTTTTCTATATCTGTTTATAGACTTCACTGAGTCCTTTGTGTCTTCTGCCTTTTTTTCCCTTGTGGGATAAAATAAAGATTGTTCTCTACTCTACATGCAGTTGTTACTCTGAATGCTTGTACGGGAACTTTGGATCCCAGTTTTGTGGAAACTTAGGCACATGAATATTTGGAGATTTCCTAGTGTAAACTCTTTATAGTGCCATGATAAGATGAAAGAGATAATAAGCCTTTCTGAATACACCCCTAAGATCAGGTTTCACTTATATGAGCCCAGAGATTGAGGGGTCCTTGTCATGGATAATAGGAGATTTATAGAAGGACTCAAAAAAATGAAGAAGTATGGAGAGTAAGCACTCTGAATCAATAGAGATAGTATCCACATTGACAGATCATGAATTCATTGAAGTATTAACCATAATTCTGTTTTACATTAAAGGAATTTGTATAATTTAGTCTAGAAGCAAAAAAAATAAATTAAGCATCAACATTTATTGATGTTGAGATTTTTTTTTGTTTGAGAACTTTTTTTTTTTACTTGAATTATCTGTATAAAAATCAAAACTAGTTATAGTAAACTCCAAAAGTAGAGTCCAGATTGACAAGATTGGAAGCATTAACTAAACAAATTCATTGGATATTCAATAAGCATTTGTTACCTTGAATGCTTCTACAGGAGTAGAGAACCTCATTATGGGAGCAGAAAACAAGACACAGGCATATACGCTGATTTCCCAGAGCATGATCTGCATGGGGTTATGTTCAACTCTATTTTTAACATTGTTTGGATAGGAATAGTTCCTCTTTTCTCTTGTCCTTCCCCTTAATCTTTATCTCTCTAAAATATCTTACCCTTCCCTTTTCTTCATAAGAGTCTGTCTAATCAAATGGGTCACAGGAGAAGGGTCATCTTTCCAAAGGCTTTAAATAGGGTAAAATCCCATAGGATTTGAGTTTAAGCACTATGTTTCTTTCAGGATAGAAGGCAGGACTGAAAATTATACCCTGAGCTGATGCATACCAAAAGGGGAGACCCAGAACCTTTTATATTTCTTTTTTGTTGCTCTACTGAAGTTGGAGGGTGTAAATCTTCAGCTGAACTATGAGGTCATCATTTGGCTAGATGGTTATAAACATAAAAGTCACCTTCTCCAGAAGCTCACAGAAGGCATGGCTTTAGGGTTGAGGTGAGATGGGAGGGTGGAACCGTCTCAGCATGTACACCTTCCCTGACCTACGGAGCCTGAGGGATGGGTGAGACTTGCCTCACCCAAACATCTCTTCTTAGTGTAGTAGTCCAGAGGAGGTGGCCATTACAGGCCCCTGTATTCTACGAAATGTGCTTTCGACAGTCTGTCTCTTTTCATAAATTTGCCTCCCCTAGGTCACAGTCCCTTGCTACTTCCTGGAATCGCCCACTTTCTTATGCGTCAGTCAGTCAGTCAAATATTTATCAAGCACTTACTATGTGTTTCCATCACTAAAGCCTACCCTGTCTTCAGAGGGAGAGGCTATAATTCTGTAACTTGATTGATTTATCACCTAATGCTCTGATGATGTTACTTGTAACACAATGCCAGAGCTAGCTCTCACCAAGAGCATTCTGTAAGGCCTGTCTAGGAATAGAGCCCTCTTCTTTACTTTGTAGGACTAATGGCTGGTTGGTTGAAGGAGCATAATTTTCTTGACTTGAGGTATCAGAAATTGTACAAAAATGTATATATTCTGTTCCAGGTCCATTGACCTGGTCTTGGATGGTAGATTTACTGAGGTGGGCATCAAGACCAAAGAACTCCTGATGGCGTTAGACCATGCAGAGCTGTAATATCGAATTACAGTGCTGGTTCTGTATGTCAGATAGTCCTACCCATCACAAATGGCAGAAGAGGTTTCCTGGAGGAAGAATGGGAGTCCCGTCACAAGGAGGAAATGCCAGTGGTTACCTCTCTCATTTGTTCCCTTTTATCACGATGGATAGCATTTTCTGTGTTAAATGCACTTATGAATCATACTACCTGGTTCTAATTAAACTGACCCTTGCAAAATAGACAACTTAAAATGTAACTCCTTGAGAGTAGAGATTATTTCATTCTTTGTATCACCAGTGCCTATCACTGCACTTGGCACACAGTAGGTGATTAATAAAGACACGTAAATTACATGAGGCAATGGGGCAGTGCCTTAGGGATGCTACATGAGGGGTAGGGGAGCATGCTTGTTCTCTGAGGCAATCGCCTTGAGGTCCTTAATTGGCTTATGCTACCATACCTTTCCCTTCATCTCCCAGGGTTTTCACTCTGGTGTTCTTCCAGGCCTACCCATCCACAAAGAAAAGGGTCAGACTCTGAGGGAAAGGGTCACCCCTTTCCCAGTGCAGCTGTACTTGGTTGGACAGTCTTCTGAACAGCTCCCCCCAACCCCCATCCTAACTGCTTTTGCCCCAGTTCTAGCAATGGATACATTGAAATTATGCCCACCAGGGGCAGCTAGGTGGCACAGTTGATAGAGCTCCTGCCTTGGAGTCAGGAGGACCTCAGTTCAAATCTGGCCTCAGACACTTGACATGTACTAGATGGGTGACCCTGGGCAAGTAACTTAACTCTGATTGCCTCACCAAAAAGCAAAAAAAAAAGTCATTAAAAAAAAAAAGAAAAGAAAATCATGCCCGCCAGACAACTGAGAGGGCTATTATTCCTAATAGCTATAGAGCAAAGCAGGCATCAAGCTCTGGGCAGTCGCAGCATTTTTGAGATCTGAAGGGCTGAACTAACTCCTGTGTTTATGTCTTTCTTTGTATGCTATACAATATATTGTATGCTATGCTATATATGTATGTATGCATATATGTATGTATAGATATAAATATGTGTATATATGTATATATAGATATAATGTGTATATATGCATATATATATATATATATATATAGTATTACACACACACACACATACACACACACACATACATAATTTGTTATCTGACTGCAAAAGTAAACATGTTCCTGATGGATATCCCTGAGTGCAGACTTCTTCCTTGGTTCAAAGCTGAACTTTGAGGAAACCCTGTTTGCGTCTACTGGACTGACACAGCTGACTCAGTTAGCACTTGGAAGGCTCAGTTAGATAAGCATGCCCTGCTTCTAGCTCCCCCTTTCCAGGTATTCATGTACCTTGATTTTCCACACAGTTGCATGTCAAATTAAATGAATCCATATGGAAATTCCCCATGAAATAGATAAATTGAGGTGCATGTTCACATTCCTAAGCTTTACATCTCTGAGATTCATTGGCTCTGAGCTGGAAAAGTACTTGGAAATCATCTTCCCCCTCCCCTCAATTTACACATAAAAAAACTGAGGCTGGGAAAGAAGTGAGTTGTTCAGGGTTACAGAGTTACTACTTAGCAGTCTTGCTAGAAAGAGAATGTAGGCCTCCTGATATCGAATCCTGTGTTCCCCATACTAACATCATGCTGCTTGGTTCTTGTTCATTTATTTAATTTTTTTAAAGAAAAGGGTTGGTTAATTGTAGAATTCATTTACAGTAAGCTTACATGTATATATATATATATATATATTCTATATATAAGCTTCTAAACAGAAATAAGTTTGAATTTTTATTAATCAGAATGAGAAACAGCATTTGCTTTGGAATCTGAGGACCTGGGTTCTAATCTCACCTATGATACTTATTTCCTGTATGAACTTTGGGTAAGTAGCTTAACCTCCCTGGGCCTCAGCTTCCTCATCTAAAATAAGGGGATTAGACTAGATGGCTTCTTGAAGTGTTTTTTTTTGTTTTGTTCTAAAACTATGATCCTATGATCCCATGACTTTTCCAAGAAGCACATCGATTAAGCAAAACACCAGCTTCCTGAAAAACAAGCAGTTTGGAAATGCTTTCAATGGAGCAGCTGAAATCAAATGCTTTAAAAAATCTCTGACTAGGGGCTAGTCCCCACCCTTGAATTTAGCCTCTGATCACAGAGTTACTGGCCACGCTTTCTGTTTGATTCTGCCTGGTCTCAATAGCCAGAGGCTGTCCCCAGTTCTCATTTGGCAGGTCAGCTTAGTATGATTTGAGACAAGTCAATGGAAGCAATTATCTGTGTATCCAGACTTTCTTGTATTGTTAGCTGATAACCGCATGTGTGTTCCAAATGTCTAAAATACAATTCTCTCCCCAGACTGTAAATCCAATGAGGGCAGGGAATTCAGAAGAATTACCACTCTAGTACTTCTAATAGCACTAATCAGTTAGTAGGCCCTGTAGTCTGTATCTTTTTTTTTTTTCTTTTTGTCTAAACCTATGATTTCATTTCTGGAGGGAGTTCCCAGTGTGGAAACTCCCTGCACTCATGTACTCTGGCATTTGGTATGTAATTTATTATTCAGTCACTGGGGCCACTGGGAGGTTTTAAATGACTTGACCATGTTCACAGAACTAGTATATATTAGAAGCAAACCTTCCTGACTTCAAGGTCAATTCTCTACTCATGATGCCATGCAGCCTCTCATAATTGGAAAATGTGCAATCTGGAAAGGACCTTGAATTCTTTCATTGAAAGTTATCCTAATATGTGATTTCTGGAGAAAGTAAACAACATTCATTCTTCTACTTAAAGTTAAGGTTCTGCTTCCATATTTCTTTGCCACTAAAATTCAGAACAAGGCAAAATTAAAAAGGTAAAACCACTGATTTGAGCCCTCAGGTAGTCCCCAAAGTAGAAGTTCCTCCCACTTCGGTAGACACTCACAACATCTCATTTACTACCAAGCTAAAGCAACAAAACTGAGTATTTGAAACACAGATAAATAAAGCATCACTAGATCTAAGGGGCTAGGACTGGGGGGTTCAAATGGAACCAGTTCTTGCTTTGCCTCTAGGAGAGGGGTCGTGGTTTCAGAGAAATGGGATCTCAGCTTCTGGAGTCCAAGATACACAACCTGACTTTGCAAAGAAAAAAAAAATCTCTTAATTCAGAAAAAGGCTGCTTAATGTAAAAGCCAGTGCTTTTTTTTTTTAAATTTTGAATGGCCTCCAACTCACTCTAATCCCTGGACCAGTTTCTTGTAAGTTAGTAGAGAGGTAGAGGGGCAGGAGGGGGAACACAAACTTAGCAATGTTGAAAAACACAGGTTCCTGAGAACTTGAGGTCAACTAATGCCAAAGGTTTATGATCTGTGGTTTGGAGAGGTTATTGTATATTAACATATAATCTGGATTTTTACTATCCTTGGCTATCTATATTTTTGAGGGGGGTAGGAGGAAGTTTTGAGGGTTGATCCTGGCAGGCTTGTGTAGAAGCCTCTGGACAAGCAGTAACACCACCTCTGCAGGTTCAGACCCCTGGCAGGCTTAGCCCTTCGTCCTCCCCAGGAAGGGCAAATAAAGCCAAAAGGCTGTTTGCTACTGTAGGTGCCTTGGAAGGTGAAACCCTGTTTGCTCCAGAAGGTCTCAGAGGACTTTATGTAAGAGATGGTGCAGGGAGGCTCCTGAGGCCCTGGCTTCTTTTCCAGGTTGGATCTGGTATCTCCGGAGCCTATTTGCTGTGGAGGCCCTTGGCCTTTTTCCTAGGCCCTACATAGACAGCTGAGTCTTGAGAGGGCTCCCTTCCCCCCCCCCCCTTTTACTCTCTCTCTCCAGGGGATTAGAAGTTAAAATGTATTTGTTTGTTTAACTTGAAAACCTCTTTGGCAGGACTGATCTCGCCCTTTAGGGAGTGTGTAAGAGTGGGAATAGGTAGGCAAGCATTGGAGTTCAGGTGTGGAGCCTTAGCATCTTGTTTTCCAAGGGACACTGAGGGAGCTTTCTGAGGTCACCCCAGTCAGGTAAGAGTCTCTAGGGAATCAGTCCCACCTTTGACTGGTGGTGAAGAAACTGCCCGGAAGTCAGTCTTCAAAACTCAGAATTCATAGGACCATTGACTAAGAGCCAGAAGGGAGCTCAGAATCCATCTTTTGTAACCCCTTCACGCTACAGATGATGAAACTGAGGCCTAGATATGTGAAGTGACTTGTCCAAGGTGACCCAATTTAGTCAGTAGCAGATCTGGTATTCAAACTCAAGCCTGATGATGCTAATTTCAGTACTCTAAGCTCATCGCATTTTTCCTAGCACCCCAAAGAATTTCACATTCTCCCTTCTCTCCGCAAAGGAAAAGATAATTGTCAGAACACAGATTTAAAGGTTGAAAGGATTAAATTGGAGATGAGAAAGAATTAAAGAGTGGATTCAATTAAACATTGAAGGGTAGGAAACAGTGGCTAAAAGCGACTTGCTCAATGTTCTCACAGATAAGAACAGAGTCAAGATTTGAACCCATGTTCCATGATTCCACAAGCAGCTCTCTTTCCATTGTACCACACGGACGTGCCACTCATTTTAAATGAATCGCCTGTCCTTGGGGAATTCTGCTGCCTTTATTCCAAATAGAAGACTTTATGATCTCATCAGGGGGCTGAAGCCAGGAAGTCCTGAACTCTAATCCTGGCAGGGCTGAATGACTGGCTATGTCACGGTAACCGAGACACTCCTCATCCAGCTCCATGCCCCTGGTGTTATTCTCAACAGTTGGAACACTAGTGTCCCTAGACCTCCTAGGGATTATCAATAGGACAGCTTAGCTCACACAACTAAAAGAACCGAGATAATTTCAAACAATAAGAATCCATTCGTCTCTTCTTGGGTTCTATCTGAGGGTTTGAATAAATTGGGGTTGAGCCTTCATAGTTATACTTATCTTACCTCACCCAAAACTTACACCATTTATAGGTCCAAGGGATTAAAAAAAAATGGTAGGGTGTGATCTTGGCCCCTTCACCATCCTTTGTTTTATTATTATTTATTATGTCCTTTCCATTTTATTCTTTTGGGGTATGTGTGATAGGAATTAAAAGCTGAATCAAGTTGAGGTAACTTGAGTTGCTTGACATTTCTTTAAGCCCCTCAGTGTATTGAAACAGTGTTTGAGTATTGGCTCAGGAGCCAGTAGAACATTGAACTTTGAGTCATCTCTCTGGGTCACTCCCTTCCTCATCCGTAAAATGAGAGAGTAGGACCCTTAGATTCCTCCCAGCTCTAGATCTAGGATTCTTGTGATCCATACTGCTTCCAATCTCAGCCCTGATGTTCTTTCATGGTGTGACATTGAACAAGTAATTTCATCTCTCTGGGTATTTGTTCCATTATAAACTAGGTGACTTCGGGATGATATAAGGTCAGAGACAAATGAAGGTTATTAGAGGTGGAGAATCAATCCATCAATCAGTCAGTTAGATTAGTCAGTCAGTCAACAAGCATTTATTAATCATTTACCATGTTTTAGGCACTAAGCAAAGCAATAAGGACATAAAGAAAAGTTAAAAAAAAAACCAATTGGTCCTTGTCCTCAAGAAGCCTACATTCTGTCAGAGGCCTTTCCAGATCAACTTGTGAATGAAATAATGACATAGAGATCTTAATTTAAATGTGACCTTTTATTTCAGCTGCCTTCTTGGCTCTAGGCCTAGGGTTTGTCTTGGTTTCCTTTTGGCTTCAGTGCAGGTTACTTAATGTTGTTGTTGTTATTTTTTTTAATCCAGGGTCTGTATATCTGCCAAAGGAAGAGGCAGCTCCAGAGGGGCTAGCCTGTGTGTGCCCTCTCTAACTCTGCTGAGAACAGAAACTGTGACCATGTTGTCAGCAGCATAAATCAATTCCTGGAGGGCCAGTTTAAAAATGATGATGATAAAACATTATTTTCGTTATTACTGTTGTTATTACTTAAACAGGTCTAAAAATAGAGCGTTGAATGATTTGCCCCAGGTAAATAGGGACCCACTTTGTAGTTAGCTTATTTTATTCACACTTTACCCAAATGCTTTGTAAACATTGGTATCCAACTTGAATAGTGGAAAGAGTGCTGAATTTGGAGTGAGAAGACCTGAGTTCTAATCCCTTTTCTGTCACTTGTTAGGTCTTCTTGGGCAAATCACTTAACCTCTCTGGGCCTTAGTTTCCTCATCTGTTTAAAAAAAAATGGTTTGGAAAAGATAACCTATAGAATCCCTGCCAGTTTTAAATCTACGATAGAAGTCATTAGATTATAAGCTCCTGATGGCAGGGACTGGTTGGGACTTCCACCTTCCACTATTGGGCCCATAACTCTAGATTTTAGCCCAATTTCACAAGCATTTGTAGTCTTCAAACACTATAATGAGGTTGGCATAATTTTGCTTTATTGAATAAGTTTAATAGAAGGCCAGAAATCAAACAGATTGAGTAAAACAGGCCCTATCTTTGGAGACAATTGTCACCCCTAGCTAGTAACTACAGAATTAATTCTGCATGGGCAAACCAATGATAGGAAAGCCAGTTGGGTAGATAGATAATTATGGGGAGTTGAGTCTAGGTCAAGGTCTAAGAAGATGAGACATTCTGACTCACCCTTTGGCACTCACTTTCCTAAGTATTGCCTTAAGTAAGACATAGTTTTGTTACATTTCTGAGATATGGGATACAATTTAGTACTTTTTTGGAAGTATCCTATTTACTCAAATAAAGGTTGCCTTTGTGTTATAGGTGCACCTACTGAAGATCTGCCACCTAGTGGCTGCAACAATAACTTAACAAATTCCTCATCGGGGTCCTGTTCAGGATTGAGGCATTGGAATGTGAAAGCTGCAGGTGGCCTCAGCTACCATCTGTCCCAAATGGGTCATTTTATAGGTGAGGTCACTGAGGCTCGGAGGAGTTTAGTGACTTGATCAAAATCACATAGCTAGGAAGTACCAGAACCAAGACTAGAACTCAAGTCTTCTGTCATCTATTTTGGGGTCCCTTTCTTTTTAAGCTATTCAACCCACACATGAGTCATATGGTTCTAGACTGTCTTAAACAAGATGGTGTCTGACCAATCCAATAGTTTCATTTTCCAAACATATGCATCTTTTCTGCTTAACGGGAAAAAATAGATTTAATTACAAGACATTTTTATCATCAGTATATTTTTTAAAACATTACTTTTCTGTGATTCACTTTTTATTTAGCACATATTTACTGAGTATCTACTATCTGTAAGATACTGTAGTAGGTACTAGGAACATAGAGAGTAAAATTATAATATAATTTAGTCTTCTCTCACCACCTTGAGAAGAGTGCTAGCAAGTATCTGAGAAGGAATTCAAACCCACATCTCTTTTAACTTTAGCTCCAAGGCTCTTCCCACTATACCACACTGGATTCTATTCCCAAACTCAATGGTATTAAAATAAGGATATGGCCTGAGAGGACTGAAATGTAACCTGGCAGTGAGAACAGAAGATTGAGTTTCAACCTTCCTGAATTCTAAGCACTGTCCTATTTGTTATTTTTATGCCTGTTTGATAAACAGTAAATAATTATTTGTATTAAGGTGAGAGGAGGGAGGAAGGAGGGCAGACAGGTGTTTCTCTAAGAAGTAAAGATTGGCAAATACCTTATTAAAGCCTTGGATGAAAGATCTATTTAGGTGAAAGTTATACTCATAATCTTGGAGCTGAAAGGGACCTTATAGATCATAGATTCTAACCTCCTCAAGCTATGGAGGTGAAGGGACTTGTCTAAGTTCCCACAGGTAATAAGATGCATAGCTAGAGTTGAGCCTACAATCTCTTGCTCCAAAACAAGACTCTTTTCCAGTCTACCATTCTGTTTCTTTAAATCTGATTTGTCTCTTGATCAAGCAACTCCCTTCACCTCCAAAATAATTTCCTAAAATCCCAGTGCCATCTGATTTTAAAGAGCACTCTTTTTTGGGAGTGGGGACTGGAAAACTTTGTATGCAAATGTAAACGTTGGTTTTCAAGACTTCTGACTCTATCCCAACTATGTAATCTTATTTCCTACTTTTCCCTACCCCAAACAAAAACCCCTAGACTCAGCTCTTCAATATTCTTGGAATATCCCATGCTCATTCTTGCCTCTGTGCTTTATTTTCCCCTCATCCCAATCCTACTTATCTCAAAATTTCTACCTCCTTATCTCAAATTTTCCACCCACAGGAAGCCTCCTATATTCCTATCAGAATTCCAGAATTAGGAGGAATCTGGGTGGTCATTCAGCCTAAACTATACCTAAAAAGAGAATGCCTCCTATAACTAATCCAGGTAATTAGCCAACCTTTGCTTAAAGATTCCAAGGTAAGGGAAACTCACTGTCTCCTAAAGGAGCCCATAGCACTTTGGGACAACTCTAATTATTAGGAATTTTCCCCCCTGACATCAAGTCTATATTTTCCTCTTGGCAATATGTAACCATTGCTCATAGTTCTGCCTTCTGGGGCCAAGCCAAATAAGCTAGCTTCTTATACACAACAGTCCTCAAGACACTTAAAGAGCGCTATCCCCAACTATGTCTTCACAATTCTAGGCTAAATTCCCAAGTTCCTTAAATGGATCTGCATAAGATAGGAGCTCAGTGCTCTTAGAATATGTTTAATTTAACACTTGACCAAACTATCTTGCCTCACTAACTAGATTACAAACCCCTCGAGGGCAGAGCATATCTTCTACTTCTGTATATTTCACAGCAAGTAGTGCATAATAGATACTCAATTAATAATGGTTTGCTGATTGATGCATGTGATATGTTGCAGCTTGAGGTCCTTTGAGACCCATTTCAAATCTTCTCACCCTCATAAAGACCTCCTTGAGTCTTCTTGCCCACAATAAGCACTCCTTTTCTCCTCTAGTGCTTCCTATCTATACAACACAATTTAGGTCCTGTACAGGATGGTATATTTTCTTGTACTATTCTCATTGTTTCTCACATGTCAGTCTTGTCTTCCCAAAGAGATCAAAAGCTTCTTGAAAGTAAGATCTCTGTTTTTATGTTGTTGTTCGTCCTTCATTTTCTAAGAGGACCAATGAGATCATGAGGTGATGACTTGCATATGAATTAGATTTAAGTGAGGCAGAGTTGCACAAAGTCATCAACCTCATTCTCTCTTCCAAGGTCATTGAAGTTCAGTGGAGGGACAAAAGTCAGGATGACTGGGGATGGCCCAGGATGAAATGGATGACCTTGGTGTCTTCAATGTCCATCCAAGCTCTAAGCACTCTGCAGTGCCTGCTTCAGCCACCTTCATGGCCATTGGAACAAATTGTTCTCATCTGCCCATTCCAATAGGGAAAGTCTTCATGTGCTTGAGGAAGACATCCCCTTAACTCACAGAAGAAGCCTGTTGGTTTCCTCAACCTGGTTTGGCCCATCTGCTGAGACAGTTTTACTGGGGTGTGACCTCTGCCCATACTACAGCTTCTCTTCTGTCTCATTAGCACCTTAAATAATGTTACAATCAATAAAATATTTTATTGGTCGAGAGGCAAGATAGCATCATGAATAGTGTTAGGCTTGGAGGCAGAAAGATCCGAGTTTGAATACTGCTTCAAATGCCTACTAGGCGAGTTGTTGCTGTTGTTGTTCAGTCATTCAGTCACGTCTGACTCTTTGTGACCCTGTGGACCACAGCACACCAATACTGTCCACTGAGTTTTCTTGGCAAAGATGCTGGAGTGGCTTGTCATTTCCTTCTCCAGTGGACTGAGGCAGAGGCAGGGTCACACAACTACTAAGTGTCTCAGGCCAGATTTAAGCTTAGGTCTTCCTTATTCCAGGCTCAGCTCACTATCCACTGAGCCTTCTAGGTAATGAACCTTATGTAAATCATTTAACTTCTCTGGGCCTCAGTTTCCTCATCTGTAAAATGAGGGGGTTGGCCTTAATGACTTCTCTTTAAGGGAAGTTCTCTTCCATCTCTTAAATCTAGTCTCTAGGCTCCATGTTTCATTGTCATAGCTAGAAATGTTAATGAAAAAGGCAACATATTTTTTTCTTCTTCAAGTATTGGCCTTGTTTCTGGGAAGAATATCTATGTTTTCATTTCAAAGCACTGTTTTTTTCCCCCTTCCCTTCCCTTTGGCTCTAGTGTAATATATGGAAGAAATTAATTTCTTAGCTTGTGTTATTTTTTTTTACACTTGCCACATGACTCACAGAAGGCTTTCCGTGTTTAAGCCGCGTGTCTTCGGCAATGTGAATTCTATTTTGGCACAACACATCTCTCTCCAGGCAGCCATTGCAAAAAATTCTTGCTCCTTTCTTCCTTCCCCATAGCTGAACCTCTGTGACCAGCCCTGCTTTCAGAATAGAATCATCATCTGAACAACTCGACAGTGATAGATGAGAGTGATGGACTTGAGTTACAGCAGTCTTACCTCCCAAGGGAGCTCTTCGCACTGGGCCTAGGGGAAGGAAGAAGTCATCCTCTTCCTAGGAGAGCTTGGCTGGAGTACAGCATTCTGACAGCAGGTGGGCAGCCTGCTACTAAATTGGTACTTCTGGTGTTATTTCAGCAACCATGCTTCATGTTTTTGACCTAGCAATTAGTTCCTTAAAAAAAAAAAATCATACCACTCACAGTCTGTATCTCTGCTAGAGTTTGCCTAGTTTGTGAGTTTTCATTGGCTATAAATGCAAATGCGGAAAGGGGCCTTCCCAGTGTTGAGGTTACATTCATTTGCAGGATCACAGAGTCATAGATCAAGAGCTGGAAGGAACCTTAGTTAGGGGCCCTCTAGTTTTCCCCTTCATTTATACAGATAAGGAAACTGAGGTCCAGAGATGTTGTGACTTCCCTAAGGCCAAACAGGTGATACGTGTCAGAGGCAGGATTTGAACTTAGTTCCTCTGACTCTAAATTCAGTAATTCAGCTTGGATCATCCCAATTACTGAGTCTTGTCTACGGTTGGTCACATCAAAACTCAATGTTTTTCTTCAATTTTTTTTTTTTTGGCTTCATTCATTTTGTCCTGCTGCTAGACTCCTTCATCTCTTTTCATGCTTTAAACAAAACTCTTGAAGATAAGGAAAGGAGGTACTTACTGCCCCCTGGAGAGTTCTTAAGCTGTCTGAAATTTTACCTGTTACACAAGGTCGGCTCTCCCACTAAAAAGAAGTCAGTTCATCAAAATCTCCAGCGGTGATGATGACATCCTGGTTTCCACATGATTCAGTTAAGTCATTTTTAATTAAGTTATTTAAATAAAGAAAAACTGTATTATACAAGTCATCAAACCACTACCAGAATGAGACACTAAGAGACAAAAGCATATATCTGTATCTATGTCTATATCTATGTCTATGTCTGTGTCTATGTCTATGTCTGTGTCTATGTCTGTGTCTAGATCTATATCTTTAGATACAGATGTCTAGAGATATAGATATCTATATATATATATAACATATGCATATACTTATATTAAAATTGGAGGCGGGCAGTTATTTCACTAGATTTTGAATTCTTCTGGGTTACACCAAGATAATTCTGTTAAAAATGTGCATGTGTGTGTGTGTGTGTGTGTGTGTGTATAGTCTTCTTTCCTTCCTTCCTTCCTTCCTTTCATCCTTTCTCCCTCCTCCTTCCCTCCCTCTCTTCCTTCCTTCCTTCTTTTTTTTTTCCTTCCTTACTCCCCACCAGCAACAGTAAAACTGGTCAAGTATAATACAAATCAAAGTTTCAGTTATTATCATGGAGTTACTTTTGAGGAGAACAAAGCAGCATTAGAATTGAGAAGCATTGTGACAGAACAACACTGGGCTATGAGCCAGAATTAGAACCTGAGACCCCAACTCTACTCCTAACTAGCTGTGTAAATCTTGGGCAAGTCCCTTAACCTCTTCTGAGCCCCAGAGATGGAAGGGACTTGAGTTTCTTCATCTGTAATGTGAAAGGGTTGGAATGGTTGAGTTAGATTATATTATGATTTCTTAGGTTTGGGAGAATAGTCAGGGCAGTGATTATCTAACAGAGGGAGACTTTTCCCTGATTTGGGTTTTAGAGGATGGTGAGCAGGCATTTATCAGGACTAGTAGAAGTTGGATGGTGTCTGTGATAATGCTTTGGAAGTGGTAACCTTCTATGCTGATAGAAAATGACAAAATAATAATAATAACAATAATAATGATGATAATTACTAGCCTTTAAAGTTTGCAAAGTGCTTTATGTTAATTCATTTGATCATCATGACAGCTCTGCCAGATAGGTCCACTTATTATCCTTATTTCTTCACAGATAGGGAAACTGAGGTACAGGGAGGTTAAGTCACTTCCCTAGGACATAGCTAGTAAATATCTACTATGAGGCAGAATTTGAACTCACATCTTCCTAAAACTGAGACACAGAGAAATTAAGTGATTTGCTCAGGCTTGCATAGCTAATAAGTGTCTGAGACAGGATTTGAATTCGGATTTTCCTAATTCCCAGGCCCATGCTCTATCCATGGTGCCAACTAGCTGCCTCTTTGTCTATGTAACTTTTCTCTGCTTTTCTTTCATAACATCACCATGTATGATGTCTCCTGCTTTTTATGTTTGTTGCCATTTTTTAAATTACTGTTTTACTGTTGAGCATAGCTCACAATTTGGCAATCACAAATGGAAAAGGAGGCCTTGGGCATAAAATAGACATGAGTCCTTGGGGGCGACCTCTCACCTATCATACATCTTATGAGATTGTCTTAAGAATGTAGAAAGGACTTGACTACATCCTATTCTTGTAATCCAGTGACCCCAGCCTTCCAGGAGGTGTCCCTTCTCCCCTTTCCTATATTTGTGCTTTCATCTATTTGGGGGAACTCCTTGTATGAAAATTCTTTTCACTGATGCACAGCATCTAAGGTACATTAGTACTTTATGTGGAACTTAAAAAGCTGCCTGGGGGCACTGAGCAATTAAATGACTTCCCTGTGGTTATACAGCTAGTACATCTCAGAGGCAGAAATTGAACCCAGGTCTTTCTTACTTCAAATCAGGTCCTTTCTTCACTACATGTATTATTGCGCTATACTATTTTTATATAGCATCTTTTCAAAAGGTGCTTCTCTTATGTCAGCTGTGTCAATCTGCAATTATTAAGCCCAAACTGTGCCAGGCATTGTGCTCAGTGCTAGGGGTTAGAAAAAAAGGCAAAGGCAGTTGCTGCTCTCAGGGAGCTCACAGTCTTATGGGGGAGACAACATTCAAACAATTGTGCACACAGGATACATAGGAGATAACCAGCACAGAAAAGGAAGGAAAATTACACAAGATGTGAATACTGATGCTTAGCAGGATGGGAGATGGCCACACCAAGGAGAGATGCCTTGTTATACACTTCATTTTTCTTTCTTTCTTTCTCTTTCTTTCTTTCTTTCTTTCTTTCTTTCTTTCTTTCTTTCTTTCTTTCTTTCTTTCTTTCTTTCCTTTCTTTCTTCCTTCCTTCCTTTCTTTCTTTCTTTCTTTCATTTTTAATCTATGGAATAAAACAATCATTTTCATAACATAGTACAATAAGAAAAGATGATTGCACATGAAGCTGCAAACCTATTGTGTGCAACTTGCTATTCCTTTTAAATATGTAATAAAGTTATCATGTAAATTTCTTTTTTCCTTTTTTCCCCTTCCCTCCCCCTCCCCCCACCCCACGCTCGAGATGGCTACCATTAGACCCAAATGAGTGTATACATACACACACATTATATATATATTATATATGTATATACATATATGTATATATATATACACATGTAAAATCATTCTACACAAACTTCTATTTATCAGTTCTTTCTCTGGATGCAGATAGTGTCTTCCTTTATATGTCCTTTGTAGTTAATTTCCACCACACAGCAAAGGCTGGTCAGTTCACTTAGGTCCTTCTGCACCTTTCCAATCTCTCTACTATGGCAACAACATAATCACACCCCAAGCTGCACTATAGAGTTAGAAATTTCCTGGGGAACTTGGAAGTGTGCTGCCTCTCTTCTAGTATTCAGACCCCCCAGCCCCTAGAAACCCTTTGGTGGTGGCTCTGTTGCCCCTCATCCCCTGCCAAATCTGAATTAATGAGCAACTCCCCCTCCTAAAGCCCACCTGCACTGTGTTTGAAGTAGAGCACAGATCTGGGTGAAGCAGCAAAAGGATGTGTGTATAATCATAATAATGGGCATGCTTTCTATTCAATAGAGTCCCTTTCATCTAGGGTGCTCAAAGTGTTTTACAAACATGGACTCATTAAAGTTCCAACATCCCTGCAAGAGAGGTCAGCCTATTAGATCCATTTTGCAGGAGTGGAAACTGAGACACAGTGTCATTAAGTATTTAGTTCCAGGCCACCCAGCAAGTTGATGGGGTTTGAAGTTCTTGATTCATGTGCTTAGTTTTAATTGAAGGAGATTCTAAACATAAGAATTGGAGGTGGGAGAGGGGGAAGAAGGGAGGAGAATGAAATTATCTATCCCTGTACTATCTTCAGTATAAGGGATCCCAGTATGGAAACTCCATTTACCAATGCAAATTGTTTACTTGTCTATAACTTATAATTTTGGAGATTTTCCTGGGACGTTGAATGGTAAAGTTACTTATTTCTTATTGCTGAGTCATTTTCACTTGTGTACAACTCTTCATGACCCCATTTGGAGTTTTCTTGGCAAAGATATTGGAGGAGTTTGCCATTTCCTTCTCCATTTTACAGATGAGGCCACTGAGGCAAATAGGATTAAGTAACTTGCCCAGGATCAAGAAGCTAATGTCTGAGGCCAGATTTGAACTCAGGAAGACGAGTCTTCAAGCTTGGCACTTTACTCTGTCATCTAGCTGCCATGAATCTATTAGATAATATTTGTAAAGCATTTAGCACAGTGTCTGGCACATAGTACTATTTAAGTACTAGCCAAAATGATAATAATAATAACTTCAGACAATAATTATTATTATTATTTTATTTTATAATAATAATTATTATTACTCTTTTTGAACCTATGGTCATACAGTTATTATGTATCAGAGATATGATTTTTTTTTATCTATAAGGTCTTCTAGAATCTAATTGAATTCAAATGATATGTAATGAATAAATCTCTATCCTGGAAAACTTAAATAAAACATACCTCACCCACCCATTCATCCATTCATCCATCCATCCATCCATCCATCCATCCATCCATCCATCCATCTATCCATTCATCTAACCATGAATTCCTTCAACAAGCATTTATTAAGCACCTACTAGATGCTGGACACTGAGGAATCAAAGACAAAAATGAAACAGTTCCTGTCCTCAAAGTAGTTTATATTCTAGTGGTAGGGGGAGGAACAACATGTACATGGAAGCCTAAATCCAAAATACATATACCACTTAATTTCTAGGGAGAGCGCACTAGCAACTGGGGAACTCATGAAAGACTTCATGTAGGGGGTGGTGCTTGAGCTGAGCTTTTAAGGAATCTAGGGATTCCATAAAGCAGAAGGAAGGAAGGAATGGATTCCAGGCATAGGAGAGGGCTAATGCAAAGGCCTGGAGGTGGGAAATGGAATGTCATGTATGAGGAACAACAAACAAGCCAGTTTGGTTACAGTGTGGATAGAACATGAAGAATAGTAACATGCAATATACTGGGCAAGGTAGGATGCAGCTAGACTGTAGCACAATAGATTCAGAATGCAATATACTTTGTAAGAGGTGGTCCGCGTAAGACCATAGGACCATCGCTGTAGAGCTGGAAGGGACCTTGGGGCCATCTAGTCTAACTTCCTCATTTTATAGATGAGCAAACTGAGGCCCACAGAGATTCAGTTCCTTGTCTAGGGTCACACAGTAGCAAGTGACAGAATAGTAGTTGAAGCCATGCCCTTTGATTCTAGGCAAGTGGTTCTTAACCTGAATTTAAAAATATGTTTATTTTAATAACTATTACAATATAATTGGTTTGCTTTATAATCCCATTTTATTCATTTAAAAACATTCTTTTGAGAAAGGGTCCATATGCCTGTATGCTTCACCAGACTGCCAGAGGGCTCTGTAATAGACAAAATAGGTTAAGAAGCCTTGGCCAACAGACTAGATTCTTTCCTCTGTGCCCCATGGTGCCAATTGGCTTTTCCTAAATGTTTCTCTTTGTTACAAGGAAAGGATCAATGGAGATGTGGGGTAAGGGGAAATTACTATGGTGGAAAAACAAAAGGCAATAATCTAATAACAATAAGCTATTGAGTTCTCCTTTCTTTAGCCTTCCTAGTGCTTTGTGGGGTAACATACCTTTGTGGCAGGTCTTCTGCTTTGCCTGGTTTTCTTTTCTCTCTGCAAGATCTCATGGAATGGCCTACTCTTCATAAGTCACAAAACCTGAGGTTAGATCACAAAAAAAATGGCCAAAAAAAGAGCCTGTTGAAATAAAAAGGAGTTTGGATTGAATATGGCATTACATTCACAAACTTATTTGCCGTATCCCAATAAAACTCTCAATAAAACATTTGTTGGGATTAAGGATGTATCTTTAAAAATTTTCAAAACAAAACAAACCAACAAACCAATTAAGCCCAACGTGGAGACAAGGAAAACCTTTGTGTTCACCATTTAATACAGGGTTTTGAACCCACCGAATGATAAGCCTGGAAATAAATTGTTGGATTTTCTTCAGTGTTGAAGATCGTCTTTCAGATTTCCTTGGGAACTTGCCTGTTCTAGTCTGCCCACCTGGTTTTTGCTTTGATATCCCGAACATTATCATAACTTTTATTGTCTTTACATGTCAGTCAAACCCACTTCACTAAATTACTTTCATTTATACATCCTCTCCTGCTATTTTGGTTGCTCATCAGCTAAGATTTAAGGTGAAAACTTTTCTTCTGCTTGACAGAGAGGGAGGTGAAAATTACTATGTGAACAGAAAACTACAGGTTACGTAAATAATATGTCATTGTATATCACTGAGTGGAGTCTTAAATCAATTCATTAGTTAGTATAAAGCTTTTGAGTGTGCTTTTTAAATGCATGTGCAATCTGCTTTGATATAATATAAAGTTCCTCCTCTCTCTTTCTCCCTCTTTCTCTCTGCCTCTCTCTGTCTCTTTCTTTCTCCTCTCCTCTGTCTCTGTCTTTCTCTTCCTTCTATCTTTCTTCTGTCTCTCTCTGTCTTTCCCACCCCTACCCTCCCACCCATTTCTCTTTCTCACTGTCTCTGTCTTTCTTTTTTTTAATTAGCAGCTTTCCCTGTTCCTAATATTGTTGAGCTGAATTTATTTCTAAAGATTGTTTTTCTTACTTACAGGCTTGGTTTTCATTTTTCCCCCGTTTTCCCCCTTCACTTTTAAGCACATCCCTAGCCCCAGGCTAAAGTATGCATTTTATTCATGGAAAGTAGAGACAGACATATGTTATGCTCTTCAAGGGGTGAAAGGCAAGCTGAGATATGCTGGATTAATAAAAGAGGCCCAGAGAAAGCAGCTGGTGGATTCAAACTGTCCTAACTACTCTAAAGTTGCTACAAACATTCAAAGATGAGCTATAATACTAGAAAACACTCATTCCAAAAATGCTGCCCTCTCTTCTATTTAGGGAAATGTTCCCCCTCCCCTGTCCCCGCACCTCCCACCCCCATCTTCTAGTCAGGGTGACTTAATGGATGTTCAGAACCAGAACTGGGGTTTACCAACTATCCTGAAAGTGGAACAAATAAAGTCAGGATAGGACATTGGTTTTGCATATATCATCTGCCAGCAACTGTGTCAGAAGTGGGATTTGAACCAAAGTCTTCCTAGCTTCAAGGTTAGCTCTCTATCTGCCATACCACATTGCATCTCTTTAGGTGATATATATATATGTATATATATATGTACATTATATATATATTGCAAAATTGCAAAAAGCAAACTTTATGTATATATATGTATATATATATGTGTGTATATATATGTGTATATATATATATATACGTAAAGTTTGCTTTTTGCAATTGTTTTTACATGTTGTCATTCTGCATCTTGCCCTCCACCCATGACATGAAGATTTTGACCGGCAGTCGTGGTTTTAACTGATGAAAGGAGTTGATCAGTTCTGTAATTAGATGGGATGACATGACCTGGCCTTTGGATTCCAAGTTGGCAGCAAATATGCTGAAACCAATTTATTTGTCTTCTGAGGGCTCACTAACCATTAGCTCGGTGGAAACCCTGTAAGAAAATCCTACCTGTCTGGACCAGCCCCCAATGAAAAAAATGTACAGACTGAGAGAATTCAGAGAACTCCTAAATAAAATCTGGAGAATTTCCTTGTGTACTAAGGGCCTGTTTTGGTCATCTGGCTAACAGCTGAGGAATCCTAGGCTTTAGGTACAAATTGTGTTCACTCATATGGATTTAGGGAGGGAATCCTTTTTGTTGTGATTTTATCTTCTATTGCTTTATAAGGAATTGGCAACACGTTTTTGGGGGGAACTTTCTTCATAGGTGAAGCTATGAGCTATGGTGATGACGATGTATTGCCTGTATTGGCCTGTGCTATAGATATCTATCATTTGGAAAGTATGTAACCTATCAGCATAAAAACTGGGGTTAGGAAAAGCTGTCCTGCCTCTGTGAGAAATGTGTCACTACCTATAATCTCCATGACCCCTAGCTGATGTTGGGTTGATTTCTGCAGCCTGTTAGAATATATATGTATGTGTGTGTGTGCATGTATGTGGATATACATATACATATACACACATACATATATACACATACATAAAATTTTAATATGTTCACAATGCATGTGCATATATATAGATCATATTATATGTGTATGTATATATAATATATAGATAACATTATAGATTATTTAGATTATAATATATGTGTTTTTATATCTACGTAATATATTATATATACTATAGATACCATATGTGTGTGCATATATGTGTGTATGTATGTGTATATACATATACACACACATATAGTATTAGAATACTTCTTGGAGCTGAAGAAGTGTGTCATGCCTAGACCTAGGTCATAATTGTTGGTCATCAGACAAAATATAATTGTCAATTTATCAGAACATCTAAAGAACCCTTTCATTTCTGAATCATAGAATGAGCTTAATAATAAATAATATATAATATTTAATTAATCAATTAATTATTAATCATCATTAATCATTACAATTAATCAATTAACAATAAATGAGCTTGATTGAATGAATGAATCATAGAATTATTCAATCAATCAAGTTTTTATTAAGCTCATTTAATCAAGGAAACTCCTCTGAGATGCCAGGCACTATGCCTGGGACTTAAAGAAAAAAAAAAGACCAACAGTCATTGCCCTCAGAAGCTAACATTCCATATGGGTAAATAAATATATACATCTATGGATATATAAAAACAGAAGCAAATGAATGCAAGATAATTATTTTGGCAGTGGGAGGGAAAAGAGGTCATCTAGTACCAAAGCTTTAACCAGCACAGTTCCTAAATTAATTGATGAGTGACTAGGGCTTTGTACCAGGACACCAACATGGTAGGGAAGGATATGTCTTTTCTAGTCCGTCATAGTCCATGCTTCCTTCCTGCAAAGTGCCTCACCTCACCATTTTCTGGGGCCAGTGGGTGCTACTGTCCCATGGGGTTCTCTGGGGTAGGCTGCTGCCCCCTGTCTCATCTTCCCATGTGCGGATTGTTCCTCACACCAGTGTACTTTCCCTTCCAAGCATCTCTCCTGACTTTGTGGTGGCATCTCTGATGTAATGCATCACTGAGCTGAGCTTCAGAATCCCAGAACAAAAGTAGTCCCCAACGCTGTGCAAAGCAGTCTTCCAAAAGATAGAAGCAGGTAAAATCTGCCAGAGAAGGAAATTAAATGCAGCCAGCAACAGTATCCCCTGGGATCTCAAGCACCTACCTGCAAAGTCCTAAACCTTTTTGTTTTGTTTTTTTCTTTTTCTTTTTTAAGTTCTTCTAGCCCAAAGGGCCCACAACTGGATTTGAGTTCAATTCATGTGGGGGCAAAGTTCACTCAAACTACCCCAAGTGTTTCCCACAGAGTCTTGACTTACAACTGCGCTGGTTGGTGGTGTGGAAATATAGGCATTAACTCAAGCCATCTCAATTTCACTGATTTCCTGACCCACAAAACTTCCCAAACCTATAACCAACTGAACAGACTCTAGAAGCAATTCCAAGTAGTTATATCTCAGCCTAGTTCAACTTTCTCATTGTACAGATAAGGACAGAAACCTAGACAGGTGAAATTATTTGCCCAGGGTCACACAGCAAGTTAGTGACAAAGTCAGGGCTTTGATCTTACTGTTTTTGTTTTGGTCTAAAGTTCCTTCCACTTTCATCTCATTTTCACATGTAGTTGGCCTGTGGCTTAAACTTTGCCAGTAGAAGTATTTCAGTAATTCAAGGCAGTGGCACGAGTTTAAATTCTAAGTCTTGGAGACAAATTGACCAAAAAGCCCTATGTCTCCACCTCCCCCCCCCCCCAATTTCCTTGCTCAATTCATTCGAGAATACACTCCCTGCACTCTACCATCTAGGGCCTTGGTGGCGGTGCTGCTTGGGTGGTCTCTATACTTCTCATCCAGGAACCATTTTTATTAATCTTTTCAGACTGGACAGAAGACATTGTCTCTGACTCCAAGTACACTGCAACTGAGTCAGACTGCTTTTCATTTGTTTACTGGCTTTCTGTATTCAGTTCTGATGGGTCATCTTAACTTAGATGATCTAAGTACCCGAAGGTCTTCCTGACCTTGGCTCATTGGATTTCACATGCAGTGGGAGTGTTAACATTTACATCCTGGCCAAACTGAATTCTAATCTGGGTAAACCACATTCTACCCACCTCAAATTCCTCTGGGTCAGGATGCAGAGTTCCATTCCACCTGAGTGGGACCACTTCCTTGTTCTCACTTCCTGTCCTAAACAGATAGGCTACATTGCCAAGGGGTTACTGAAACAGGTGGTGGTGAGTAATCCCATAAACAGTTTTTTAAAAATATCTGTTTATAAAGTAATTTGGGGTCATGGAGGATAGAGATATTAAGCAATTCCTCTTCCTATTAGATGAATTCTGTGACCCCAAGAGCAGACAGTTGACATGATTGTTTCTGATACCTATTTATTCAAACTAGCAAGAGTATGAAGAGGAAAAGGGAGAAAATAAAAACAAAAACAAATTTCCTATAGGCTGAAGGAACTAATTTGCCCATGAAATCACAGTATTTATATTCACTTCTGATGGATTGTTATTTTCAGCATCAATGAACAAGTCCAACCTTAAGTTTTCTTGGAACAGACTTTTGCCTTCTTCAAAGGATGTATGTGTGTGTATGTATGTGTGTGTGTGTGTTTGTGTGTGTATGTGTGTGTGTGTGTGTGTGTGTGTGTGTTGGATCTAGTGGGAGGAGGAATAAAGGAGTAGATATTAAGGCACCCCAAACAAAAATATTTTCCACTCACCTGTCTTAGAAATATACCACAGATGGAATATCATTGTGTTATAAGAAATGACAAGCAAGATGATTTCAGAAAAAAACCGGAAAGACATACATGAACTGATACAAAGTGAAGTGAGCAGAACCAGGACAACATTGTACAAAGTAACATTATTATTGTACAATGAAGAACTCTGAATGACTTAGCAATTCTCAGCAATACAACGAGCTAAGACAATCCCAAAGGACTCATGAAGAAAAATGTTATCTGCCTCCAGAGAAAGAGCTGATGTCATCTGCATACAGGTGGAGAAGTCTTTGCAATGATTTTCTTTGATGAAGGCCTCCAATCTAAGATATATGAGGAACTAATTCAAATGTATAAAGATAAGAGCTATTCTCTAGTCAAAGGTTATGAAAGGTAGTTTTCAAGGACAAAATTGAGCTATCAATAGCTATATGAAAAAAACTGCTCCATATTTCTAATAATTAGAAAAATACAAATTAAAGTAACTTGTACCCATCAGATTGGCATTTGTATGTGTGTGTGTGTGTGTGTATGTGTACATTGGAGAAAACAGGCAGGCACTTTAAATATGCTATTGGTGGAATTGTGGTCCGGCTCTTCTGGAAAGCAATTTGAGATTATGTCCCCAAAAATCACTAAATTGTGCATATATTTTGACTAGAGATATCACTAATAGGCCTATACCCCCAAAACAATGAAAAAAAGAGAAAAATGACCCACATATACAAAAAAATTTATAGCAGCTCTTTTTTTTGTGGTGGTAAAGAACTGGAAACTAAAGGGGTGCCCATCAATTGGGAAATGGTTGAACAAATTATGCTATGTGAATGTAATGGAATATTGTTGTACTATGACAAATGAAGAGAATGACTTCATAGAAACCTAAGAAATCTTGTATGAACCGATGAAGAGTAAAGTGAACAGAAGCAGGAGAATAATGTATACACTAAGAATAACATTTAAAAGACAACTTTGAAAGACATAAGAACTCTAATCAAAACAATGACCAACCGAGATGGCAGAGGACTAATGAAGAAGAATACTGCCTACTGATTCCTGACAGAGAGATAATGCACTCAGGATTCAGAGTGAGATATATATGTATTTTTGGACATGAACAATGGAGAAATTTGTTTTGCTTGACTAATATACATTTGTTATTTGGATTTTTTTGTTTTGTTTTGTTTCTTTTTCCAGTGAGGGAAAGGGAGAAAAAGTACATTTTTAAGTTGAAAAATATTAAATTAAATAAAAAATATCAATTTCACAGGAGAGCTGAGCATAAATACTTACCCTTGGTATCAACCATTATGTTATGAGTATTTAATATTCTATGGTTTATAACAATATGAGATGGCAAATGACAATAAATAGTCATTGAAGAGTTAGAAAAAGGTGAGATTAACCTGAGTTGGTATAGTTAGGGCAAGTTTCATGGAATGGGAGAGGCTAAACTAAAAGATAGTTTTCCCTCCACTGGAGATGACCTTGCCTCATTAGGCAACTATAAAGCTAATACTTACATTTGTATCCCTAGAACTTAGCACAGTGTCTGGTATATAGTAAGTGTTCAATAAATGCTTTATAAGAAAGACTCCATATACACCAACTCTTTTTTGTGGTAGCAAAGAACTGGATATAAAGTAGATGCTCCTTGGTTGGGGAATAGCTAAACAAATTGTGGTGCATGAATGTAGGGAATATTACTGTGCTGAAACAACCAACATGATGAATACAAAGAAGCATGGAAAGATTTACATGAATTGATATGGAATGAAACAATGTAAATGCAAAGAACAAACACAAAACAATTGAAAGTCAAAGTTGCAAAACTAAAAGAACTAGTGTCTCTTCCAAAGCAGAAATATGAGAAGACTCCTCCTTCTACTCCTCAGTAGAGGTGGGAGCGCCACATGTATGGAACATTACATATGCATCCAGAATTTTTGGATATATTGATCAGTTTTGCTGATTTTTAAAAATTTTATCTCTTGTTCTTTTCTTTATTATAAGGGATGCTCTCTGGGAGGGAGGAATGGAAAGAATATTGGAGGAAATTTAGGTGATGGGAATGTAATACAGGGCTCAATTCTATTTGCATAAGACTCTCCTTTCTGGTACAGAATGATTACTCCATGCTCCATACCTGCATCAGGGATAGAGTTGGTGAGATCTTGGGAGAGGAGAGATCCTAGTTTTTCTGGTTTCTAGCTTTGAGAGAGGACACATGTGATTCCAGAATCTTTTTAGGGAGAGGTCCATGGAGGGAGAGAAAGACTTTACAAGGAAGTCACTGAGAAGCCAATGCCTCAATAATGTCCCTATTTATAGCTTTCCACACTAGGGACTTCAGGGAATTCTTCCTTGGGTGAGATCATGATCTCTTGATCATGGTCACACTTGGTTGAGCTGAGATATCTTTCTCCCAGGAGGAAAGCCTCTGCACTCTGCATATTGTCTAGTATATTCTAATCTGTATATATTTTAAAAATTTCCATTTGTTTTAAGCTTGGAAAATGGGTTGATTATGTATGATAGGCTTCATATAATGGCATCTAGTGGGAAGGGGGTCAACCTTTTAGATATAGCTTGGAGAACTTCCCCTTCAGGGGGGTAGAAATAAAGAGGTTGGCTTGAACCTAAAAAATATTTCCTCTAGGTTAACAATATTTAGGGAGAAGAAGAAGATAGATATAATTCTAGACCAGTATCCTCTCTCTGAGGAGAGCAGGGTGTCTAGCCATGTGGCCGCAATCACCCAATCATCTAATCCTCTACCAGCAGGTATTAAAGCCTCTCTTGGAGAAGGGTAGATGGAGGAGACATCAGGGCTATCTATCTATTATTCATGACTCCCTGAGAACTGTATCAACATAAACCCATGTGTACACACACACTACCCACATTGGCAACGCACACACTTTATATAAAACCAAAAGATATAAGTAAAGCTTTACTTATCAACAATGATAAATTTGTGGACATATGAAATATTAGCCCAGCAAGTTATTTTTGGCCAAATTGGAGGCATCCAGACAGCACAGCACAGAGTGGAGTGTTTGTTAACAACCAACTCAAAGTGGGTATCTGTTTAGACTCTTCAGGGAGACACAGTTATGCTCCATAGTTGCCCATACAGGCACCTGGGTTTGCTGGCACACCTAGGCACACTCAGCCCATGTTCTTTGCGTGTTTGTGATCTGTTACATGGGTAGGTAAAAATTTGAATGGTTGTCTCATGAGCTTTGAGACAAAAAATCAAGTATATTTATCCATGAGACCCTGGTTTTGGAATATAGGGGAGGCACTGTGGAAGAACGAGTAATGGTTTGGGAATCAGATGACCTAGGTTTAATTCCTGGCTCTTACACTGCCTGTGTGACCTGGAACAAGACACTGACTCTCTTTGGGCCTCAGTTTCCTCATTTGTAAAATGAGTCAATCAGACTAGATGGTCTCCTGAGATCCCTTCCAATTCTAAATATGTGGTCTCCTTACAATAACTTTTAAAGGGATTGACCTAATTATCTTTTTTAAAAATTGGATAATACTATCTTAGATTGATGTCCTAAGACATTAAGGACTTAAATTAATTCAGATTCAGTGACAATGGTACCTGATGGCAAGTATTTTTTTAATTAAAATTTTAGTATAGCAAAGAACATTTAAATACAAAATGTCTAGGGCTTAAAAGTATTTTTTCTATATAGAGATTTATTGTAATGTTCCTCAACTAGAGTACTCCTCTAGTGCCTCATTGTGGAATGGAGGATCATAGATTATAGATCTGAGGCTGGAAAATACCTTAGTGTGTTGGTCAGGCAATAGATTTTGTACATTAACCTTGCTAACTTGGGAGATATGTGTCACTATATGGTCCATAGGTACTGAAATTTTCAGACACTCTTAAAAGCTAAGAAAAATCTTTTGGGAAGGGGTCTGGTTCTTGGATTAAAGGATGTGTTAGGATCTGGGTTCAAATCCTGTCTCTTATGCTTATTGCCTGTATCACCTTGGGCAAATTATACGTATATTTTTAAGTCCACGTACTCCAGGTTAATAACTCTAGCTCTAACAACGATCAAGAAATGGGATGTTCTGGCTAATTGAATAGTCTGGCTGCCCCTGGCAAGTTACTCGACTACAACAAAAATACATTTACCCTTAAGCTCTACTCAATATAATTTGATATTTGATTTATGTAGCATTTCAGGCTAGAAGGTGACTCCAAGGTGAAATTTATAAAGACCTGTTCTCATTGTGCAGGACAAAGGAGGAAATATTCTGGTTATATAAGTTTCTAGGTTTGTTTAGATTCTGGATAAATGGGAGTTTATTATACTTGTTCCATGAAACCTGTTACAAAAATATTGGTTATCTTTACATGCCTGAACCGATTGGCTTCCTTCAGCATAGCTGGCATAATTCTTATTCCACTTACCCCTTGACCTTAGTACCCTGGCATAGGCCCTAGATTCTTTAGAATGTGGTATTTTCCCCTGAAGGTTTTCCTTTAGCCATTTAGCATGCTGCTCAGTGCATAGCTCTTTTAGGGTCTGTTCTCAATTGGCCATCGGGCAGCCTAACCAGACCCCATTTCCTCCTCTCGCGCTTCCCATGGCTTTATCTGGTGCAAGGAGGGTACCTCCCACTGCTGGGCTACTTTCACCAGAATTCCCTGGCTCTGGCAGCAGCTCTCCCTGCCTGTCGGCTTCTCTGTTCTCCTGCAGCTGCTTCCCCTGTAGCTATTATTCTTTCCACACCATGCTCTCTCTTTTCCTCCAGCAGGTGACTTCTCTTTTCAATTCTGCAGCCTCCTGGTTCCCCCTGTGCCCCCCTTTTCTTTCCTGAGGAACATGTGACTGACTGATACAGTCTAGCTGAAGGATGTGGGCGCCAATCCACCCTCAGTGGCTGGATCTGGAGTCTGCTTGCTTAGTGATGGAGCCAGCTAAATGTCTGGAAAAACTGGGGGAAATGGACAAAGTCTCTCTAGTGCAGCTGGTTCCTTTGTCAAGGGCTTTCCTTGTTCTCCACTGTTAAATTGTATTTTTCCTGTTGTTTTGCCAAAAGCCTGGCACAAAGTACAAGAACAAATAAATGAGAGAGAGAGAGAGAGAGAGAGAGAGAGAGAGAGAGGAAAATGGTTGAGCATTAATGTGACCGACTATAGACAAGATGGTGTGAACTAAATCTTACATAATCTATATAGAACTCTGGAATTCCTTATCCCAACTCACTGATAAATTGGGTCCCCCAGAGCAAGGATGACCAAATCTTTCCCACAGGGTTCTAGGGATATCATTGAGGGGGAATGGGGTTCTTCTGTAATGCTATTGGTTCAAGCCCCCATTCCAGTGTGTCTTCGATTCCAAAGGATTTGGAAGATTATGTCATCTACCTCTTGGCAGTTCTGGTGAAAGGAAGTTTGTTCTCAGTTTCAGCCCCAACATTTCTTCTTCTTTTTGATGGGCATTTGGTTGCATGTACAGTTGTGATAAAAATGTCTCTTATAGTTTATCTGAATCCAGGAAGTCATCACTTCTAGCTAAAGCAACAACAAAATAGACAAATGGAAGTGTAATGTAGTGGAAAGAACTCTATGTCTCTATTAACTAGCTATGTTATCTTGTTATCTTGTAACTTTAGTTTTCTAATCCTCAACATCCACAGCCGATAAATGAAGAAGTTGGATTGGACTAGATCATTGCTAACATCCCTTCCAGGGAAATAAAATTGATCATATATGTTCAGTAGGACCTTTATTAATAAAGAAATTATGAGCCATGACCTACTACCACACTAAAATTCTAGGCTCATATACAAATCAGGGAGATGATACAAAAGGTCATCTATCTTTTTTTGTTTCTTTGTTTCCCTGCCCAGAACTTTCTCTGGAAAATCTCAAAATATGCTTATTTACAAATATCCATAATAGGACTCCCAGCTCCCATACAGGAACTCTGGGTAACAAAAGTATAGCTGGTAGAGGACAGCCTTCATGTAATCTGATGAAGAATATAGAAAGTACAAAAGATTCAAAGGAGACCTTATGAATAGACCATATGAATAATGAGCTAATGTGAAAGAATAGGCAGACACAGAAAATGTATTAAACATTCATGGAAGCCCTAAGTTTCTTTTAGAAAGGTTTATAATGTGGGGTTGCTAATGAGGTGACAGACACTATAATGTTCTGGTGAATCCTTAGCTCCCTGATAAAGTCCTATAAAATGTGTTTTTAGGCAACCATCATTTGGACTTCCCTGCCCCTGCAAAGACAAATATATTTTGGGTCTTCTGAGTGGACAATTCTATTCTGTCAAAATTTGTTTCTCCCATCTGGTGGCTTTAGTACTTGACCGTTCTCTAAATGCAGGTGCCACCCTCTTTTTTCTCCAAGAGGTACACTACTTGGGAACTTCCTACATTTCTCTAGGTTCTTCTAATCTTCAAACATTTGAACTCAAGGTTACTCTTGAGGCTACCTTAGAGGTTGGCACAGGTCAAGAACTCTCCCTGGTCTGCTAGAAGTTTGCCAGGATCCTACTGCCTAGGACATTTCCTACCTCTGACTAAGAGGGTGAGATTTAGAAACATGGTCCATGTGGTATAGTGGATGAAGCACTGGACTTAGAATCAGGAGACCTGTGTTCAAATCCTGCCTCAGACATTTACTGCCTGTTTTATCCTGAGCAAATTAATCTCTGCGCCTCTGTTTCCTTATCTATAAAATAAGAGGATTGGACTTGATAGCTATATGATCCCATGACCTCTCAGACTAAATGGGCCAGGGAAGAGGATAAGCATTATAGAGCAGCTACTATGGGCCAGTCACTGTGCTAAGCACTTTTTAAATATTTTTTAATTTGATCCTCACAACAACCTTGTGAGGAATAATTAACATTTATATAGTGCTTACTATATGCTAGGCACTGTGCTAAGTACTTTTGTAATTATTATCTCATTTGATCCTTATAACAACCCTGGAGGTAAGTGCTATTATATTGCCCCTATGTTACCATTGAAAAAACTGAGGCTGTTAGAGTTTAGCTGACTCATCCAGGGTTACATAGGTTGTAAATGTCTGAGGCTGGATTTGAATTCAAGACTTCTGACTCCAGGCCAACTTTATCCACTATGCCATTAGCTGCCTCTAGATTAGCAAGCATATATTTGCTTTTGCAGGAATGCTTGATATTCCCCCACTGCCCAACCTGCTGCCATCTCTTTGGCTGGGAATGTCTGCTATCAGGAGTTTTCTTCTTGGGCTAACCAGGTGAGAAAGCTTTGGGGGAGCACATGTATCTGGATGATGCTCTTTCCATCTACACTCTGGTAGAAAGTTGAGTTAATGGTTAAGTCTCTTTTATAACAAGGCCATCAAAAACAAGACAGTTCTTACTATAAGAGTTCATCCTTCTAAGTGACCTAGCCAGTGAAAGCATCTTGGGGACAATCACAAGTCATTGAAACTCAATCAGGAATTGAGGGGATACGCCTCAATTGAGGAATGACTAGTTGTGGCATGTGATTGTGATGGAATACTATTGTGCTATAAGAAATCATAAGGTGAGGGGGTGGATTCAAAAAAACATGGCAAGACCTCTATGAACTGATGCAAAGTGAAGTGAGAACAGGGACATCATAGTGCACATTAACAGCAATGTTGTAATGATGATCAGCTGTGAAAAACCTGGCTACTCTGACCAATACAAGGAGCCAGGACAAGTCCAAAGGACTCATAATAAAAAAATGCAATCCACCTCCAGAGAGAGAACTGATAAACTAGTCCAGCCCCCTCATTTTACAGCTGAGAAACTGAGGCCCAAAGAGATAAAATTACTTACCCAAGGTCACACAGGTGGTGAGTGGGTGGCAGTGCTGGGATTTGAACCCCAAACCTCTAATTTCAGAGCCAATGTTCACTACCACACTGGGCTCCTCAATGTTTTATCCATGCTCCAATGGAAGAAAGCTACACTTATCGAACTGATTGGCTGGGGGATGGGGGTGGGGTTGGGAGAACTCCCTTGACTGATTCCCTTTCCTAAAATAATGTTTCTCTCTCCAACATGTGAAGGTTGGAAGCTTTTCTGATCTAGGCTGCTGCTGCTTTGATTGTCTGACTTGGTTCTTCTTTACAATTCAGTGTTAAGGGCACCATTTTGCATTCATGCTTTATTTGGATTCATATAAGAGTATGATTGTTGCCATGGATCATCCTCATGGGATGTCTTGCTTCCTTGCAAGACTCCTGAAGATATATCCAAGGCCACCCTTCATACATATATGCTTTGACACTGACACTGAAGAACTCTTACAGACAGGGTGAAAAGGAGGAATTTATTCTGTGGTTCCCGGATTTAAGCAGGATTCCTATATGTGAATTGCTCAGGAGAAAATATTGCCCGAAGATGCCTTTTCTCCCCTTTCTGATCATGGCTGCAGTTTGCTGTTGTTGAATTCTAATAGTTAAAAGGTCTCGTTGCAAGCTTCGTATGATTTATTAATAAAAGACTGAAATATATCATATGGCTCTGTGGATGCTGCGTCAGTATTAGGCACTGTATAAGAATGCTAATGTTCAACAACAATTTGCCTGGCATGAAAAATGCATAACAGGGTTGGGAAAATAGCTTTGAGTAATTTAAAAAAGTAGTTGTGCTTGCATAATGCCCAAATACAAATCCACATGCTCTGTAATATGGCTTAACATTCCTGGATTATCTGCCATATTTACTAATGTAGATAGCAGATACTGCTTTTATATAATGTGACCAGAGTTCCAGGTAGGTGATGTGGGACCTGGGGGAGAGCTGGAGGGAGGAGACTGCTGCAACTTTCAGTTCTTCTCCCTTTACCTTCTCCCCTCCTTCCTGCTCTAAGATCAGACTGGTGGATCAATCAGAGTTGGAAGAGACTTTAAAGGCTATCCAGGAGGAAACTGAGGCAGACAGAGGTTGAGTGACTTGCCCAGAGTCACCCAGCTAGTAAGTGTCTGAGGCAGGATTTCAATTCAAGTCTTCCTGATTCCAAGTCCAGCGCTCCAACCTCCGTGCCTATGATCTGCCTCAGTGAAAGAAACAGAATTCCAAAGGTTCATGTAAGGTCTCACAGCAAATTGTTGTTGTTCAGCCATTTTCAGTTGTGTCTGACTTTTTGTGACTCCATTTGGGGGTTTCTTGGCAGAGATACTAGAATGGTTTGCCATTTCCTTCTCCAACTCATTTTACAGATGAGGAAACTGAGGCAAACAGGGTGAAGTGACTTGCCCAGGGTCACACAGATAGTAAATGTCTGAGGCCAGATCTGAACGCAGGAAGGTAAATCTTCCTGACTCCAGGTCTGG
>NW_020954585.1:55228863-55262206 GCF_900497805.2 Vombatus ursinus
AGTAAATTTTGGATGACAAAAAGCTAAGGGAAAACAGAACTCAAGGCAGGGAAGATTAACAGAAGCACTTGTACAGGGGGGCTAATGTGTAGGAACCTCAGGATCTCTATATATACTACATATAGAATACACATCTATGCATATGTACACTTATACATACACACACACATTACATATAGCTGCATATGAGCTTAGAAATATAGGGTTTCCTAGAGACCCAGTCCCACAGCCTATTGGAACAGCTGCCTCTTGCTATTTGGATAACTGAATTTCCTGGTTCCAGTTCCTGTTCATAATCTCTGGATCTCCCTTATTAATCCCTTTGTTCGCCTCCCCCAGCCCTTGCCTTTGACTGTTGTTGTGGCTTCTAGAGAGATTCTGCCCTTTTTTTTTTTAATAGGCCAGATCTGTCTGAGCTGCTCATGGTGGAGCTCTTGGGTTCCAATGGCCCCAAACTGGGCATGCCCAGACAAGCCCGGGTTACACAAGTAATGGTGAGCAACAAGGAAGGCGTATATATATCTCTCTCATTAGAAAAGGGATCATAGTAGGACCATATGATCATAGGCTTAGAATTGGAAAGAACCTTAGAGACCATTGAGTCCAGTCCCCCATTCTATAGATGAGGAAACTGACACTCAGAAAACCTAAATAATTTGCCCATAGTCACACAACTACTAATTATCTGAGGTGGGGTTTGAACCCATGTCTTTCTGATTCCAAGTCCAGTGACCTTTGGAGTAAGGTGAAGGCACTGATACCTAGAGGAAGTATCAGTACACAGGAGCTGGGAAGGCATTGATGACATAATTTCACTTACTGTATCTGGTTCTCAGTTTCCTCTTCTGTAAAACGAGGGGGTTGAACTAGATGACTTCTAAGCTCCCTTCCATCTCTAAATCTTTGCTCCTAAGTGTCTACTTGAGTCCTTTCCGTCCATTAGATTGTGAGTTCCTTGAAAGCAAGGACTGTTTTTTCCCTTCATTTTTTTGACCTTTATAGCCCTAGCACCTCATCATAGTGCTGGGCACATAGTAGGTACCTTAACAGATGCTTGTTGACTGACTGTTTAGAGTCATAATTTTCATACCCTTTAGCTGACTTAAAGGAAATAAAACAATTAATCAACAAATGTTTATTAATGACCTACTAGACATTGTGCTAGATGTAGAGGATAAGGGGGAAAAAATGGAAGTCCTCCTCCTCATTTTCCTTTGGAAGGAAGGAAACAAGCATTTACATAGTGCTTACCATGTGCCAGACATTGTGCTAAACACTTTACAAATATTTTCTCATTTGATCCTCACTACACTGGGACGTAGGTGTTATTATTATGCCCATTTTACAGTTGAGGAACCTGAGGCAGACTGAGGTCAAGTGACTTGCCCAGGGTCACATAGTTGGTAAGTGTTTGAGGTCAAATTTGAAGGTCTTCCTGACTCCAGCCCCAGTGCTCTATCCACTGAGCCACCTACATGTATACATATGCACAAAGTCCCCAAACAGGGACCAATTTATCTTTACATATTTTTGAAGCTAACGTCTGATGCTTTCATTTTACCATTATACCAAAGAGAAAAATGAGCAACGCCAAGAAACGTATCTATATACTGTTTGGCACATGGTAGGTACTTAACAAATGTTTGTTGATTGGTTGATATTGCACCACTGTGGATTGTATATCTATCCATATAATGGCAAGAGAAGAAATGTAGTCCAGGCCCTTCTTCTCATGAACAGCCTGGAAACCAGGCATCAGCTAGCCCCAAGAGGGAAACATTGGTTTTTCTGTCAAATCGGCGAACCCTAAAATTTTTCATTTGTGTTAGTCACGCCACCCACCAAATAAAACACGTAACTTGGCAAGAAGCACCCCTGAGTCCTTTATTGGCATGGTTCCTGGAATGCCACCTGTTCGAGTGCATTAGGAAGGAAGGCCAAGCTTATGGCTGGTTTTCTTGCTCTTGCTGATACCTGCTTTGCATGTGTTTTTTAGAAGGAATCACGTCTCGTACAGGTGGTTTGGTGCTGCTGCCTTCTACAGATCCAGGATCCTGATGTACATCTATTTTGGCACCAGTTCCAAGTCCCAGGAAACTGAAACACTCTCCACCTCCCTTCACCAAGTGCAGAGAGTCAAGTACATTTTTTGAATTGCATTTGCAAATCTGTCTAGGGAGGACTGGAAACAAGGTTTGCTCAGAATTCCGGCTCCAACTCAACAACTCTCCAGGCTGACTGGCAATTAGCAGAATGCACTCATGGTGATTTGATTCTCCTCTTTCCCACCCCCTCCCTCCCCACCTTCAACTATACAGGCTTTAAGTATGCATTAACAACAACATTTATGTATGTTCTTGGGCTTCCTCCCGTGGTGGGGGAGGAGGGGAAGGAGGAGTGGAAATCAGAATAAACATTTCAAGAGTTTGTAGGAGATTGATGGTCAGGGTTCGATCAGTTGCTAGAATCTCCATTTTAAAATAAATACCAGTGATTTGCATGCAATACAATGTGTGGAACTAGGCTTAGATCAATGCACACAACTATTTAGGGAGGTTGCATATCATAATGGACAGAAGTCTGAATGACTGGGGATTTTGGAGGTCTGGGCTCTGGTCCCAACTATGTGACCTTGGGCAAGTCTCTTTATTTGTTTGAGCCTCAGTATCCTCATCTGGAAAATGAAGTAGTTGGACTAGATGGCCCTGAGGGAGCTTCTAGATCAAATATTCTATCCCATCTATCAGAGAAGGACAAGAGGGGACTCAACAAGTCACAAACAGATGACCTTTAACTTGGTGATGATTTTTGAAAAATTATTACTGGCCTTAAGAAGAAGTATGTCAAGATGGTAGATGATTCCCTCTTGAGAAGTACAAAGGTGATCATAAGTTGTCCTGACATCTCAGTTTGAGAGGTGTGCTGGTTTTTTGAGGCATGAATGATCTGATGGAGAACCTTTAAAGACTTGTCAGACTTGAGGACTGCTACCCTATTCTACAGGAGGAAATGATACTTCCAGAAAAGAACCTAGAAAAAATCTCTCAGTATTAAGATATCCTGGATAGGAAACTGAAGATTCAGGGAGCATAGCTAATGTTTTCATCATTGCTGTTGATTATTAGTGAGATTATTAGATTAGAAAGGAAATGAAAAATGATTTGATGGCCAAGATGATAGTGATGATAGTAAATTTGTGGGAGTTTTGGACCATGGCATAAAATTTTCTTCATCCATTTGATTTTTCCTGTATGAATGGTTAGGCCAAACTTTTTTGAGTGGATGGAAATGTCTATTTTTTCCTGATTATGAAATGTTGTTGGATGGACAACCTATTGAGATCAGTGTATAGACCTTGAACAGACACTGCAGATTGACCACGAGCCGGGCCCAGAATTTTACAGGAGGAAGAAAACAGGATTTGGGAAACTGAATAACTCTTTTAATGACACTACTCTTCTCTCAGAAAAAAAGAAAAAGTGCCCATTAATGTTGTATGGCTGTGAGTCTTGGAATACAGCTTCTGAAAAGCAGTATTGCTCAAAGGTAAATGGAAGGGTGCATACTATTGTCACTTGTCTGCAACGGGATTCTAATGCAGAAGTAGTGGAAAAGATGCCATCAGAGAAGTGTATAACTGAGAAAAACAAATTAACATAGACTGGTCATGTAGTGGTGGTAAAGGACACCCAATGTACCATCCATTTATTTTATTTATATCCATGCAATATCAGGTGAGGAAGTACCACACTATGTTGGACGGATATCATGTGGTGAATTTATGGAAGGACATGATCAAGAGTTGTACAGGATGGGCCAGGATGCCACCTGCTGTGGGAGGGACTGCCCACGTCAATGATGTCATGGATGCACTGGAAAATTGGCATAAGACACAATAATGATGAACTTTGCTTCTTCTCAAGATTCTATCCAATGAGAATGGAAGACAGCATCTGTTTGCATATCGACTGATATGATTAAACTGGTTTTAAACTCAAAAAGGAAGAAAGGAAGAAAATTATCCATCCAGAGCTACTAAGGCAGGAATAAGAGATGATAACAGATATGACATGGAAAGAAAAATGGCAATAGAGGAGTTCAATAAACCAGAGAAGACAATGGCAGAGAAGGGGTTAAAAATGATACTCATGGGTTCACATGTCTAGATTTCAGTGCATTAAGTGTGGGTAATAAACTAAATGAACTCAATGTGAGGAGATATATATGACCTGACCTCACAGGTTTCACTGAAAGCTGTCAGGCTATGACTCATGACACTACAGAAAAGGAGGAGTATAGCTTATCCAAGAAGGACAGATAAGGCAGAAGGGGAAGTGGAGGTGAGGTAGCCCTGCACATTAAGAATATATTGACCTGTGTGGAAATCCGTAAACCTGGGCAAGGACGCATGGAAGAGAACACCTTGGGGGCGGGTCAGAGGAAGCAAAAAACAGAAGAGATTTTAAAGTGGTTAAATACGGCACGCCTTCTGGAGGAATGGGATGAATTACTGCATACTCCAGATACGGAGTAGAGAAAGGACAGAGTTGTGATAGGATTCAAACGAGGGAGACATTTCTGGAAGTCTTTCTTTGCCCAAAGAAATACAAGATAGATAGATACCTGTCTTTCCTTCCTGAAAATTTCAGCATTTAGAAGGTGGAGGAATTGACAGTGGTTGCCACTCCAATAAGGAAGAGTTGGTTGATGAAATAAGATAGCAAGAAAACTAGCTGGCATTTTATGGGAGCACATAGATCAGAACATTGAGCTGTCACACTCTGACATTACAATCCCAGATGTGTTTATGGAGAGGTGGACATGGCATTCAAGAAGACTAGAAATGGAAAATCAGGCAGAGTAGATGAAATGCACCCAGGAGAGATTTATGCAGGAGGTGATACTGTTGTGAGGGTATTGACGGATTTTTTTCACAGTTATCCAAAGGAGGAGAAGTTACCAAAGGTAAAGGGAAAAAATTTCTGATTTTATCAATACTGAAAAATAAGTATGAGAACAGCTAACAAGCTATATGCCTATTTTGTCTTATATATATATATAAATTTTTTTTCAATTTTCAATTTTTTAAAATCTATATACAATTTTAGGAGACTTATCTACACTTCAGCAATGACATTCTTGATGAGGCTATTAGTAGGAATTAGGTAGGCTTTTTGCAAGCAATATTCCTCAGAATACCACATCTTTACAGCCACACAACTGACTACAAGATAATAGAGAATATAAGATCCCACTGTGTTTATTATTTGTTGATTGTGTGAAAAAACAAAACAAAGCTATCTGATTCTATAGAGTAAAATAGCCCTTTAAGGGCTTTCTCCCAGCAAAATGTCTCCCTCCCAGGCATTGAAATAATTCAAGATTCCTTGGCAGATACAATCACATAAATAACTGTTCAGTGACTCTTCAATCATAAACATCAGGTGAGGCATAAAACATGGTGATGTGTGTTTGCCAAAGGTGTTTGCTACTGTGATAGAGGAGAACCAATGCAGATTCCAGGTTGAAGACGGATTCCTTGTGCAAGGTGAGGGTTTCCAGATACTCCATTGATGTAGATGGCATTATACTGGTTGCATCAAGGTCCAGAACATTATAGATCTTCCTGGAGATTGTTTTTTCTTTTTTTTTTTTTGTGTGAGGCAATCTGGGTTAAGTGACTTGCCCAAGGTCACACAGCTAGTACATGTTAAGTGTTTGGTCTAAGGCTGGATTTGAACTCAGGTCCTCCTGACTTCAGGGCTGGTGCTGTATCCACTGTGCCACCTAGCTGCCCCCCTTCCTGGAGATTTGTAACCATTCATATGAGTTTGCATTAAATATCCATCCACACAGGAAAAACCAAATGGATAGAGAATAATTATTGGCCAGATTATGTCATGCAGCTGGATGTATAGCTTTTAAAGCTTGGACATCAGCATGTATAACATCAGTACAAATCAATTAGTTGGGCTGAGAATTAAATACGAGGAGAGAGGGCTGAACTGTTTTTAGGAAATTGCAAAGCTTCTTTAATGACCTCCCAGAAACAAAGTCCCATTTTTTAATACCAATATTCTTTTGGGGTTGTTATTTGTCTGTGAGACATGAAAGAGTACAGTTTCTGAAAAGCTGAAAATCTTTATCACAGAGAAGACAGTGGAGAAGCATATGGTGGTTGGTTGTTAGAAGACTGCAACATATTGTAAACAGGGAACTTAGAAAAAGAGTAGTAATAAAGGTTGCTGTCAGGAAGAGGTATGATAGAAATGGATGGAGCTGGTCACATGGCAAGGGTGGGAGGTGATGGGGGGTAGTAAAAATGCTCCACTGGTATCTTTTTTTGGGGGGAGGCTATTGGGGTTAAGTGACTTACTAAGGGTCACACAGTTAGTAAAAATCTGAGGTCACATTTGAACTCAGGTCCTGCTAACTCCATGGCTGGTGCTTTATCCACTGCATCACTTAGCTGCCTCTACTGGTATCTTTTTGATGTTAGGAAAAAATGATGAGGGCCTTTAGCACATTGAGCAGGCCCTCTGTGGCAGACTTATTACAGAATGTAGACAAAGTGACCCAAATTAGTTAGGTGTGAACAGGTTGTGATCTCTAGAAGGAACATCCAGGTTGATGAGAACACAGAGCCACTTAAATATTTGAGTATTTTTAAAACTGGCATTTATAGAATGCTTTAAGATTTGCATACTACTTTCCATCCATAAACTCATTTGATTCACACAACAACCATGTGAAGTAGGCACTATGGTCTTCATTGTGTCCTTTTACAGATGAAGAAACTGAGGCTCAGAAAGGCTAAGTTGCCCATCGTCACCTAGCCAACCAATAAGGGTCAGAGGTAGGATACGAACCTAGAACTTCCTGACTCCAGATCAAGCACTTGATACACTATACCATTCTTGGTAAATTCTAAAATTGATTAGAAAAAGGGTAGATGAGTCACTTAACCCTGACTGCCTCTCCCTCCTCCCCAAACGGGTAGAAGACCACTAAATGGGAACAAGTTATGCCTCTAATAAATATGGGCTCAATAAAAATGAGTCATATTGGACTAATCTAATTTCCTTTTTTTTGAGGGGGGGGAACCAAGTCACTAGGCTTGCATATCCAGGAAATGCCATAGATGTTATCAAATATCTTGCAGAAATGCAGATATATAAAGACTCTTAATATCCTTAAGGACAAGATGGAGAGAAGTGGATTGGATGCATGTATAGTTAGGTGGGCTTAAGTGTGGTTGAAGGGATGGATGCAAAGAATACTGATTAATGGGTTAATAGCAACTTGTTTGTAGCTCTATGAGATTGCTCCAGGGCTTTTGTCCTTGGCCCTGTTTGGTTTATCTTGTTTTAAATAAGCATTGTGTGCTAGGCACTATGCTTAGCACTTTACAGATTTTATCTCATTTAATTCTCACAATAACCCTGAGAAATAGATGCTATTATTATACCCATTTTACAGTTACGGAAACTGAGGCAGGTGGCAGTTAATTGATTTCCCCAGGCTCACACAGCTGGTGTCTGGAGCTGGATTTGAACTCAGATCTTCCTGACTCCAAGCCTAGCTCTATTCACTGAGCCACCTAGTTGCCTCACAATGCTTATTAACTATGAGAATGACACAGAGATGGAAAGGAGACCCAATATACTGGATAGCACAGTTGCAATTCAAAGTTATCTTGACAGAAAGGAAGACTAAGCAAAAGCTAACAAGATGAAATTTAATAGGGACAAGTGGTCAGGTTCGGAGACATAGATTTGGGAATCATCTGTTTTGGAAGGAGTGGGGCTGGCAAGAGATAAAATCTAAAGAAAGAAGAGAAGAGGATGAAAGACAGAACACGGACTGAAGTGATGGTAAGAATAAACAGAAGACTACCTTAGAAAGTGATATTATAAAAGTTTCACTTGACATCAATTATAGTAATAACCATAAGAATCAAATATGATATTAATATGCACATAAATGCTTTGTCTTCCTATAAGACTGTCATATAATTGGATGTGGTGCCTCTGGGGAAATCTAGCAAAGATCACTGCCCTGAATATGTCAAAGATACCATTTCACTGAACACAAATGCAATCGAAATATCCTCTGTAATCTAGGAAGAGCAGGGACAGCACTAGAATCTAAACTTGGGCTCCATGTTTAGAAAGGATGACTTTAGTAAGGTTACCTGAGATGTAGGGTTGGGTCACTTGATCACTTTAGGGCTAGACAGTCCCTGTCTAAGCATTGCCTTTGTTACTCTAAAGAGAAACGATGGAGATGTAGCTCAGAAACTCCCAGTTCTTTGCCCCTTTTTTCCTTACGGATCCCAGAACCTAGACAAGTCATCCTTTTGTATATACCATTGGTCCTGGGGGTGCAGAATAGGGGCAGGTGGAAAAGATGAAATATTTGTTGAAGGTGCTACTAAGCTGAAGCCACGGTAGCCTTGTCCAGCGATAATAAAGACTGGGGTGTGCCTGGAAAGGAGGGATTGAAAAGGGGGCTCTAATAAGGACGTGAGAATGTTTTCCATTTTAAGTGCTCTGATACATTATTATTGTTATTTCTACTACTGCTGCTGCTGCAGCTATGACTTCTACTTACTATTTTTTAAATTTTCTTTTTACCATTTTAAATCTTAATATCTTTTGTGTTTATATGGCCTTAATTTCCAAATATGTTTCCCCTCTCCCCTTCCCATTGAACCAACCCTTATAACAGATGATAAAAAGAAAAAAAAGTAGTTTAGCAAAACTAACCAACACACCAACTGAATCTGACAGGATATGATCAGCTTTCATCTACTCTGTAGGTAACTTGTCTGTAACTATTTATATACATGTTGTCTCCCCTGTTAGACTGTAAGCTACCGGGATTGTTTTTGCCTTTCTTTGTATCCTTCACGCCTAATGAATGCCTGTTGATTGATTAATTGTTCCACTCCTATAGTCCCCCAGTCTGAAAAGAAAGGAGGGAGGTATATTTTTCTTATCTCTTCCTTGGGGCCAAGCTTGTTCAGATCTTTTAAATTAATTAATCAATTAATTTGCTAAAAGCAAATCCTGTGACCCTAGTTGAGGTACTCTTTTTCTAGAATGTTCTGAGTTTTGATCTGATCAACACAATGTCACTCACAAATAGGAGCATCTAGAAGATCTCGCCATCTGTGTGTAGGTAATTCCTCTTCCATTTGGACTCTGTACCAGATATTTCCATGACAGTGGCTCACTCTTGAAGAGTATGCATGCCCCTCTTTTATGCCTAGCTTGATAGGAATGAGCACCATCAAAAAAGCATCACCTCTGTTGCGTCTATTGAGGAATCTTGTATGCTCTTCACGAGTGAGACCCGCTTGAGGGCTGAAAGACTATTTTTTTGGTTTATTGTCTTTATTTTTCTACTTCAGTTGTGTCCAACCCTTTGTGACCCCATTTGGGGTTTTCTTGGCAAAGATATTGGGGTGGTTTGCCATTTCCTTCTCCAGCTCATTTTCCAGATGAGGAAACTGAGGCAAACAGGGTTAAGTGACAAATGTTTATTTTTATTTGTTGTTTGTTTTATTTGTTGTTCAATTGTTTTAGTCATGTCCAACTCTTTCTGACCCTGTGGACCTCTGTCCATGAGGTTTTCTTAGCAAAGGTACTGGAGTGGTTTATCATTTTCTTCTCTAGTGGTTCACTTTTTTCTTTTGGGGTTAAGGCAGTGATCCATAGGCAAACAGAGGTTAAGTGACTTGCCCAAGGTCAGACAGCTAGGATGTTTCTTGAGGCTGGGTTTGAACTCAGGTCTTCTGGACTTCAAGCCCAACTCTATCTAGTTTGTTACCTTTGTTATCTTTGCTACCTTTGTTACATATTTTTAAAATTTAGAACTGCCTTCTTGCTCTACCAGGGAAGGGGGTGGGGAGGGGAGGCAACCCAGGCTTTAGAAGCGCTGGGGATGCAGGTACCTGACTTCAAAGGGGATAGGATGAGCAAAAAGATGGCAGATGGGGTGGAAGATGGGGAGTACTAGGGACTCATGGATGGAAAGAACATTAGTGAGAAGAAGATGAGTCAGGTGATCTGGCTTGGAGATCTGGTTCTACTATTTAAATTTAAATTCTCTTGGCCTTGACTTTCCCAAGGCAATACAATTTATGTGTCCTCTTCTATAAGATGAGAGGGAGATAGACTTAGAACTCATATTTAGAGCTAGAAGGGGATCTCAGAAGCCATCTAACCCAAACATTTTACATTTGAAGAAACTGAGGTCCAGCAATGTTAGGTGACTTGACCAAAGTCCCACAGCTAAGGTTCTCTCATTTTAGATCCAATCATCTTTCCACTAGATTTTAATGTTCTCTAAGGTCTCTTTTGAGCAAGTCCCCTAACCCTGGTTGCCTCAATTTCCTCATCTGTAAAATGAGCTGGAGAAGGAAATGGCAGTGTCTCTGCCAAGAAAACCCCAAATGGGGTCATGAAGACTCAGTCTTGAAAAGACCGAACAACAGCAAAGGTCCATTTCAGTCCTAGGGGAAGGGAAAGGGAACAAACATTTATTAAGTGCCTACTATGTGCTAGGCAATGTGCTAATCACGTCACAAATACAATCTCATGTGATAACCTTAGTTCTATCTCTTATTCCTAGAGTTAAAGAATGTAAACATGTGGGCCCACTTAAAAAAGTGACAAGTCTTTCTGGAGACCAGCAACGAGCCATCAGAGCACAACAGTTTCTACTTCTAGCATCTGGTTTACTCTGGTTTGGATGTGCATTCCTTTTCCTGCTTCCTCCTCTCTCCTTGCCTGACCCCTAATTATAGTCATTTTGGTTGTTCACTTGCTTTTCAGTCATGTTCCACTCTTGGGGACCCCATTTAGGGTTTTCTTGGCAAAGATACTGGAGTGGTTTGCTATTTCCTTCTCCTGCTCATTTTATAGATGAGGAAACTGAGGCAAGTAACTGGGTTAAGTGACTTCTCCAGGGTCACACAGCTAGGAAGTGTCTGAGGCTGGATCTGAATTCAAGAAGATGAGTCTTCCTGACTCCAGGGCCAGCAATCTATCCACTGGACCACCCAGCTGCCCACAATTTTGGCCATAGTATCATAGATTTAGAGATGTAAGAGACTTTAGAGATAATTGATACAATGTCTACATTTGGGTCACAGAGTCATTAATTGTCTGAGGTTCGATTCCAATCCAAATCTTCCAAACTCCAAGCACCATGCAGGCTAGGTTCTCTAACTCCCTTTGAGAAGTTCTACTAGAATTTAAAAGTCATGTAGCCCAGGCCTCTACCCATGCTGTGTTATTCTTGGACCTGTGTATATTGTCCCGTACCTCATGAACTAACACACCTAAAAGAGGGTTTTAAAATGAAGCAACTTAATAAAACATGTATTTTAAAATGTTTTTCTTATGAATGTCTTTCTATAGCCATGAGACATGGGATACAGTAATCACTGAAGAACTGAAAATGAGTAGCACAAAGAAAGTAATGGAGAGGTACATAGTGGGTGTGAGCAGGTTGCAAGAGATAACAAATGAGGAATTTTGAAGACTAGGAGTAAAGGATGCCATCTGGGAAATGTGTGATAGAAAAAGATGAACCAGGACAGCTAGGTGGGCAGTGGATAGAACACCGGCCCTGGATCCAGGAAGACCTGAGTTCAAATCTGGCCTCAGGCACATAACACTTACTAGCTGTGTGACCCTGGGCAAGTCACTTAACCCCATTGCCTACCCCCCCCCCCCAAATGGACTGGTTGTAGAGCAAGGATAAGAAGTAGTGGGCCCATTGATATCCCTGGGATGTGAAGGAAGGTGAGGAAAAACTTGCAGCATATCAGGTGCTCTGCCCTCTTACCTTGTCACACTATAGAAGGGTCATGGGATTATGGATCTAGAATTGGAAAGGATTTCAGAAGCCATTTAGTCTAATCCCCTCAATTTACTGGATCTAGGGAGATTAAGAGAATAGATCCAAGTCTCACAGATAGTAAGCATGGGGAGATGGGGTCGAAAGATCTAAAGTCCCACCAGATGGACGGTCATTGATGGATTGCCATCTACATTGTTATGGGATCACAGATTTGTTTGCTTATTCGTGTAATAAAACTAGGAGGGGAGGGGAAGACAGATTAGTAGCAAGGGGGGAAGGGAGTGGCCAGAACAATTGAAAGGCAGAATTCTCAGTTCTCTTCACCTTGCAACCTTTGGCCAGCCACAGCAAGCAAATAAATATTCTGAGGAAAAGAGATAGAAGGGGTAAAAGAAAGGTGTTGGAATGTTTGCCTGTGTTTGCTGAAGGAGATTGGACCTGACACCCAGTTAGTGCTAATTAGCATTCATTACCAACACCTCCTCCATAGAGGCCTCCTTTGATGTAGGAGCAGGGTGTGGCAGTGACCCTGGGTTCTCCTAGGCTGTACTAGTGGAGTTCAAGCTCTGGCAGGTCCTTCCAAGCAGGAAACGATTTGCCAGGAACAGTTGGTTGTCTGAGGATCAGCCCAGTGAAGGGTGGAGAGGCTCACCACCAGGAAGATGGCTATCATGTGGTGGCCTCATTAGGTACAAATGCTAAACACAATTTTTTACTAAGAAAGTGATGGGCCACTGCTATAAGTGTGGAGGGAAATCATAGATCTTTTGAATGTTATATTTGGAGTCAAGAAGATTTGAGTTCAAATCCTGCCTCAGACACTTATTGGCTGGCTGTGTGATCCTGGCCAAGTCATTTGACTTCTCTTGGCTTCAATTTCCTCATCTGTAAAATGGGGACCCACCTCTTGACAGTGAGTCAAGATATGAATATAAATATAAATATAAATTACAATATAAAAAATAAATTAAGATATAGAATAAAGTATTCATTTTCTGGACACGTGTAACATGGAGAATTTGCTTTTCTTGATTATGCATATTTGTTACAAAAGCTTTTTTTTTTTTAATGAGGAAAGGGAGTTGGGAGAGAAAGGAAATAAATGCTGATTAATTTTAAAAAGTTACTAATAGTGAAAAAATAAAAGGAGGAGAATAACTCTAACCTCACAGGATTATGAGGATGAAAGGAGATTATATATTTAAAACATTTGGCAAACTTTACACAATGCTACATATGACACAATAACATTACATAATAATAGTAATTATTATTACCATTATTATTATTGATATAATGATTCATTGTAGGTTAGTGGAGGATAATAGCTAAGAGAGGCAATCAACATAAAGTCAATGGACAAACATTTATCAAGCCCCTACTGTGTTAGAGGCAGCATAGGTCAACTAATTGAGAGCTGACCTTGGAGCCTGCAGAACCCAGGCCAAAGTCTTGCCTTTCACCCGTACTGGCTACATGACCCTGGGCAAGTCGCTTAGACTCTTAGCATTCTAGGCAACTAAAACCTTACGTTTCAGAGAAATTACCAATCTGCATGGGTAGAGAGAATTTTCTCATCTGGGAGTCCCCAAAATCAATGAAATCAGAAGTCCGCTCCCCTTCCCTGTTTCCACACACTAGGAATGCAAAGAAAAATGGCAAATAAGCAAAGAGTCAAACAAGGAATCTGACAAAAAGATTAATTCTGTGGGAAATTATAGGATAATTGCTCAATTCAAAGCTATGGACAATCTGGCTCCATTAGAATGGAAGTTCCTCGAGGGCAAGGGCCCTCTTCTTTCTCCCCTTTGTGTCCCAGCACTTAGCGCTTCTGCCTGGCATATTTTTGTTATTGTTGAATTATTTCCAACTCTTCGTGACCCCATTTGGGGAGTTTTCTTGGCAAGATACCGGAGTGGTTTGCCATTTCCTTCTCTGGCTCATTTTATAGATGAGGAAATGGAGGCAGAGTGGAGTTAAGTCACACAGCTAGTAAGTGTCTGAGGCTGGATTTGAACTTGATTCTTCCTGACTCCAAGCTCTGTGCTCTATCTGCTGCACCACCTAGCTGCCTTGTACCTAGTGGCTGCTTAATAAATACTTGTTTCCATTCTCCCAGAAAACAAGCATTTTTTTTACCTCAGACTGATTTTTTTTTTAATCACTCCCTTTCATGTTTGCTCCACATTCCAATCAAACTGGCCAACTTTCTCAGGAAAAGAAATTTCATCTCCTTCCTCTCATGTCTTTGGATAGGCTGTCCCCTAAATCCTTTCCCTCTTGAAATCACTACCATCCTTCAAAATTCAGCTCATGCCAATTGCCACAGCAAGCCTTTCCTGATCTCCCCACTAGCTGTGCTTTCCCTCAATGTGAAATTACTTGGATATATTTTGTATTTACTGATCTGTGAAATTCTGCTTCCTAGTAGGATGTGAGGTCTTTGAGAGCAGGCCAGGACAGTTTCATTCTTGTCTCTGTGGTCTCCAGTGTTTAGCCTAGTGCCTGATGTATATAGTAGGCATTTAATAAATGGTTGTTGAATTGAACTGTTATGTCACAGAATTTAAGAGAATGTGCCATGTTTGTCTTTCTGCCAGAGGTGGCTACCAATCACATGTGCTACAAACACAAGCTGTTCTCCCTGCTAGATAGAAGGTGAAAGGCTTGAATGGCTCCTCTGTGAAATATGGCTTATTAGATTATTTTTTTCTATTCTGTAAAGGACATTTCCATTCTCCATCCTTTCTAATAATGTAGTCAGAAAGAAGACATATTTTGGCTTCATTCCTCTTCAGGCTATACCCCTGATTCTCCTGGGCTTTCTCTATAATGCCCCAGAAACCTCTTCACCCTAGAATCTCCCTTGACCTCCAGTTGGCCGGCTCCTCCTAGATCCTCCATTTTAAGGAGAAGGTCCAGGCCAGCAATCTTGTCATTCCTTTCTCTACAATGCTCCCCTTTAATGATATCTTTCTCTCTCCCACCACTCCTTTCCAGTTTTCTTCTTTGTGTTGTCTACCCCCATTAGAAAGTAAGCTGCTAGTGGTGCAGTGGATAGAGCATTAGCCCTGGAGTAAGAAAATCTGAGTTCAAATCTGGCCTCAGATCCTGATTAGCTGTATGACCCTGAGCAAATCACTTAACCCAAATTGCCTCAAAAAAAAAAAAGAATATAAGCTTGTAGAGGGCAGGGACTTTCTTTCTGCTTGTATTTGTATTTCCAGTATTTAGCATAGTGTCTGGCTCATAGTGAAGTGCTTAAGTAAGCTAAGTGGTTATTGATTTGGTAAACCAAGAGAGGAATTACATCAAGTGTTAAAAGGGGGAAGGAGAAAGGGAGGGAAGGGCAGAGGAAGAGAAAAAATGTAACCTAGAGAAGAAGACTCTAATACTGGATTTTCTACTAAATGTGGTTTGACCTTACCCAGTCACTCACTCCTTTTAGCTTCGGTTTCCTGATCTCTTAAATGAGGAAGTGACCATATATTGATTTACTACAAGATTCTGTTTTATTTGCTATGCTATGTATGTATCTAAGATGTGATTAAGAAATAGAGATGACTCAGAAGAAATGGGAAAATCAAGTATTTGATGAATCACATGAGAACAAATGATATGACAGAGGAGGAGGGGGAGGGGGTGGAAAAGGAAGATGGGAAGAAAGAAGAGGAGGAAGAGGAGGAAGAGGAGACCTTGTGGTGTTAGAGAGCTAGTTTTGGTACCAAGAAGACCTAGGTTCCAGTCCTTTCTCTGACACATACTAGATGTATGATACTGGACAAATTACTTAACTTCTCAGTGCTCTAGGCCAATGGTGTGGGGCCACATACTGACTTAGAAAACCTCATATTAGTATTATCTATGTTTTATTGTATTTTTGTTTATTTGATTAAATATTTCTTAATTACTTTTAAATCTCATTCAAGCTGAATTTGGGGATGCTGTAGGCCACATTCGGCCTCTCTGCTCTAGGCAACTCTCCAACAATTGCAGAGAAGTTGCTGACCCATTCTGGTAAAAGCCAGCATTCCCTTCAGGGAGTTCTCTTTACTGATGAAATGACAGATCCAGTTCATATCTTTAATAATAATAACTTATTTATATAACACCTCAAGGTTTTACAAAGGGCTTTCCTTACATTAACCTTTAAAGTAGGCTGTGTAGGAATTATCATTCCCCTTTTAGAGCTGGGAAACTGAGACTTGAAGAATTACTGAGCTTGTCCATAGTTATTGGCATTGGGACAAGGGTTCACACCCCGATTTCCCAAGTTCAAGTTCAACTTCCTAGGGAAGAAATGAAAAGATTTGGGAGTACAAGTGATCTTCTTACCATCTTTTTTGAGTTCGAAGGTTGTGGCTTGGGAAGAGAAGATATGGGAAATGACTAGCTGGCTATATAGCTGGTATTAGAGAATATACCGTTGTTTTCTGGTCCATTGCTTCTAATAACTACAATGAGTTTCCTAATCAGGGATGAGTGTCTCTTATGAAGACCTGCAAGAATTTGTTTGGCAGGAGATTAACCAGCTCATTTCCCAGAGATCATTATTAGTAAGGGGGATGTTGGTGACAGTGGTGCTAAGGGATCAGAGTAAGGGAGGCAATGTAGGAGTGGTAATGTATAATCAGAAAACATGGTTTTATACCTCAGCCTGTCATTTACTATTTGTGCAATCTTTGAAAAGTTATTTAACTTGCCTGAGCTTTGGTTTTTTCCCTCACCAAAGGAGATTGGATTACATTGTTGTTCAGTCATTTTTCAGTTGTGTCCAATTCTTCATGACTCTGGGGTTTTCTTGGCAAAGATACTGGAGTGGTTTGCCATTTCCTTCTCCAGCTCATTTTACAGATGAGGAAATTGAGGCAAACAGGGTGAAGTGGCTTGCCCAGGATCACACAGCTAGTAAATGTCTCAGGCCAGATTTGAACTCAGTAAGAGGAGTCTTCCTAACTCCAAGCCCAGCAGTCTATCCACTGTGCCACCTAGCAGCCCAGGTTGGATTCTATGAACTTTAAAGTTTCCTCCAACTCAGCTGCTAGCACTCCAATCTCTCTTTCTAGGACTATAGACTTTACAGTAATAGGGGAGAGACCGTGTGTGCTTTAGCACTACCATTTCTTTTTTTTTTCCATTCAGTTTGTAAACTTTGAACTTGGGATGATAGTTTAATAGAGTCCCTTTGTGCTGATTTTCTCCATCGGGGCACTCCTCTTTTGAACCGAGGTCCTCTTGTTTCTCTGGCTGCCATCTTAGATGTTGGCTGGAAAGTGACATGGCTAGTTCAAGAAGTGTTGTCTCTCTGATGCTCAGCATTATGAGGGAAATGCAAAATGAGATACTGTTCCTGCTGTTGATAAACATACTAGGGTCAAATAGGCGATATAGTGACTAGGGTGCTGGGCTTTGAGTCAGGAAGGCATGAGTCCAAATCCTCTCTCAGATACTAGTTAACCTCTCTTATCCTCAATATCCTTATCTGTAATATGGGGATCTATCTCACAGGAGTGTGGTGAAGATCAAATGATATAAGCTATATAAAGTGTTATAAAAATGCTAGCTATTATTATTGTTGTTGTTTAGTCATTTTAATCATGTCTGACTCTTCATGACCTCTTTTCTTTTTTTCTTTCTTTCTTTTTTTTTCTTTTTTTTTGGCAAAGATACTGGAGTGATTTGCCATTTCCTTCCCCAGCTCATTTTAAAGATGAGGAACTGAGACAGACAGGGTAAAGTGACTTGCCCAGGGTCACACAGCTACTAAATATCTAAGGTTCGATTTGAGCTCATGAAAATGAGCCAAATGCTCTATCCAACTGTGTCACTTAACTGCTTTATTATAATATTATTATTACTACAAAAATCACAGAGCCTTTCATGCACACAGTAGGTGCTTTATAAATGCTTTGTCATATTACTGGATCCTTTTGGGAAGTCAACAGGCATTTTTTAAATGCTAACTATAATATCAGGCAATATGTTAGATGCTGGGAATAAAAATACAAGCAAAAAGAAAGACAATCCTTGCCTTTAAGGAACTTTCATTCTAATGGGGGAAGATAATTCATAAAATGAGTAGAAAAAGACACAAAGGTACTTTTTGAGGAGGGCATTGAAGAGAAAGTCCCAAGAGAGTGGCCCACCCTAGAGAGTTTGCCTTGCAGAGGAGTAAAGCCACAGCTGGCTTGAGTGCTTGGGTGAGGAGGAACAAGACAATGGGCGGGGCAGGGCTAGAGTTCCAATACATGAAGTCCAAGCTAGAGTGAGCTTCCAGGGTGAAGGCTATGTGGCTGCCCTGCATTCTTTTCTTACTTTCTTATTCATGTAAAATGATGAAATGTCAAGGGAGTGTTTAAAGGGAAAAGATCAATATGGGTTAGAAGAGTAGGGAAAAGCTTCATGGAAATGTTGGGTCTTTATTTGTCCTTAAAGGAGGGAGGCAGTGGGATACAATCGAAAGAGCATTGACCCTGGAATTAGAAGGCCCTGGGTTCAAATCTTCCTTACTACCCTCCCTTAGTTTCCTCAACTTTAAAATGAGAGGGTCCGGCTAGATGGTTTTTGAGGTCTCTTCTAGTGCCAGATTTTAGTCTGGTGGGTTTGATTTGAATGGGTGATAGCAGGCTGGTGATGAACCCAAACAATGGTGCTTTTCTATCTTCTGAGCTCTTAGGTAACTTATAAAAGTGGAATATCTAGTCCAGGATTGTTTAATCTTTCTTATGTCTTGAGCCCTTTTGTCAATCTAGTGAAGCCCATGGACCCCTTCTGAGAATTATGGTTTTATTCAGCCAACTGGGTAGCCCAATAGACAGGGTGCTACAGTTAGAATCAGGAAGACCTGAATTCACAACTTGCCTCAGACCCTTACTAGCTAGCCTGTGATCCTCTCTTAGGCAAATCATTTAACCTTTCTCTGCCTCAGGTTCCTCATCTGCAAGATAAGGATAATAATAACACTTATTCATAGGATGATTGTGAAGCCCAAATGAAGTAATGTGTTAAAACCTTGTAAATTTTAAAGGGTTATATGAGTGCAGCTATTATTATTATTATTATTTTCAGTAATTGAAGGAAATGCTAAATTTCAGTTAGAGGACTGTAAAAATAAAGACTATATTTTTTCCCACCCAAATTCCCATATAACTTGAAATCTATCTATGGACCCCTTGGGGATCATGGAGGTTAGATTAAGAGCCCCTGATATAGCAACAAACTAAGGAATGGCAGCTATTTCTAAAGTCTAGGGCGTTAGAGGCCTAGCTTAAGGAAAACACTTTTAAACATTAGGAGTTTCTTAATGGATTTTCCCCCTTTGGCTAATTGTTCTGGATGGGAGTAGAGTTCCCAGAGGCAGGAACCTGCCACACCTTAGTCCATTGTCAGAATCCTTCAGTACTGAGAATTCCTTCTTAGAAACTCTAACGGTTTAAGAATATCCTATTAGCAAAGTCTTTTTTTTTTTTTTTTGTGAATTAGGCCCTGAATTTAGCACCCTGAATTAGACCTGCCCTTTCATATTTTGGATGGACATTCTTCCTGTTTGGTCATAGAGAATCCTTGAGAAACTGCTAAAAGTTTCTGTAGGGTACTTAGAACTTCCTAGGGGAATAATAATAATAATAGTTAACATTGTGTCCTCAGACACTGGCTGTGTGACCCTGGGCAAGTCACTTAACCCTGTTTGCCTTAGTTTCTTCATCTGTAAAATGAGCTGGGTAAGGAAAAGGCAAACCACTTCAGCATCTTTGCCAAGAAAACCCCAGATGAGATCAGGAAGGGTTGGAAATGACTCAGTAATAACAAAAACATTTACAACATGCATTAAATTTTGGAAAACACGGGATATCCCTTGAGCCTCACAGCCCCTTTATGTGTCAGATATAATTATCCCTACTGCACAGGTGAGAAAAACTGAAGCATGGATATGTTAAAAGACTTCTCCATGACTGCAGAATTAGTATGTCAGTGGCAGGGTTCCAATCCAGGACCCAAATAATTCCAAGCCTATTTGATGGGGTTGGGATCTAGACCCCAGAAAGGAAAATCCCTGAATTTTTCCACTTGGCCTAATCTCTGGCATTCACCTGAGGCTATAATCCCATCAACTGGCCTTTCATTGTGGCTACACCAAACTCCCAATTCTGTTAATCTAGCCTGGCCTTCCTTTGTTTTACCTCCCTATTTCCCACCCTTAATCCTAGCTAGGCTCCATTCTCCCTTGGCCATGAGATCCAGGTCCCAGGAGTTCTGTTCACTCCAGTTTACTGGCCACTCCTCCATCCCTCCCACAGTCTTTCTGTATATAAGGTCCACCTTGTCTCTATTAAGATGCTCAGATTCGTAAAATCTAGCCACTGCTTAGATTCTTATAATCTAGCCACTGCTCAGATTCTTATAATCTAGCCACTGCTGGGATTCTTATAATCTAACCACTGCTGGAATTCTTATAATCTAGCCACTGCTTAGATTCTTAAAATCTAGCCACTGCTGGGATTCTTATAATCTAGCCACTGCACAGATTTTCACAATCTAGCCGATAGTCCACAGATGCTCAGATTCCTTAAGAGTCTGGTAAATATGGTGATTCTTAAATAAATCTTGTTTTTGGCTGAAAGAAGGCTTGGGTGGAATTCTTTTGGGCAGGACCCAGGTGTTGTGATTTTGGCATCCCAGGACCCTTGAACCCCTAAACCACATCATATTGACTTCAAGTCTGCTAGTCTTTCCGATATACCATGTGGTCTTTCTGCAGGGGCCGTCAAAGTCCTCACCCACACTCTTCTACAATCAACAGGAATTTATATAGGCACCTATTATGTGTCAAACACTATGCTGGCCATTGGGTATACACTATTTAAAACAAAAAAAGTCTCTTCCCTCAAGGAGCATTCATTCTATTAGGGGGAAACCTATGTCTAGATATACATTATACAAAATATATGGAAAGTAAACAGATGGTAATTTCTGGCATGGGGGCAATGACAGGGAAAGGCACTAGCAATTAGGTAGAGGAAACTCATGTAGGTGGAGGGTTTCAGCTGAACTTGAAAAAAGCTAGGAATTCCAAGAGTCAGAAGTGAGAAATGAGAACATTCCAGGTGGGAATTTCAGAGGCCAATTAGTGCAATTCCTTCATTTTATAGATTAATGAACTGAGGCCTAGATAAGTACAAAGACAGAGAAAAGATATGGAGTGTTGTGAATGAGGAACAGCAAAGAGCTCAGTTTGGCTGGGCCACAGAATACGTAAAGGGGAATAATATATAATAAAGCTGTTAAGGTAGGTTGGAGCCAGATTGTAAAGGACTCTAAATGCCAAATAAGGGAGTTCCTATTTGATTTTAAAGGCAATAGGGAGCCACTAGAACCTCTTGAGCAGGGGAGTAACGTGATGAAGAGGTCTATGATTCAAGATTATTACTTTGGCAGCTCTGTAGAGAGGACAGATTGGAGTGGGGAGAACCTTGAGGCAGGGACACCAATTAAGGAAGTACTGAAATGGATTTTCCAGCTTGTGGATTTTTAGACCCTTAGATTTAGAGCCTGACTATTAAAATGTTCCATTAGGAAATGACTATTTTGGTTTGGGAGGGGTCCTTTTTTTTTCCAGGGGTAAAAGGTAGCTCCATCTAGCTGCTTTACTTGTGTGTGTGTGTGTGTGTGTGTGTGTGTGTGTGTGTGTGGGTGGGGAGTGGGAAGGAACGCAGAGACCAGTGGCCAGAAAATCTTTCAGCAACCATCTCCCATTTTGAGCACAAAGTTTTTTCAGGGAGGGAGTGCCAAACACTCCTTCTTGGCAGGACTGGTTGGTGCGTGTGTGAGCTATACTTTGTCGCAATAAGAAATCTCACAGAAAGAAACTGTCTGATGTTGCAGTGACTGCAGAAAGAGAGAAAGGGAAATGATCCCAATACGCATTTAATCTGCTTTGCTACAGGCTTTGTCTTGGCTTTTCCCCTAAGTGAAAGGTGTTGACAGAGCCTCTTTGGCAAAAGATGGGAAGAATAAGCAAAGGCTAGGATGGCAACCTGCACCAAGACTCTCTTCTCTTTTTCTTTGCTAGGATTTGGTTGTTTAATTAGACCCTGGGTTAGCTCCAAAATAGGATGTTTCTTGGCTTTTGCTGGCCAAGGGTACTGCTAGGTGGGCCAGTTCTCAGATCTCTAGAATCAAAGAATCACAGTGTGTTGCTCAAGTTTTAATAACAACTCACATTTCTATTGCATTTTACTGTTTATAGCCTACAGAACTGTCGATCTAGAGTTGGAAGAAACTTTGGAGGCCAATTAGTGCAATTTCTCCATTTTATAGATGGTGAATTGAGGCCCAGATAAGTGACTTGCCCAAGGTCACACACATAGCAAGCATCAGAGATGGGATACAAAGAACCTTCCTCATAGCAATCTGATGAGAATACTACCTACCCCCTGACAGAAAGGCAATAGACTCAAGATGTAGAATGAGATGTGCATTTTTGGATATGGTCAATGGACGGATTTGTTTTGCTTGACTAAGCATATTTGTTATGAAGGTTTTCTTTTCTTGTTTTCAATGGAAAGGGCAGAAGAAAGGAGAGAAAATAAATGGTTTTTTATTGAAATACAATAAAAATAATCTGATGAGATGGGTACTCTTTCCATTTTATAGATGAGGACACAGGTTCAAAGAGGTTTATCAGATCATAGGTCATAACTTTAGAGGTGGAAGATCATCTAGCTCAAACTCTTCATTTTATAGATGAGTCAACTAAGACTCTAAGAGGGTCCATAATGTCAATCAATCAATCAACCTGCCCGAGATCACATATGTAGTGTGTCAGTCAGCTGGGATGTGAATGTAGCTTTCTTTTTTCTGCATCCTGCTGCCAGATTCATCACCTTACAGAATATTCATGGTCTTGTTCAAGCCATCCTGGAGTAGTCTTCCAGACTTAGTTTTAAAACCTATAGTGAGGATTTTTTCCCCCTGAAATTAAGACTAAACTTGCTTTTCTTCAACTTCTACCCATTGCTTTTGGTTTTGTCTACTGAGGCTAAATAGAACAAGTGAGTCTTTTGCATTATGTTGTTGTTGGTCATTTCTGTTTGACTCTTCTTGACCCCATGTGGGATTTTCTTGGCAATGATACTGGAGTGGCTTGTTGTTTCCTTCTCTGGCTCATTTTACAGATGATGAAATGAAGTGACTTGCCCAGGGTTACGAAGCTAGTAAGTATATGAGGCCAGATTCAAATTTACAAAGATGAGTTTTTCTGACTCCGGGCCCTGCATTCTATCCACTGTGCCACTTAGCTGCATTTCTAGCATATTTATTGATTAGTTGTTTCAGTTGTCTGAGTCTTTTGTGACCCCATTTGGGGATTTCTTGGCAGAGATAGTGGAGTGCTTGGCCATTTCCTCTCCAGTTCATTTTACAGATGAGGAAACTGAGGCAAAAAGGGTTAAATGACTTGCCCAGGGTCACACAGCTAGTAAGTATCTGAGGCCAGATTTGAACTCAGAAAGATATCTCCTGACTTCAAGCCCGGGATTTTATCCACTGTGACACCTAGCTGCCACACCTTCGTATGATAGGTCTTCAGGTACTTGAAGGCAATTATTATGTTTCTCCCTTAGTTTCTTCTACTCTAAAATGATCTCATAGGACATAGACTCAAGGTCTTACACCATTTTTGTTGGTTTCCTCTGGCCACTCTCCAGCTTACTGATGTCTTTCCTGAATGGTGGTACCTATAACATAACATAATACTCCACATATAGTCTAACCAGGGCACAGTACTGAGGGACTACCAGCTCTTTACTACCAGAGGTTATGCATCTCAATTCTGCTCAAGTTCAGACAAACTGATGTCAAACCAGACCTCTTTCACCCAGAGTTTAAGTTCATAGGACCATAGGATGGTTGAAAGTTGATTTTTTGAACCAAAGCGTATGACTTTACATTTATTCCAGTTGAATTTCATCTTATTAGACTTGGACCAATGCTCTAGGCCATCAAATTTCTTTTGGATCCTGACTGTGTGATTCAATGTTTTGACAATCCTTCCCAGTTTTGTGTTATCTATAAATTCAATGATCATATCATCTGTCTTATTCAAATCATTGATAAAAATGTTCAATGGCCCTGGGCCACATACAGACCCCTGGGGCATACCAATTGAATAGACATTAAGTTGACATAAAAACAATTCTGAGTTCATTCATTCAATACATTCCAATTCCATCTAATTATTATCTGGTCTTCGTCTTTTCAGTTTTTCCATGAGATACTTGATCAAATGTTTTGCTAAAATCTAAGTAAATTGTCTCTGATAGGATTCTCTTGAGTCACTAGTTTAGTACCCTAATGAAAAAGGAAATAAAGTTAATATGACATGAGCTATTCTGAGGAAGCCATGCTGGTTCATTGTATCACTGAGAGATACTTGGGTGTCATAGTAATGTGCTGGCCTTGAAAACAGAAGGAGCTGAAGACCTGCCTTAGATACTAGTCGTGTGACCCTGGGCAAGTTACTTAATACAGTTCTCTGCCTCATATGTAAAATGGATATAATCATTCTTTGCTGATGATATGATAGTATTCTTAGAGAATCCTAGAGAATCAAGTAAAAAAAAAACTGCTTGAAATAATTAACAACTTTAGCAAAGTTGCAGGACATAACATAAACCCACATAAATCATTAACATTTCTTTATATTACCAACAAAGCCCAGCAGCAAGAGATAGAAAGGGAAATTCCAGTTAAAATAATTATAGACAATATAAAATACTTGGGAATCTACCTCCCAAGACAAACCCAGGAACTATATGAACACAATTATAAAACATTTTTCACACAAATCAAATCAGATCTAAACAACTGGAAAATATCTATTGCTCATGGGTAGGCTGAGTCACTATAATAAAAATGACAATTCTACCTAAATGAATTTGCTTATTCAGTGCTGTACCAATCAAAGTATCAAAAAACAAAACAAAACAAAACAAAACAACCTTATTTTGTAGAGTTAGAGAAAAATAATAAACTTTATCTGGAAGAACAAAAGGTCAAGAATATTAAGGAAATTAATGAAAAAAAATGCAAAGGAAGGTGGCCTAACCTTACCAGGATTTCAAACTTTATTGTAAAGTAGCAATCATCCAAACTATCTGGTACAAGCTAAGAAATAGAATGGTGGATCAGTGGAATAGATTGGGTACATAAGACACAGTAGTAAATGACCATAGTAATCTAGTGTTTGATAAACCCAAAGACCCCAGTTTCTGGGATAAGAATTCACTATTTGACAAAAACTACTGGGAAAACTGGAAAGCAGTATGGAAGAAATTAGGTATAGATCAATATCTAACACCATATAAAGATAAGGTCAAAATGGGTACATAATTTAACATAAAGGGTGATACCATAAGCAAATTAGGAGAGCAAGGAATAATTTATCTGTCAGATCTATGGAAAAAAGGGAGAATTTTTGGCCAAACAATATATAACATAGATAATTTTGATTAAATTAAATTAAAACTTTTTTTTTTGCACGAACAAAACCAATGCAACCAAGATTAGAAGGATAGAAGAAAACTGGGAAACAATTTTTACAGCAAGTGTCTCTGGTAGAGGTCTCATTTCTCAAATATATAGAGAATTGCATCAAATTTATCATTCCCCAATTGATAAATGGTCAAAGGATATGAACAGGCAGTTTTCAGATAAAAAAAATCAAAGCCATCTATAGTCATATGAAAAAAATGCTTTATTGAGCATTAATCAATCACTATTGATTAAAGAAATGCAAATTAAAGCAACTCTGAGGTACCATCTCACATCTATCAGATTGGCTAGTACGACAGAAAAGTAAAATGATAAATGTTGGAGAAGATGTGGGAAAATTGGGACGCTAATGCATTGTTGGTAGAGTTGTGAATGCATTCAACCATTCTGGATTGCAATTTGGAACTATGCCCAAAGGGCAATCAAACTGTGCATGCCCTTTGATCCAGCAATATCACTACTAGGTCTGTATCCCAAAGAGATCATCCAAAAGGGGAAAAGACCCATATATACAAAAATGTTTATAGTAGCTCTTTTTGTGGTAGCAAAGAATTAGAAATTGAGGGGATGCCCATAAATTAGGGAATGACTAAACAAGTTGTGGTATTTGAATGTAATGGAATACTATTGTGCTATTTTTAAAAATTTTTGAGTCTGAATGCAGATCAATGCATACTATTTTCACTTTATTTTTTGCACGTGTGTTTTTTCCTTTGGTCTGTTTCTTTTTTTACAACATGACTAATGTGGAAATATGTTTTGCATGATTGCACATATATAATTTATATCAAATTGCTTACTGTTTTAGGGAAGGGGAGCTGAGGGAGGGAAAAAGAAAAATTTAGAACTCAAAAATTAAAAAAAATGAATGTTAAAAATTGTCTTTACATGTAATTGGAAAAAAATACTATTTAAGATCAAATCAAATAAAATCAAATAGAGATAATAAAAGCCCCTACCTTACAGAATGAAGATAAAATGGAATGACATATGTAAAGTGATTTGTAAATCTTTAAGTGCTCTGCAAATCCTATTATTATCATCATCATTATTATTACCACTTCCTTTTATAGATGTTCATTAACCACCCCTTTAGTGATTTCTCCTAGAATTTTCCCAGGAATCAAAGTCAAGCTCTCTGGATATTATAGTTTGCAGATTCTGACCTCTTCACTTAAAAAAAAAAATTGGAGGTGAACCATTCTCCAGCTATCTATTATCTCTCCTGTTTGTCACATTTCCCATGTTCTTTAAAATATTATTGACAATGGCTTAGTAATCACATCTCTGTTAGTGCCCCTTCTTTCAGTACCTGAGAATGGGCCAAATGACTTGAATTTGTGGAGGGTAACAAGGTCTCTTACTTTCTTTTTTCGTATATCAGCTTCCTCTTAGCTATTTTTGCTGTCATCTCTAGGGCAAAGGTCAGAAGTTAAATGAAAATTAAGCGTCTCTGTCTTCTTTTTGGTCAGTTACTGTTTGAGGTACTCCCATGCTAGCACTTTCTTAGTTCAGGTTCTGCATTGGGATGAAATGAGGCACTGGCAAGTCATTGAACAGCTAACAAAAGGTTTCCTTTTTCCTAACACAACAAGAATCTGCAACAAGGATACGGTAGGGTAGTATTTAAGTTCTTGCAGTGCAGCCCCTCATATGGAAATCTATCTCTTCATCAGAATAGGATAAGGTGAAGAACGTGGTGATTTGTGTGATCTTCATAAATCCACCAAATCAGAGGGGCCTGACTCCAAGTGAGTGGAACTTTTATGCCCTTAGGTGACTAGGAAGCTTAGTCAGGGAAACCGGGGCTAGTAACCTCTGGGGAAAACTAATACTTGTAAAACTAATCACTATCACTCGCGGGAGAGAAGGAGAGAGATGGGGGTCCAATGCATGTTGTGGGGAAATTCTGGTAGATATGTTACAATTATTACTGTTCCAAATACCCCAAAGGTGGTGCAGTGGATAAAGTGCCAGGCCTGGAGTCAGGAAGACTCATCTTCGTGAGTTCAAATCTGGCCTCAGATACTTACTAGCTATGTGACCCTGGGCAAGTCACTTCACTCTGTGTGCTTCAGTTTCCTCATCTGTGAAATGAGCTGGAGAAGGAAATGGCAAACTACTCCAGTATCTTTGCCAAGAAAACCTGAATTTGGATCATGAAGGGTTGGACACAACTGAAAAGCAACTCAACAATGGTAACATGTACCCAAGCAGTATCCTATCCCATTCAATATAGCTTTAAAAAATTTCTTCATTTTATTGTACTTAGTTACCCTGGCTAACCTCAGTTTATTCAGAGCTTTAGCACTCCTATACCATGTTCTTATATCCATCCTCTGTTCATTGCCCCTTGCTTCCAATTTCCATACATAGCTTTTAAGAATCTAAATTGATTAATTAGTTCTCCATGAATCCACATTGGTCTCTTCAGATAGATCCCATTTTTTTTCTTTTTATGGAAAATGTTTCACTTCGTGTCATCAGAATTTCACTCTTGAGGAATTTCAATTCCTCCTGGACTGACTTCCCCTACAGAAGTTTCATCCATGGGATTCTACTTATCCTTCTTTTGAACCCTTTGAAATCTGCTTTCCAAAAATCTTGAGTTCATGTTAGACTGTATCTGGCTTTACTCTTCTTCTCCAGGAGGGAGAGTGATCACTTCTCCCCAAGGTCCATCAATCACTTCCATCTTGTTTGGGAGAATCCCATTGGATTTAGAATTTCCCGTTGTTACTTCCTCTACCTTTTGAAGACTGAGATTATCATTAAGGCAAGTCAAGAAGTTATTAGCTACTCTGCTTTTTGGAAGAGAGAAAAAGAACTCCAACAGAAGTCTAAATAGTTGAAATCCCCTATCACTAATAGATCATGCCTTTGTGCCAGGCTTTGATCTTTAATTCCTTATCTATTTTCTCTTTCTGTCCAAGTGATCTGTACTCTTTCTTTGTAAGATTGTAGCACTTACATTTCTGAAGTTATTGAAGCTTAAAACTGCACCAAGACTTTTGGGATACCCTGAATGGCACAGAACCATGAGAATTTCTATATCTCTGTTTACAGGTCCACTGACCCTAAAACCTGGCAGAGAACATGTCAGAGATCACAAAACCAGAGCAAGATGGATGAATATTACGGAAGGTTATTTTCAGGGCTTGCAGAATGTCAGGCCGGATGTAGAAAGCTGAGATCAGAGATAATGACACTTGTTAGGATAGGGCAGAGGTGAAGGGAGATTTGATCCATTTCCTTTGGCTGTGGCTGCCAGTTCAGAAGATTGCAAGGTTACCCCTGTTTTAATATGATATAAGCACCTAAGCTCAAAGATTCTGGTCCTATGATGTAATGTCTTGACCTGTGTATTATAGAGACAGCCAGTACTGCCAAACTCTCAGGAAAGGGTGACATATTAAAGGTGGAAATGAAGCATTGCTATGTTGAGTCAAACAATTTTCCAAGTGTTGGAATGAGGGAGAAAAATATAAATGTCAGAATAACTAACATATCCCATCAAGATTCTTAGGAAGAAAGGAATACTAGAAGTTCAAGGGAAGGTTTTTTTCACTCCCCTGATCAATCCCCTCCACTCCTTACTCAAATACTTACATGTGAGATTATGTAATTGGATGTTCCCTCCAAAGATGCAAATTGGAATCCTTTCATGCCCTTACACTCTATATGACCTTTGTTCATGTCCTCCCATCAGTTTGTTATGGGGGGGCCCACCCAAGGTGGTGAGAGCCTTCCTCACATTTTCCTGACATTGCAAGGATGCCAATGAGTCCCTGGGGCTCTGCATTGTTTATCCTCACTCTCTCATGTGACCAGCCCATTTCCTTTTTCAATTATGCATTTACCCAATAGTATGCTTTTACTCACATTCTTCTTTAAAGTTTTTTATTTGTTATACATTGCAGCCTGCTCACACCTACCACAATCCTCTCCATTGCTCTCTGTGTGCTACTTATTTTGAACTCTATGGATGCTGTAGCATTCCATGACTCATAGCCACCTATCAATTCTAGGAGAATAAACACAAAATAATCCATACTGGTTAAAATATTTATCCTTAACCTGAGCACCAAGAAATTGGCTAGGCATAAAATTTATTCATCAATACTTTGGTAGAGTCACGACCTCATCCAGGTGGGTACCCTCTCCACCAGTGCACATTGAGACCCACCCATACCCTCTTATCCCAGAAGATTCTTTGTCTAGAGAAGTTCATTTTATCATCAATGAAGCCCTTCTCTGATATTGTAGTGGGTCCTAGAGCAAGGGTACTGGGAAAGGAAATATTTTTGCCATCCTTTGGACTCAGTTTGTAGAAGGGAAAGGAGAGTTAACAAAATGATAACCTAGAAGTACAGTGAATTCATATCATGTTTTTGGTGGCTTTCAATATCAATAGAGACAGCAAATTCTAATGGAAACAGCAATGCTTTTGGAGAATTTGGGTTCTAGTCCTTATTGTGCTTCTTACTAGTTGTATGACCTTGGTTATCTGATTCCCTATTTTCTCTGGATCTCAGTTTCTTTTGTGGAAAATGGGACTGACAGTAGTTACACTGTACCATCTCACAGGATTCTTACAAGAAACCTCTTTGTCAACTTTATGCTCTATATAAATTTGGGTTGTTGTCATTGTTTCTGAATGCCCACAATGTGCTATGGGTGGAAGAATGTACACTCTACACTGTACAGAAACTCAGAAGATTGGGACTAAGGCAGCTTTTAAGGTTAGTAGTACAATGAGACAATCTCATTCTTTGGGTTTTCTTAGTATTGAATGAATGGATGAATGAATGAATCTTCCTGAGAATTTAAAGCCTGGAGTCTCCAGCATCTTACTCCTTTACTAGAAATTACAAATGCGTGACTTTGTCTCCAAAGATAAACAAAGCATGGTACTGGCCCTCAGGGTTTTTCCATCTAGAACTCTTAGAGAATCATTACATCTAGGAGATATGTATCGGATCTATGCAGTAATTCTTTCCCGTGGGTGATTTGTAACCTTTTAGACTAGAAGGGTGGAGGTGGGAATCAACATTTATTAAGAACCTGTTAAGTGCTGAACACCTTACAAATATGACCTCATTTGATTGTCATAACATCCCAGAGAGGGAGGTACTATTATTATTCAAATAAAAATATAATAATAATGAAAATGAAACAGACAGAGTTTAGTCGACTAGCTTAGGGTCACATAGTAAGTGTTTGAGGCTATATTTGAACTCAGTTCTTCTGGACACCAGAACCAATGCAGTCAGTTAATAAGCATTTATTAAATGCCAGACATTGTGCTAAGTTCTAGGGAGACAAAGAAAGGCAAAACAGTCCTTGCTTTCAAAGAGCTAATGCTCCAATGGAGGAGGAGATGACATGTAAATAATTATATACTGAGTAGATGGAAGATACCTGGGGGAAAGGCATGAAAGTTCTTCAGAAAGTTTCTGTACCATAAGTCTCCAAGGAAGCCTGGGAAACCAGAAGATGAAGGTGAAAAGGGAGAGTTTAAGTATCATCCTCCAGGGAATGTGGCTTCACTTCAGTTGTCGCTTTCTGAGCCAAATCTGCCCCCAGATACTTAAAGACATCTTTGAGCTCCCATTGTACTCTTGGGGATGTGTATGGATGATCATTCACGTTGAAATAAATCAAGCCAGAAGCCTGCATTTTAAAAAGGGGAGTAGGGGAGTAAAGATTCACTTCAGATTTCATTGGTTTCTGATTTCTCATCTATTCACATTCGTTTGGCTGTTTCTTTCTTATAGGATCCCTTCAAACCTACCCACCCACTCACCTAAAGCTCTGAAGAGACTGAAATTTGCATTTGACTGTGGATGAAAGTTTCTTCTGCAACTCTTCCCAGATTCCCACAAGCTGAAAGTGATCTTTAGTTGTTCAGTCATTTCTATCTTTATGTCCAACTCTTGGTGACCCCATTGGGGGTTTTCTTGGCAAAGATACTAGAGTTGTTTGCCATCTACTTTTCCAGCTCATTTTACAGATGAGGAAACTGAGGGAAACAGGGTTAAGTGACTTGTCCATGGTTATACAGTAGTTGAGACTGCATTTGAACTTGGGTCTTCCTGACTCCAGGCCCCACTCTCTATCTATTACCACACCTCGCTGTCCCAAAAGTGATTTAATTCTTAAATTTCCCTACATCTCCGTATCTGGATCTTTCCTTTGCCCCAATCACCCTAGGAGGTATGTGCTACTATTATCACCCATTTTATAGATACAGAAACTGAGGTAGACAAAATTTGAGTGATTTGCTCAAGGTCACACAGCTTTGAACTCAGGTAGAGTGTAACACTCTATCTCCACTGTGTCCTGTAGCATAAATTCCTGTTTGGGGCTAATAACCTCCACTCTCCTACGTTTCTAGCCTATTACATATTATTCTCCTTCATGCACTCTAGATCTAGTCAGACTGACTTTCCTGCTATTCTTCTTATTCCTGTCTCCATGGCTTTGTCCTGGTTGCTCCCCATGACTGGAACACACTCCTTCATCTTTAAGTCATGACCCCATTTGGGGTTTTCTTGGCAAAGATACTTGGGTGGTTTGCCATTTCCATCTCATTTTACAGATGAAGAAACTGAGGCAAACAGGGCAAAGTGACTTGCCTAGGGTCACACAGCTAGTAAGTGTTATGCGTCTGAGGTCGGATTTGACCTCAGGTCCTCCTGAATCCAGGGCCAGTGCTCTATCCACTGCGCCATCTAGCTGCCCCTAATGGGAGCTTTAAATGTTCATGTTTACCTTCGCATTCCCAGACTAGTAAAGTGCCTTTCACCTGATGGGTGATTGATAGGGGCCTATTGAGTGATATTTATTTGTGTGTATGTTGCCTCTCCCTTCCCTCCCCCTTTTGTAAATTCTTGGTGGGTGGGACTATAGATCTTCTCCAGCCCCTTCCATCTAGTAGACCCTTGATGAATATCTACTGACTGGAATCAAATTGATTGGAAAACCAGGCTACAGTTAATTCCTCTGTCAATAAGAATAGTAATACAGGGGGCAGCTAGGTGCCGCAGTGGATAGAGCCCTAGAGTCAAAATAGACCTCACCTGAGTTCAAATCTGACTTCAGATACTTAGTAGCTGTGTGACCCTGGGCAAGTCACTTAACCTTGATTGTCTAAGAAAGAAAAAAAAAAACAATAGCAAAATAGAAGGTACTATTAGGTAGCAATCAGGAGACTATCATTCTTTTAAGTAAGTTTTATTAAAAAATAAGTAAATTTTAATCAAGGCATTTTGTTTTAATAATAATCATTTCTGGATTCTCTTTCCCTAAACTTATGGGCTGTCCATTGTGAAAATGAAAAACAATTAAAGCAAAACCAACAAAATAACCCAACTTTCCCCTCTGTCCTTTCCCTCTTGGCATCCTCTCATTCTTTTCTCTGGTGTCAAGATTGGCAATTATTTAGAACTTGGCTTCAGTTTAACTTTATTTTCATTTACACTACTGCAGTCATCATTTACATACATATGCACATGTACAATAGACATACACATGCATACAAATGTGCATGCATATACATATATACACATACATACAATATATACATGTGCAAACACATAATAATATATAGCGTAGATACATACATTATATATAAAATAGACATGCCTGTATATATGTACACATCTGCACATGTACATGTATGTACACACACAACACATACATACACATACACACAGACATACATGCATGCATGCAAGCATATACACATATACATAATATACACATACACATATACATCTACATACACATATACATCTACATACACATCTACATCTACATACACATCTACATCTACATGCACATACACATACACATACACATACACACACATACATATACATATACATATACATATACATATACATATACATATACA
>NW_020954585.1:55262216-55310718 GCF_900497805.2 Vombatus ursinus
ATACATATACATATACATATACATATACATATACATATACATATACATATACATATACATATACATATACACATACATGCCAAACAGGTGGTTGGGACAGTGGACAGAGTGCTAGACTGGGTGCCAGGTAAACCTGAGTGCAAATCCAGTTTTAGCCACTTATTAGGTGTCTGACTCTAGGCAAGAAATTTGACTTCTCTTCATCTCAGTTTTCTCTTCTGTAAAATGGGAATAATAATGGCACCTACCTCCTAGGGTTGTTGTGAGGATCAAATGAAATAATATGTATTTTGCAAATCTTAAAATACTACATAAATGCTACTATTTTCATCATCCTCATCTTGTTAATTTCATTCTAGTTACTGTCCTCTGAATTAGTTTATATGTTCTCCCATATTTCCCTCAATTTATTGTGTAATAATATTCCATTATATTTCACAATTTGTTTCAGTATTCCTCAATAGACAATCACCCACTTTGTTTCTAGGTGTTTTTTTTTTTTTTTCGCTATTGCAACAAGCACTATTGTGAATATTTTGTTATATGGGACCTTTCTTTCTTTTGACCTCCTTAGAATAGTGGGATCCCAATAGTGGGATCTCTAGATCAAAGGCTATAAATAGTCTGGCGACTTTTCTCATCTAATTCCAAATGATTATCTAGAATGGTAGGAGACCTAATTTCTAATCTTGCCCCTGCCCCTATCCAGGTGCCCTTGGCCAAGTTATTTAAACCCATCTGGGCCTCAGTTTCCTCCTCTTTGAAAGGAAGGGTTTAGGCTGGATGATTTCTAAGGTCCCTCCTAGCTCCAAGTCTGATTTTAATCAAGCTTGGCATCTGTGCACCTGCAGAATGTCAAAATGCTTTCATGAGCTAGAAAATGAAATATTATCTAGGCCTGCCTTCAGCCCAACCTGCTCTGCAATATCAGCACTGCCTCTTGTTCAATATTTTCCTAGCTCGAATGTAATTCTTCAGTTGATGTTTTCCTGACACAGGAAGATAGTTACAAGTGGCTGACTTTATTAAAGTCTGTATATTTTTCTTATTCTTGACATCTGGTGGCCTTTGGAACTTTTCATATTTTAGCCTCCAAACGAACCTAATCAGTCTCTACTGGGCCTGCAAATTAAGGTTGCTGAATTTCATTCTTTCCCTCTTCTCAAATAAAAAGAGAGACGTATATAGGTGTGAGGGGGGGAGGGGGCAGAGGGTGGGCAAAAATGAATCAGGTTTGGTACACCTTTCTGTTGACAGGGCTGAGTAAAATTACTTTCTGTTGATAAAATGTGCTGAAACACCTTTCAATTTCATCTACAGCAATTTGAAGCAAGACAATGGCTTGAGGAACCTTTGGAATAAATGTGCTTTGTTGACAGAATGAGGGAAAGGTATTGACAAAAGGCTTATCTGGCCTGCTGCAGGCCTGTGCATTCAGTAGTCCACAATTTATTATTATCATCATGAAAATAATAGTAGGCATTTACACAGCGCTTAAAGGTTTGCAAAGTGCTTTACTAACTCATTGGATTGTCTAATTTATGTGCAGACAGTGCTTGAGATTTGGGAAGGGGAACGGGAGAGTTTTGTGACCCTTGTGGAACCAAACTCCACAAAGGAATTTACATCTTCTGTGTGCTCTGAAAGTCAGTACTATTGACAAGGTTTTCAAATCCTATCCCAGAATGTCTTGGATAAGAAGGAAAAAAATTTCCTTCTTCAATGGTCAAAACATGAAGAATCAGATCGGCTTCCCCAAAGCTATCTGCTCTAGTTCTCTTTGATGGACCTTTGTTGTGAAGCTTGCTTCTCTCTCATAGAACCACACACTTAGTGCTGGAAGGAATCTTTGAAATCAGAGTCCAACCCTTCCATTTTAATTTAGTTGTAGTATCCTTCTCCAAGCTCACTCCTACTTCTCAATCCCAATGGCAAGTTGGTCTCTAGAAGGGAGATTACTATTTACTAAGGGGATGAAGTGTTCAATACTGCAGCTTCTGAGTCCCCATCCAGTTTGCTTTTAATTGTTAATCAGACAGTGTAACTCTATTCATTTTTTTTTTTAGGCAATTGGGGTTAAGTGACTTGCCCAGGGTCACACAGCTAGTAAGTGTCAAGTGTCTGGTCTGAGGCTGGAATTGAACTCAGGTTCTCCTCACTTCAGGGCCAGTGCTCTACCCATTGTGGCACCTAGCTACCCCTCCCTATTCATTTTTAGAAAAGAGATTTACTGAAAGTATATCAAGAATAATATTAACAGAAACATTTCATTCTCTATCCCCCTCCCCCACACACAATGTGGGCATACTTTTCCTTTGCATATACAAGGTTCTTGGGGAGAATGGGTTCAAGCTTGAAGAAGAATCACATTGAGGTGCCTATGTGCAAGATCTATGTGGTAAAAGGATACTGATGCGGTCTAGAGGTTAGGGGTCCTGGCACCCCAAAATCATGATACCCGGGTCCTGCCTGAAAGAATTCGACCCAAGCCTTCTTGCAGCCAAAAACAAAGTTTATTGGAGATTTGCCATATTAGCTTAGACTCTTAAGGAATCTGAGCATCTATGGGCTATTGGCTAGATTGTAAAAATCTGAGCAGTGGCTAGATTATAAGAATCTAAGCATCTTAATGGAGATAAGATGGACCTTATATACAGGAAGACTATGGGAGAGTGGCCAAATAGTCCTTGAGGTAATAGAATTCCCAAGGGTGGGAAATGGAGCCTAGGTGGGACCAAGGGTGGGCAGTGGCCTGGGGCCATAGGGAGGCAAGATAATGGAAGGGAGATTGGGCGTAGCCACAATGAAAGACCAGTTGATGGGACTATAGCCACCAGAGATTTGGCCATGTGTGAAAGTAGAGTTCATGAGGTAATAGAATTACAAAGGGTGGGAAATGGTCTGGGGCCAGAATTTTTCCTTTCTGGGGCTCAGATTCCAACCCCATCAATACCACCTGATTCCTGGACTCAGAAGTTCTTTTGTCCCTTCATGTAGTTTTGGCTGAAGTCCAAGTACCAATGGCTTCCTAAAATCTGTAAACCAGTCTTTCTCTCTTTAGGGGCTGAACTCCCTGAAACCATCACTATCCTAGACTTTCCATATCTGTCTGCCAGCACTCCCTCCATTATCAGTCACTACAACTCCATTGGCCATGGCTCCATGGCTGGCTCAGATTGCTGGTGGGACCTCTAATGGCTGTGAAGAATGTTCTAAACTCACAATTCTTCCAAATTGGACAATTCCATCTCTGGATACTTGCTCACCTGAGATCAGGGAAGAAGAAACATAATCGGAGGAGCTATGTATTTATGGACAGTGGGGATGGCTTGCTGCTGATCTGTAATTAGATAGATTAGAGCAGTTCTTGCATCATTCATTTCCAAGAAAGGAAAGATATTGAGAGCTCAACATTTGCCCTTTTACATATGAACTCACTTTTGGCTCAGGACCTGAGTCATGGGTTCTTCTGATTCTGGAGCCAGTAAGATTTTTCATTATCCCACTATACCAACCCTTCAATCACTCATGGCTAGAAACTGGCTCTCTGAAGTTCCATATGTTAGATTGGAACCAGGAAGGGGATATCTGTGCATACCCTGTTTAACTCCCCAGGAACGGCAAATCTGAGCGTATGTCTAAGGACTGGGCTTTCATCAGTCTGTCCACTGTACCCAAAGTCATACAATACAGGTAGTAAGTAGCAGTGCCAGGGTTTGAGCCCAGGTTGTCTGATTTAAAATCTAGTGTCTTTTCCACAGTATCGTGATGCTCCCCTTCCCTTGGCTTATCTGCATGAAGTAACCTACAAAAGGCTTTAAGCAGAGAATCTAAGACCTAACAGTATCATTACCAGGGGCATAGCACAGTGCCTGGCACTTAGTAGATGATTAATAGATGTTTATTGATTGAAATGTTTATTGACTGGTTCTCTTCCCAAATTATTATCTGAGGTAAGAATTGCTAGGAGGGGAGTGAAAATGAATGAACAATATTTATTAAGTGCTTATTATATGCCAAGCCCAGTGCTAAGCACTTTGTATATAAATAGGAAAGTGAGTCAGTTCCTGCCCTCAAGGAGCTTACATTGTAATGAGAGAGACAATGTGTATAGCATAGTTGTAGCATGGAAAGGGAGTTCTGCCGGGGTATGTTTCAGAGATAGTAGGTGGAGCTAAAAGGGAGTTAATCTGTATGTACCTTCCAGAAGCAATGACAGTACTGATTCTATTATGGTTCCCAGAGCAAAAGGGAAAGTGGAGAAATTAGGGAGAAGTATGTATGTGAGTATACACACACACACACACACACACACACACACACACACACACACATACACACTGTTAGGGTTAAGGGTCTTAGAAGAAGATAGTCTGAGATGATGGCTGGATGGGATGTTAAGCACAATCTGGATGGTTTAGTCTGGGGTGGGCTAGATAGAGTGGGCTAAGTGAATTTTAAGCTCACTCAATAATCAGGACAGCACAAGACTTGGGGGGAAGCACCAAAGGCAAGTGGATTAAGGCAAAGGGTCAAACACACTGCAAACCACAACCCTCCATAGTGTGACCTGAGTCAGATTAAAATGTAATTGGGAAATAGTTGACAAAATAAATTAAAAAAAATAAAAAATATAATAGAACATAGATAACATTAAATTTTGAAACTTAGTCAATATGTAGCTCACAGGTACTCTTATGTAAGGTCTCCTCCATTTCTATTAGAGTTGAATACCACAGGATTAAGGGACTGGAGTGTGTGAAACACTAGCTAGGGAAAGCTGATTTCAGCAGCCAGGCAGTCAAGAAACCAGGACTTTGTTCTGTGTTCCCAGCCTTTCAAATTGGACATGGTTCTGATCCTCAATTAGTTTAGATTCGGGCATTTACTGAGCATCTAACATACAGAATATTAGGTGCTCATTTAGGGGAGGGAATATAAAAATGAATTAGAAAACCCCATCCTTACTTTTAAGTGACTCAAATGATAGTTGAATGAAAACATAAAGCAACCTATCAAGTAATACCAATTTTGCTAGTCTGGAAAGATTGCCCATCTGAAATCCTTGGTGGAAAAGCTTTTAGAAACTGATATAATGCTTTTTTGTGATATCATTTGGAAGATGACAGAAGAATGTTCAGTTGTCCTTTACCATGTTGAATTTTTTCCCCCGATTTGGAAGTAAAATTTTGTTTGGGGGGAGGGAGAAAGAGAATGGAGGGGAAGGCTGAAGGGACAGTGTATGGGATGTGGTAGTGTAGATGAGAAAGAATAGATGGGGAAAAGCAAAAGCTTTAAAAAACTAATATAATGTTTTTTTGTGATATCATTTGGAACATGACAAGAGAATATTCAGTTGTCCTTTACCATGTTGAATTTTTTCCCCCTGATTTGGAAGTAAAATTTTGTTTGAGGAAGGGAGAAAGAGATTGGAGGGGAAGGCTGAAAGGACAGTGTATGGGATGTGGTAGTGTAGATGAGAAAGAATAGATAGGGAAAAGCAATTTCAGCAAATGGAAAACATTTCCTGAGTACCCAATGGATACTAAAGCCAAATCTTTGATAAATCACTTTGACAGTAAAATCTTCAAAAATACTTAAGGGATTAATGAAAATATTTTAAGGAATTTTCATAATTGAATATGATTTGTCATTGGATTTATTTGTGTCAAACATTTGGAAACAAGGAAATATGACTATTTCCTCCAGCCTTATGGAGAAACAGAGTTATGATTTGCTTCAATAAGTATTTATTAGCATAGTACCTACTCCAGGCTACTCCTTAGCTTGTACTTGCAGGTTGGGGTCCTCCAAGGGCAACTGCTCTTGTTTGAGGCACCATTGGCCCACATGCCTAAACTATTGTTCATAAGCCCTGACTAGTGTGTTCACTTTTCAAAGTCAGCTAGTTGACATAATTGGTTTAAAACAAGGCATTTATTGATACAGCTTAGTAAAAATATTAACTATAGAACATTCCCCTGTTGCACATACCCATAAAAATACAAATAATAAATAGGGAGAATAGGTACCCATTTAGATTATATAGTAAAGAGGTACACATGAAGAGATTGTCCTTGGACAAAGCAACTCACACGTCTAGAACTGTGTACTCTTAATGTCTTTTCTTTCTTCATGATGTTTTACACTTTTTCTCCTGGCTCAGAATCTTTGGTAGTTAATTTGCTCAGCTGGACTCCCTAAGCCTGCTTTTCTTAGCAGTTCAACTCAATTCCATGGCTGGACTTTCTGGGCTGACTCTTGGTTGGTCTTATACTGGGCAAACTATTCCATTGACACTAAGGGGAGGAGAAAGAGAGAGATCTTATCTTTCTTCACCTCTCTTTCACTCCCTCTCTCACTCATGTATTCTGGAAGAGGAGTAGTGGGAAAGCTTCCTTTACGAACTAGATTCTTCTTACATAGCTGGCTCTTATCTTGACTACCAGGGATGGCTCTTCCCTTCAATCAAAAATGACTATTAGGGGCAGCTAGGTGGCAAAGTGGATAGAGCTCTGGCCTTGGAGTCAGGAGAACCTGAGTTTAAATCTGGCCTCAGACACTTGATACTTACTAAACTGTATGCCCCTGGGCAAGTCACTTAACCCTGATCGCCTCACTAAAAAAAAAAATGACTATCCTCTTGATTTGACTGACTGCTGTACTGGTAAGTTTGCTTTTTAAATGCTGCCAGGGTCAAAGGTGAGTCTCCATTTAGCCGATGGTTAGCAGCTTCAGAATTACAGCAAGTTTGATTGTAGAATTTGTTCAAGAAGTTCAAGCTCTTCTTTATACTTCCTTTACATCTTTTTTACACAAACATCTACTTTATTATAGGTTCTGTATTAGGTGTTGGGAATACAAAGACAAAAAGGGTCCCTGCAAAATTATTTTTCTTATAAAATTATGATGTATGATTATCATTGCTCTTTTCATCTTTTTCTTTTTCTTCTTTTTCTTGTTCCTTTGTTCTCAAAAGAGGACCAATGACATCATGAGGGTGATGTCTTGACTTGTGCATGAATTGGATTTAAGTGAGGCAGAGCTATGCAAAGTCTCAAAAGCCTCTGCTCCAGAGTCATACAAATCCAGTGGCAAGACAAAAGTCAAGATGATTGGTGATAGCCTAGGATACAGTGGATGACCCTGGACTTTCTATATTAAGGTCTTTCCCAGGCCTCAGGCAACACCCATTCAATGACTAAAGGCTAGGTAAGAATTGAGACAAAAGATGGCCTAATTTACTATCACAAAAATATCAATCTAAACTGGGGAAAGACCCTCAAAGTTTCTGGCAAACAATTGCTATTTACCCTCATTCTAAGCTATCAAAACCTAAACAATGAGCCATAGAGGCTTGGGCTAGGGGTTATTATTGGCTTTTCAATGAAAGGCAGAGGGATTTGGGATTCTATGAAATTCAGGAAAAAAATCTGACTTAAGTTATTTTCTGCTCTATATTTTAATGTTCTTCAGTCTTTTGTGCAGATAGATAAAATAACTGGTATTACAATTGTCTAAAAGTTTTGAGGTCTAAGCTGATCTTCTGGAGTTTCATTGAAAGAGATGATTCTTTAGGACAGCTCCAGAGGCAGGCAGGATGACAGGGAGGATATATACCTAATAATGTTCCTAAATAGGGTCTTTCCACATAACTTAGAAATTATGTGTATTTGGTATGATGACAGCTATTAAAACCATTATCTGCTGCTGCATCTTACTGTTCATGCTATTTTTATTAATATTATGAATTATTAATGTCTTCTTTCAGATTACCTTAATTTACTCTCAAGTTATGATTTACCCCCTCTTCTGCTATAAACATAGCACTGTGATCCTTTGGTTATTTTAGTTTAATCTTTTTTTTTTTTTTTAAGGTGGTGCTGTGCCCACTGGTTCTCTTCCTCTCGCCTCTGATTCCCTCTTTTTGTTTGTTACCCCTTTTTCTTTGGGTTTGTGCTTATTATTAGTTCCTTTTTATCTCTTGCTTTTATCTGGTTACATAATTCTTTTCCTCTTCCCCTTTTTTTCCATTTAGTTTATCAAGTAAATTAACCTTTTCCTCTCCTCTCCTTCAACTAGTCCTGTTTGTTGGTTTTTTAAATTTTTTGTGCCACTTTCTAGAAAGGATTTCTCACTTGCTTCATTGTCTATTCTCTCTATTTACTCTGTCTAGACTCTCATTTTCTGATTCATGACACTCACAACTATCTAGTCTCTTTTCTCCGTATTCCTCATGCAATAAAATTTCCAAGGTACCCATGCTAGGCTGTCTGCTCTAGGCAGTATTTGCCACTTCCTTGTAGAATCTGCTTCCTGGATCCCCTTTTTCCATTGTGCCTCATTCCCAGAACAATGCCAAGTGTTACAAGTGTCAGTCAGGACACTGCCTCTGGTAGGGCCCTTCCTCCACCCCATCCCTGATTATGCAGCCCACCACTGACCTATACCCTCCTTTGATTATCCTTTTACCCCCATTTGTCTCAAAATCTCCTCCCTAGGTCCATGCTTTCCCACTCCCCAAGGTGCCAGTTGCCAGGAGTTCCAAGTCCTGGTAGGAGTAGGCTTTTCAAGAACCAAATCCCCTAAGCCACTCCCAGTGTAAAGTCCCCTTCTTCTTCACACACCATGTCTCTTAATTGGAAGCAGCATTCATCATTAGAACCCCTCCTATCACCAAGACAAAGGTCTCCTTCCTTTCCCCCCCTTTTCAAACCTTCTCCTACCTCCTTCTCACCCACTCCCTTATAAGCTCTTTTCTTTCTGATATCACAGGGGTTATCTTACCTTCATTGTTAGCCCTAGATCTGACCCCAGCCCATCATGCATCCCTCTAAAGCCACCTGCTAGCCACTCCTTTTCATGTACCCTCCCATGCTGTAATGTAACCTCTCACACACAGACAACAGAAAAACATTGATTCACCTATAGGCAGATAATGCCACAGGCTCATCTCTTCACTGTTGCTTCCATTGGACTTATGCCTTCACTCCTGTCTTTTTTTTTGTTTTTTAAGGCAATTGGGGTTAAGTGACTTGCCCAGGGTCACACAACTAGTGAGTGTCAAGTGTCTGGTCTGAGGCTGGATTTGAATTCAGGTCCTCTTGACTCCAGGGTTGGTGCTCTATCCACTGTGCCACCTAGCTGCCTCCCACTCCTGTCTTTTTGTGTACATTTAGAAAGAAATTTCTTACTGCTCTCTCTGTTGCTATTGATGTCTTTGATGACTGCATTTATTCATTCCTCCCATATTTCTGTTGTTTGCAGTGTTTGAGAAGCAAATATCTTTTCAGTTCTGCTTTTCTTTCTAAAAATGTTTCAAATGCTTCTTTAATATTGAATTGAATTGAATATAAAATTGGATCATTTTTCATTTATGGCTAAACTTAGCTTTGTAAGGTAGGTCACCCTGGGCTGCATCTTGAGTTTCATTGCTTTTGGAACACATTTTTCCATTCCCTCCTACATTTTCTGGTGGGTAGAGAATAGTCTTGTGTTATTCAGATTTCCTTTCCTTTTTATTTGAAGGTCTTTCTTCTGATTATTTGCAGAACTTGTTTCTGAACTGAATTGTTAAATTTAACTACTATGTTTCTTGAAGTTTATAGTCTTGTTTTTTTTTTTTTCCCTTGAGATGATAATTTTAAAATGGAGTTTCATTTTCTATGATTAGAAGTCCTGGGCAGTTCTCTTCCATTATTTCCTACATTATGGTGTTAAATTCTTTTTTTTTTTTGTCTTATCATGTTTTTCTGGGAGATCCATGTTACTTAGGCTGTTTCTATGAATGTTATCTTTGACATCAGTATGTTATACTTGAATAATGAACATATTTTCCTTTAATGCTTTTGCTTTTTGCTTCTATCCTTCTAGACTGCTTTTCACTTTTGAATATTTGCATTTCTAATCTATTGTTCTCTCTTTTGTTTCTTTGATGAGACTTTCCATCACTGGTTCCAGTTTTTCTGTAAAAGGATATAAATTCTGCTTTCATAATTCTCATTTCTCTTTTGAACCGTGTAGGAACAATGTATTGTCATTCTATGTTCTCAAATCCCACAGAGTCCTTTGTCTTATCAAGAGTTAGGTCCTTTTCCTTTGTTTTGCAGTATTTATTCATAGATGTCTGAACTCATTTACTAGATCTGGAGGCCATATTTCCTTCTGTTAATGTTTTCCCTCTTGATTTATTTGCTTATGTTCAAGGTCTTTGAGTTTTCCTCTTCCTAAAATCTTTGGTAGCTTCAGTCTCCCTGTTACTTCTCCCTACCCCTGCCTTTTTCTTTTATTCATTTTCTGACTCTAACCCCCTGATGATGGTTTCCATGGAAGCTGGATATCAAAGCTTCTCAGGCTTCTTCCATGCTGGGCAATTCAGTCTAGCCTAGATCTCTGCTCCAAGTGATTTTTGGGGGTCAGAACTTGCCCTAGCTGGATACTGTGCTTTTTCTATCAGACTTACTGGAGTGCTATTTGTCCCCAACCCCACCCTCACTCCCCACACACAAAATGTCATGTTCTGTTCCCTGTGGGTAGTTCAAAGGGCTGCTGCACTGGTACAATTTGCTTGTCTGCCCCCAACACCACAGGTTCAGAGCCTTGCCCCACTGGTGTTATGGGGTTGTCCACCTATCATGGGTAGTTGAGAGCTTTGCAGTGCTAGTGCTACAGGGTTGTGGCCCCCCAGAGGCCTTTGTTCCTGAAGGGCTGATACCTGCCATGCTAGATGCATTTCATTGCTTGAGCAAAATTTCATAGCCTGGAGCCCTGGCACTAGAAATAGAGAGGGGAGACTGAGGAGTGGGGTTAGGTTTTATTGCAAGCCTACTTAGTACTTATCAGGTCCTTGGGTTTATTATTGTAGTTTTGCTCCTGGTAGCACGGAAGGTGGAGGAGGGATACTGAATGAGCTCAGGGTCAGTGAACATCATTTTACAGTTTTTTGGGGGCTTTAAAAATACTTTTGGATTCTAGGCATCTTAGACCATGGAGTTGGCTAAAGTTATTTCACGTCTGGTGCATAATTTCTGTTTTGGAGAGGAGTGAGAGGTTGTAAAGTCAGAGAAAATGTCTAGTCCTTCATTGTGTTCCTCATGTGACCTTCATCTACTCTGTCTATATCTTCAATGTACCTAGCTATTTAGATGCTATCTCCTCCCATTAGAATCTATATGTCTTGAGATCAGAGATGGTCCCCTTCTTTCCTTTTCTTTCTATTCCCTACATGTCATATAATGCCCAACACATAGTAAGCACTTAAAAGCATGTTGACTGACCAAATGACTTGGTGTAGTAACTAGACAACTGGCCTTTGAACCTGGAAGGTTTAGGTTTAAGTCCTGTTTGTGGCTAATAATAATAATAATAATGATAGCTAGCAACTGTTATTTGCAAGGCACTGTGCTAAACACTTTATAAATTTTATTTCATTTCATCCTCACAACAACCCTGAGAGGTAGGTGCTGTTATTTCCCCATTTTGCAGCTGAGGAAACTGAGCAAACTCAGGGTTGCACAGACAGTAAGTGTCTGAAGTGAGATTTGTACTCAGATCTTCCTGACTCTAGATTTGGCACTCTGTCCACTGTTTCACCCAACTGTGTATGTAACAAACTGTGTTGTTGTCTGTGTAACCCTGGACAGCTTAACTCAGTACTCTACGCAGCTCTTGAAGACTAAGTCTCAGAGAAGGTGCCAACATATATTGGTAGAGAGAGTTCTTCACCAGTAAGAACACCTATCCAGTGGTGGCTGAATCTGCTTGAGGCCACATGTGACCCTCTAGATCCTCGGGTGTGACCCTTTGACTGAATCCAAACTTCACAGAACGAATCCCCTTAAGAAGCCCACAGGTTCCCCACCCCCAAATACTAATGAAAGCACTGGTCTAGTCCCTATTGTTGAGTCTGATTGAAGAACAAGAAAATGTAATTTGTCATCAAAACAGCAGAAAACCAAGAAGTAAACTGAAAAACAATATTTGACTAATTTATGAGGGAGTTGGCTGAGGGGAGAGGGAATGGGTAGAAAAGGCTGTGGATTTCGAGGATGTAGATGATAGACAACAAATAAGGTTTTGAATTAGCTGAAGGGAGAGCAGACTGTCTGTCGAAATATATTCCAGACAAACTCTAATCCTGAGTGTTGACATGGCAATGTGTTTCTATCACATTAGTTACTCCTAGACAAAATTACAAGCTGTTGACAGTCAAATGTTATCTCAGCCCCTCCCCCTCAAAAAAAAAACCACTTTGATTCCAAATGATGTAGCCAGTTCCCAGATGACTCTGGAACCCCTCACTGTGGAGTATTTGGGGGTTATGCTAGTTATGCAACTATGACTTACTCTTAAGCCTAGTGCATTTTTTTTTTTACTAGCAATCCAGGAGACATAAATTAAGTAGCAAGAATTTTAATTAGGACAGAATAGCAAAATAAATAAAAAAGGAAAATCTTTCCTCTCCCAACACACAGGGGTACAACTCCTACAGATTCTTATCTCATTCCAGTCATTTTCTAGCAGAGCTGCTGCTGCTACTGCACCCTGCCACTGGAAGTCCAAAATACATGGATCTGTAAGATCTTCAGAACTCCTCTGGAGTCAGACTCTCCTCACGGGTGAGACCTTACTCTGTCTAGTTGACCCCAGACCCAACTATGCTTTTTCACCTCAGATACTTTCTTACCTAAGCCCTCTTCCCCACCTCTCTCTCTAGGAACTAAAATCAATGAAAAGACATCAATCCTTCACTATTTTCTCTTTCATTTTGGTCTTACATAGAGAGGTGGCTCTTTTTCCTCACCAAGGAACACACTTCTACATGCATTTATTCCCTCCCATCTTCTCCATCAGTTTGCCACTCAGTCATCTCTCCTCTGTCTCTTTTATTTTATTTGGTGAGGCAATTGGGGTTAAGAGACTTGCCTAGGGTCACACAGCTAGTAAATGTCAAGTGTCTGAGGCCAGATTTGAACTCAGGTTCTCCTGACTCCAAGGCCAGAGCTCTATCTACTACGCCATCTAGCTGCTCTTCTCCTCTCTCTTATATTCGGTTTCTTTCTGTTATCTCCTTCCTTGTAGCTCACACATACATCCACATCTCCTCCATCCTTAATAAATTTGTTCCCATCATCCCCAATAGTTATTGTCCTGTATCTATCCCCTTTGTGACTTAATCTCCTTGAGAAAGTCATCTATAATATTTTTCTCCACTTTTTCTCTTCTTATTCTCTTCTAAAACCTCAGCAATCTGGTTTCTCACCTCACTCCTGAACCAAAATTTTCTTCTCCAAGGTTACCAGGGGTCTTTTAATTGTCAAAAGTCATGGTCTTTTCTCACCTCTTATCCTTCCTGACTTTCCTGAGGCATCTTATTCTGCCAATCGCCTTCTCCTCACTAGGCTTTTGTGACACTCTCCTGGTTTTCTTCCTATATGTCCAAACAAGTCTTTACAATCTCCTCTGCTAGTTTTTCATCATGGTCATAACTACTAATGGTGGGTGTCCCCCAAGGCTATATCCTAGACTTTTCTCTTTTTCCTCTGTCTTGCTTGGTAATTTTGTTAACTCCCTAGGATGATTCCTAGATCTATATATCTAGTCCTAGTCTTTCTTGAACTGTAGTTACCATCATCAATTGCCTTTTGGACATTTTGAGTTGGATGTCCTGTAGGTATTGCAAATTCAGTGTGTCCCAAATGGATTAATTCTTTTTTTCTCCCAAACTCCTATCTTTTGAACTTCCCTGTTGCAGTTGAAGATTTGTGGTTCAGTTGTTTCTGACTCTCTGTGACCCCATGCATAGTTTTCTTGGAAAAGATACTAGAGTGGTTTGCTATTTCCTTCTCCAGCTCATTTTACAGATGAGAAAACTGAGGCAAACAGGGTTAAGTGACTTGTTCAGGGTCACACAGCTAGTAAGTGTCTGAGGCCAGATTTGAACTCAGGAAGAAGAGTCTGCACCACCTAGCTATTGGAGGTACCACCATCCTTTCTAGGCCCACAATCTTGCTATGATCCTCAGCTCTTCCCTCATTCTCACTCATCTCATATATCCAATATGTTGCCAAATCTCGTCATTTCTATCTTCACAATAATTCTTATATGCTTTCCTTTTACTCTACTCATACAATCACCATCCTAGTTCAGGCTCTCATCACCTTCACCTGGACTATGACTGCAATAGCCTTCTAACCACATTCCCTGTCCAACGTTTTTCTCCCTTCTAATCCCTCCCTTACTCAGCTGCCAAAGTGATTTTTGTAAAGTGTAGGCCTGATCACGTCAACTTCATGTTTCTTTGTTATTTCCAGAATCAAATATGTTCTGTTTAAAACTTTTCATGAATCCTTCCTACCTTTCTATCTTTTTACATTTCATCTTCCTGCATGTATTTTATTACCTAGCTATACTAGCCTACTTATTATTTCTCCAACAAGACACTGTCTTTGTCCTCTGTACCTTTGCACTAACAGTGTGTGGAATGCTCTGGCATTCCTCCCCTCCACCCCCCTCACCTTATTTTTCCTGGTTTCCTCCAAAAGTCAGCTTAAATTTCACCTTCCGCAGGAAATCTTTCTCAGTCCCTTCTCAGCTGCTAGTGCTTTCTCCTCTCAGATTGCCTTCCACTTACTATATACATATTACATTTTATATATAATGTGTATTCATATATACCTATATATATATATATATATACATGTATACACATACACATAGATACACACATACATATATACACCTATGTGTATCTCATTATTTATTTTTTGGCTCCCTGCATTAGAATGTATCCTTCTTGAGGGAAGGATCTGTTTTTGCCTTTCTTTGTTCTTTTTTTTTTTTTTAGGCAATTGGGGTTAAGTGACTTGCCCAGGGTCACACAGCTAGTAAGTGTCAAGTGTTTGGTCTGAGGCAGGATTTGAACTCAGGTCCTCCTCACTTCAGGGCCGGTGCTCTATCCACTGCACCACCTAGCTGCCTGCCCCTTGTGCCTTTCTTTGTATCCCATGTCTTTAGCCTAATCCTGGCATATATTGTTGTTGTTGTTGTTTAGTTGTTTGCAGTCATGTCTGATTCTTTCTCACCCCATTTTGGGGTTTTCTTGGTAAAGATACTGAGTGGTTTATCATTTCCTTCTCCAGCTCATTTTACTGATGAGAAAACTGAGGCAAACAGGGTTAAGTGACTTGCCCAGGCTCACATAGCTAGTAATTGTCTGAGGTCAAATTTGAATTCAGGTCCTTCCTGACTCCAGGTTCAGCACTCTGTCCACTGTGTGATATAGCTGCCCACCAGGTATATAACACAGGCTTAATAGATGCTTGTTGACTGATTGATTGTAAAGGGCAAACCATTTTGTCTGCCTTCCTGAACCACTCCTTTATCAAAAGATACTTTTTAGGAGCCCTAATCAAAACACCCTTTCTAGGACATAGCTTCCTTATATGCTATTGCCTCTCCCTTATTAGAATATCAGCTTCACAGGGCTGGGACTATCTTTTGTTATTTATATCTCTGAGGTCGGCACAGTGATTGGCATACAGTAAACATTTAATAAAAGCCTTTTTTTTTTGGCTAGGCAATGGGGTTAAGTGACTTACCCAGGGTCACACAGCTAGTAAGTGTTATGTGTCAGAGGCCAGATTTGAACTCAAATCCTCCTGAATCCAGGGCCAGTGCTCTATCCACTGTGCCACCTAGCTGCCCAATAAATGTTTTTTCATTCATTCATTCAATTCATTTCCATGCAGCTGGTGCTAGAGGGACTATTCCATGGTTGCTTCCAGGCTTGCCTCCAGACCAGAATGCTGCTCATTGCTCTCCCAGCCACTGATTACGTCTTATCTGTAGATGCTCTGTTCCATCTCCACAGTTTCCATATGGTACTTCTCCACCCAGCTACTGCTACTATCTGCTGTGTTAGGAACGTGCTTCTCCATAAGGAGTGTTAACTTTGAGTCTACCCTGGCCAACATGCCTAGGGCTAATCAACACATTTTCATCCCTTTTGTTAATTAGTTACCATGCCCTGACTAAGTAGGAAAACAAAAGCAGTGCTCTCGTCAAGATCTATTTTTTTTCCTTCCAAATTGGTTTGCCTTCAGTCTTCCCCGCTGGGGGAAGTCCTTCAGATTCTATGAATATTTAGGTAGGAACTTGTGGATTCCTTTTATATTTTTTAAAATCCCTTAACTGCTATTTTAAGGACAATAAAAATTATTTTGAAGCCTTCTTAAACCTCTAGGAGGCAAATTTTCAAAACTGTAGGGAGCAAGGCAAGGCAGCTAGATGGCACTAATGGGACTGGCATCAGAAAGACTCATCTTCCTGAGTTCAAATCTGACCTGAGACATTTACTAGCTTTGTTATCCTGTTTGCCTCAGTTTTCTCATCTCTAAAATGAGCTGGAGAAGGAAATGGCAAACCACTCCAGTATGTTTGCCAAGAAAACCGCAAATGAGGTCACAAAGAGTCGGACGTGATTGAATTAACTGAACAAAGGGGCAGGGCAGGAGGTGGTGACCTTGCCCTACATACCTGATACTGTACCCACATCCCAATCTCCCGTTACCCTTACCCTAACAAAAAACAAATCAATTTGGGAGTTTGTTTGGACAAAATGAACATATGAACACGAAGATCCAAAGTTGTGAGAAACTAACTTTTTCCCTTTGGGTCAGTTTCCCTATCTGTAAAATGAGGAGGTTGGGCAAAGAGCTGGAAGAGACTTCAGAGACCTTCTAAAATCCTAAAGTTTTCCCGGGGTACATGAAGTGCATTGCCACATTCACCTGGTTCAAGAGACAGATACCATCACGATCATATTACAATCACAACTTGTTCAGCTATCCCCAAATGATGGATATCCCTGCAATTTCCAGTTCTTTGCTACCACAAAGAAGGCTGCTAGAAACATTTTAGAACATAGAGGTTCTTTTCCTTTTTCCCTAGTTATCTTCATAAATGGGCCAAGTAGTGGTATGTCTGGGTAAAAGGTTATAGATGGTTTAATAACTCTTTGGACATCATTCCAGATTGCTCTCCAAAATGGTTGGATCAGTTCACAATTCCACCAACAATGAATTAGTGTCCCAATTTTTCCACATCTATTTCAACATTTGTCACTTTCCCCTTCTATCATTTTAACCAATCTGGTAGGTGTAAAATGAAATCTCAAGTTTGTTTTAAATTACATATCTCTAATTAATAATGATTTAAAGCATTTTTTCATATGACTATAAATTGTTTTTATTTCTCCATCAGAAAACTGCCTGTTCATATCCTTTGGCCATTAATCAATTGGGGAATGACTCGTAGTCTTATAGATCTGACAAAATTTTATGTATACATAATATATAACATACAACATATAACAGATATATTATATATATATGCTTTATCTGATAAACTGTCTATAAATCCCCCCCATTTTCTGCTTTTCTTCTGATCTTAGCTACATTTATTTTATTTGTTCAAAACCTTTTTAATTTAATATAACCAAAATTATCCATTTTACACCTAACTTTGCTCTCTATTTCTTGTTCACCTGTCCATGAGTCTGATAAGTAATATGTTCTGTGTTCTTCTAATTTTCTTGTAAAATCTCTCTGTGCTATAAAAAATGTTGAGCTCAGGGCAGCTAGGTGGCACCCTGGATAGAACACCAACCCTGGAGGTAGGAAGACCTGAATTCAAATCCAGACTCAGACACTTGACACTTATTAGCTGTGTGATCCTGGGCAAGTCCCTTAACCCCAATTGCCTCTCAAACAAACAAACAAACAAACAAAAAGAAATGTTGAGCTCAATGATTTAAAAAAGAAACATGGAAAGACTTGCATGAAATAATGGAGAGAGAAATGAGCAGAACCAAGAGAACATTGTATACATAACAGCAGTATTGTTTTAAGAATGATTTTGAGCAAAACAAGTTATTTTGACTATTATAAATACCCAAATTAACTATAAAGGACATATGAAGAAAGATGCTATCTACATCCAGAGAAAAAACTGATAAATAGAAGTATATATAAAATAATGTTACATCTCTCTCTCTCTCTCTCTCTTTCTCCTTCTATATATATATATCTATTTCTGTCTAATGGTAGCCATTTCTAAGGTGGGGATTCAGGGGGAGAGAAGGAAAAAATAAATTTACATGATAACTTTGTTGTATATTTGAAAGGAATAGCAAGTTGTGTATAGTAAATTTGCAGTTTCATGTATAGTCATCTTTTTATTGTACTATGTTATGGAAATGCTTGTTTTATTCTATAAACTAAAAATAAAATTAAAAAAATTTAAAAAAGAGATAGATACCATGTTGTCAAGTTTATGATCCTCGTCCCTTCCCTACCAAACTTCTACCAGTATTTACTATTAGTTAAGCCTCTTTAGTACAACAGAATGTTAGAGCTTTCAGGGGTGAGGAAGGGGGAGTCACCCAGTCCAAGCCTCTCACTTCATGGTTGAGGAAACTGAGTCCCTCAAAGAGCAAATGATTTGTTTTAAGATCCTGCTGGGAAGTCAAGGAGAAAACAGGAACAGCCCAAAACTGTGACTGGCATGTTGTACTTGGAGTCACAAATGCTGACTCAAATCCTACTTCAAACATCTATTAACTGTGTGACTATGACAACTCAGTCAATCTGAGCCTTATTTTTTTCTCATCTGTAAAATGGAAATAATAATTCCCATAGTACTTTCTTTACTGGATTACCATGCTGACCAAATGAAATAATACATGTAAAATACTTTGTAAATCCTAAAGCTTTGTATAAATGTCAGCTATTATACACATACCAACACCCTCTAAATATATACATATACCTATATATGGCATATATATGATATACATGTGTATATATACATATATATATACCACAAATAAATGAATAAATGTGTGTGGATGTGTGCGTGCATGTATGTGTTTATGTGTGACTATTGCAATAGTTTAGATATGATGTGATGAAGTCATGAACTAAGACAGACATTTGAGTAGAGAGGCAGGGATGGAGCTAGGAGCACTAATCAGCACCTCATTGATTATGTGTGCTTAAGGAGAGTAAGGAGTAAAGGATAATACATTTAAAAGTTCTCTCAGCCAACAAACATTGATTGAGCACCTACTGTACGCCTGACCCAGTGCTAAATTCTGGAGAACATACAAGAGAAGTTCAAGAGAAGTGTAAGCCAAGATCTGTACCCTTCAGAGATTTGGTTTGGGATTCACACACATATGTATACACACACACACACACACACACACACACACGTACATCTTCAACTTTTCTCTCTTTATATCCATATCTCTCTATATCTGTATCTCTCTATCTATTTATTTATCTATCGATTTATCCTTGACTCCTCCTTCTCCTAAAACCCTCACATAACTGATCAGGTGCTAATTACTACTTCTATGATATCTCTTACATGTTGTTACATTACTACCTCTATGACATCTTTTCCCTGTTTCTCTACTCAAATGTTCAACAGCTTAATCTGGATGGCTGCAATAATCTCCTAATTGGTCTCCCTGACTGGTGTCTCCCTATTAAAATCCATCTACCATATAGTTGCCAAAATAATTTTCCTAAGGTACAAATCTGACTGTATCTCTGCTTGATGAACGTCAATGAGCCTCTAGGATAAAATATAGGCTCTTCTATTTAGCTTTGAAAGATCTTCACAATCTGGCCCCAAACTATCTTTCCTACAGTATTATATATTACTCTTTTTCCTATACTCTACAGTCCAGTCAAAGTGACCTCCTTGGTGTACTAACAAGAGACTCCACGTCCCATCTCCGTATCTTTTCATTGGCTGACCTCTATGCCTGGAATTTCCTTCCACTTCATCTCTGCTTCTTAGAAACTCTCATTCCTTCCCTGCTCAACTGCCACCTTCTATGTGAAATGAAGCCTTTTCCAATGCACTAAGAGGCTGTGGTTCATTTTTCATAAAATATACCTTGTATTCATTTTACGTATACTTATTTTTATGTGTGTTGCCTTTCCCCCACAGAATTCAAGCTCCTTGAGGGCAGGTGTTATTTTATTTTTATTTTTGTATCCCCAGTGCCTGGCACAGTACCCCTTGTACCACGGTAGATGATTAATAAATACTTGTTGATTTCTTGATTGATTGAGGAGACACTCTGACCAACAATAGATGTACAAAGAACTAGGTGAGAAAAAGATGCTGGGGGGTGATTTTAGGCAGAAAGACAGAGATAACTACTTGTTGATTGAAAAAAATGAAAGCAAATGTATAAGAGACTCTAAGTTCAGTTGTCTTGGAGTCTGTCATGTTTCACACCTCCCCATCAATCACACGTGTGTTTTGCCACCAACCATGAGACACCTAGAGGAGAGTATTAAACTCCCAGTGATACAATTTGTTTCTAGTTTTGGGTAAAGTATTGCTGTATATCATTCTACATCACTGGAGGCAGCTAGATGTGGGGACTTGAAATGAAGCTATTAAAACAAGACAGCAGAAGGGATGGAGGAAAGTAGCACATGTGCACACACACACACACACACACTCACACAATTCCATGTCTTAAGCTTGCAATCACATTTTTTTCCTCTAAAAGTCAGTCAGTTAGTCAGTATGCATTTATTAAGGGCCTTTTTTAATAATAAGCATTTATTAAGTGCACTTTAAAGCACTGTAATAAAGATTGGGAATATAAAGAAAGGCCAAAAACCGTCATGATTTCAAGGAATTCACAGTTTAATGACAGGGTGGGTGGCAAGAGACAGCACACAAACAACTGAGGGGGATGGGGAAATATGCTGGAGAAGAGAATAGGAGAGGAGAGGAGGATCTAAGTTGTCCAACTGGAGCTGGCCAGCTGGGTCACCATTCAGGCAGTTTGGACTACTTACAGGTTGGGGTTTGTCCTTTATTCTCAAAGAGGATCATGGCATCAGGGAGATGATGACATGACTTGCAATTGAATTTTATTTGAGTGAGGGAGAGCTGTGCAAAGTCACAAACATCACTTCATCAGTTCTTCCAGAGCCATTGGGGTCCAGTGGCCAGATATCGATCAGGACTACTGGATATGGCCCAGGATGCAATGAGAGACATTTGCCTTTTTTAAGCTAAGATCTTTTCAAATTCTCACTTTGAGTGAGGTAATGCCTATTCAGTGAATAGGCCTCTTTAAAGAGTGAGTGAAGGGATGACCCCTTTAATAAAAAAAAAAAATTCAAACTGAGAGGAAGGACCTTCAGGGTTGCTGGCCAAAAGGGAAACAGTTACTATTTACATTCACTCTGAGCCAGAAGGGCCCCCAACATAACCATTAAATGGTGCTTGAGTTTTCTTGCAAAGATACTGGAGTGATTTGCCATTTCCTTCTCCAGCTCATTTTAGAGATGAGGAAACTGAGGCAAATAGGGTGAGGTGACTTGCCCAGAGTCACACAGCTATTAATGTCTAAGTCTAGATTTGAACTCAGGGAGATCAATCTTCCTGACCCCAGGCCTGGAATCCTATCCTCTGCACCACCTAGCTGCCCCTATTCCTATGTAATTTGCGGCTAAAGACAGCATAAAACTCTCCTCTTTAGTGGAGAGAAGGATTTCTCAATGCTCTTTGCCAGCTTGAGGGGCAGAATTGGGGGTGGGGAGCTTGGAGCAATCTTTCTTTCCACTGTTGAAGAGTGTCTTATGCAAATGACCAGGCTTGAACCCTAGATTTTACTAGGATATGAACAAGTTGCCTCCCTCAATAGAATGTAAGCACCTTGAGGGCAGGAACTGTTTTCTCTTTTGCATTTGTATCATCAAGACCTAGCACAACATCTGGCACTTAGTTAGATCTTAATAAATGCTCAATGGCTCAATCGATTGATACCTTCTCCCTAACCATTACCTTTGAGACAAAGCTAGAACTTCCCCTCCCTATTTCCATCGGCTTCTGTCAGGGCGGTCTTTTCGTGCCTTTTTTTTTTTAAGGCCATCTCTGATGTTCATTTTAGCCTCAATATGTCACGACTCTGATCTTGTGGGTGTGAGGACTCCTTCCACCGAAGCAGACGGCAATGCCTCTATCACTTAGCAGATGGGCTTTTGAGAATTGCTGAAGCAGAACAAATTTATCAGTTTGTGGCCAACCTGTTGACGAGCCTATCTAACTTAGTGAAGCTGGTCCTTAGATAGCAGAAGTATAGTCACTCACCAGCAGTTTGCCAGAGCCTGTGATGGTCTGGAGGAGTCTTTAAGAATTCAGGATTCTCCATGGAGCTGAATAAGACCAAGAACATGAAGATTTCTCATGGCTACAAAAAAAGTGTGTGTGTGTGTGTGTGTGTGTGTGTGTGTGTGTGTAAGATCAAAAAGAAGGAAGGAAAGATTAAGGCAGAGAGAGGAAGGGAGAGATGATAGAGACAGAGATAAAGAGATAGATACACAGAGAGACACAAAGACAGACTTAGAAAGGAACAGACAGAAAGAGACTGAGGGACAGAGAGACAGACAGAGGCAGAGAGAAAGAGAGAGAGGAAAACAAAAATAGAGAGTAAGAAAGATGGAGAAAAAGAGAAGGGCAGAGGGGGAGAGAGAAAGGAGGAGAGCGAGCGAGCAAGGGGAACATAAGCAAAAAGAGGGAAAGGAGAAGAAAAAAATACATTTGTTTGGGAGCAGTATACTGGGACCAACCACTGAATCATGACTTAGAGTCTATTGAGGGAAAAATGGGGCTGAATCAAGCAATTCTTTCCTACAGGGTTTTGATAGACTCACTTTAAGTACTGGTCACTAGTCATCTTTACCATGCCTGACCCACAGTATAGAAATGCTTATTCCCTTCCCTTCATTATGCATATGATAGTGATGACTGAGTTGTCTTAAAGCAAGTGTGATATTCACTAAGAAGTTTGCACCAAGTTGCTATTTTAAATCGTAAATTGAACAAGTTTTATCAAAAAATATTTTTGAAGGACAAAAATGAGGACAGAAGGAGCTAGTGGGGCCAACAAAAAGTAGAGGAGGGGAACAGAAGGACCATTTGGCCTTTGTCTGGCTCAGAGGAAGCCTCATATGTTTCAGGTAAGGAACTATGATAACTGTTGAACTATGGAACAAGATATAGGGTCATAGATTCTGAGTGAGGAGAGATCTGATAGATTACCTAGTCCAGTTTCCTCATTTCTGACCATGTTTTACATACTGCCCATGTCTAATTGTGACAATGGAGAAAAGGATGAAAAAAATGACATGGTCTCTGCCCTCAAGGGGCTTGCAGTCTCCAACTGGAGAAAATGTGATTTTGTTGCCATAATTAGCACACTTGCACAGAAAAAGGCTAGAGAGGCAATTGTTAAATTTTTAATAAATCAATATATTATATTTTACTTTTTTGATTCCTTTTTCATTTAAAAATTATGTCATTTTTAACAAATGTGATTTTTTGAAAAATGAAGATATCAAGTAAAAATTAGACATCCTAACTGAGATCTGTAATCAGCAGAGTTTGGTCTGATTATCTCTGCAAGAAAAACCAAGTTGATGAAGAATGCCTCTTGCACATTGACATACAGTTGGATGGACAAACAAGAGAGCTTTAGAATAGGATAGATATGATTTATTTATGTTACATATATACATGTACATATAGTGTCATGTGTCATATCTATCTATATCTCTATATTTGTAAAATGAGCTGGAGAAGGAAACGGCAAACCATTCCAGGTTCTTTGACTAGCAAACCCCAAAATGGGGTTATAAAGAGTCAGGCATGACTGAAAAAATGACTGAACTGAATACTTTAAAATTTGCAAAGTGTTTTACTTACATTATCTTTTGTGTGTGAAACGACAGCTCTGTGAGGTAAGTACTATAAGCATCATTTTCTCCATTTTACAGATGAAAAAACTGAGGATCAGAATGTTTAAGTGACTTGCCCCTGGTCACACAGTTAATCTATCTTCAGTCAGGATTGGAACCTAGATCTTAACATCAGGTTCCACGCTTATCTGTTATTCCTTGTTGCCTCTGCAATGAATAAACTTGCTAGCTAGTGGTAGAGCTGGGATTCAAAGCCAGATCTCATGATTCAGAGTCCAATCTTCTTCCCATCTACCATATTGCTAAGGAATCATCAGCCCTTCTTGAGAAGGAATATGTAGCCAGACAGGCTCTAACCCTAAACCACGGAGGTAAATGTCTCACAGTAAGTCACCAATTGATTGACAATGCTTCCCTTTCCATTTCTGGAGCTGTGACTCTTTAGAGGAACCCAGGGAATTTTAATTCTAAAGAATGTATTTTAGTCCTCTCCCTCCCCCTCCTCCTTCCTTCATGTTATTTTTCAAGCGGCTGCATTCCGTGACACCAGGTGGAACCCATCAGAGAAGGCCAGAGAGCCCACAGAAGAGGTTGGCTCTCTATGGAGATAGCACATGGTAGTAGGAGGTAGCCCCTCTCTTCACCCTCAGTGAAAATAATTCATTTGAAGGTAACTGGGAATGAGACAAATTCCCTTTCAATTTCAAGTTAGACCCATTGTAACTAAAGCCTAGACTGAATTGGGAAGGGAGTGGAGAGTGAGGAGAGAGTAGGAGTGTGAGGTTGAAAGCAGTTAACACCCTTTTGTTGAATGCTGGGCAGAGCAAGGTTTCTTTCCTTCTACCATTTATATATAAGCAGTGACCCTTCACCTGCACAGGGGGGAAAGCTGAGGCTCTTGAGGGAGGGCCAATGCTTATAAGGACCCAAGGATTATGACAGAATGGAAAATGTCTTATTATGGCCAGTGATTGGAGGCAGCCAAAGAACCCCCTTTAGTTTCCAGGATTTCAATTTCCAATGAAATCTTGCAGCTGGAGTGGGGGGGGGGGAGACCAAACCTGTAAGAAACTTTTCCAGACTTGCCCCATTCAGGGGTTTCTGGGGCAATGATTTTTGTGCCATGGCCAGTCAGACCCCAGCCTTTTTGATTGGTGAAAAAATCCAGGCATGATCCAGATCTCAAGTATGGATATTTCTGAGATCTGACTGGATTTTTTAGAACTTTGCACCCTTCTTCCAGGCATGAGGGCAAAGGTTGGGAGACCAGTTAGGCTGGAATGCAAAATGTGTGACAGAGAATAGAGATACAAGCTGAACATTGGTATAGGAAACTCAGGAAATCTTAAAGCTTTCTAGAAATACTAGCTATTGTCATTATAATTAGAGTACCAATAGGTCAGTTTTAAGGGCAGGTAGGTGGCACCAGGGATAGAATGCTAAACTTGGAATCAAGAAGACTCATCCTCATGAGTTCAAATCTGGCCTCAGACACTTATTAGCTGTGTGACCCTGAGCACTCTGCCTCAGTTCCTCATCTATAAAATGAGCCAGAGAAGGAAATGGTAAACTACTCCAGAAAACCCCAAATGGGGTCACAAAGAGTCAGATGTGACTGAACAGCAGCAAGCTAAGTTAAAGTTTAGGGGAAAAAAAAACCTTTGTGATTCTTAGTATCCTCCATCCTTTTTCCATTTCTCTGTCATTCTCCTAATTGAAGTGAAAAGGGCCACATAGGGTGAAAAAGCCATTTTGTGGCTTGTTTTGTTTTGTTTCATGGATTGCTATGGCTAAAGAATTCATAACCAAGTGACTAACATACTGGTGATGAGTCTCACAATTCTTAACTAGGCCAGTTCTTAGAAATCAGACTCAGCATGTTGCTAGGACCACACTCAACTTTCTTTCAAATACGGTAGCAGCTACCCAAGCTGGCATATCTTTTAAGAAATAACGTTTACTGGCTCACTACAATGAGGCATCGGAGTAGGACTTTGCGGCGGTCTCCCCAATAAAAAGAAATGAAACAAGAATAACAATAATAATAATCTTGACCCTGTCATTTCCTTATGTTATCATTTTCTCTGTCTCCTCCTTTTCGCTATTAAATTATATGGTAGCTGCCTCCACTTCTTTACCAGCCACTTATTCTTCAACTCTCTGTCATTTGGTCTCCTTCCTCACCTCTCCATTAAAACCATTCTTTCTAATGTGATCAATGACTTCTCAATGGTCCAGGTCAATGGTTTTTTGGCTTGATCCTTTCCCTCCTTGGTCTTTCTACAGTCCTTAAAGCTACTGATTAATTTCACCTCCTTGATACTTTATTTTTGGCTTCCATGCTTTGTCCTGCCCCATCTGACTAGCACTTTTTGGAATCCTTCACTGACTTCTCTTTCTCCTCTTGTAGCACCTCCCCTTCCATGGCTTTGTCCTTGGTCTGCTTGTCTTTTCTCTGTATGTTTCACAATCATCTACTCCCATGGCTTCAAGTATCACCTCTATGAAGATGATTCCCAAATGCATTTCATAGCTTCAGTCCTAATCAAGTCTTTGGGCACTTATCTTGCATTTCAACTGCTTCCTGCGCAACTCTACTTGGATATCCTGGCAAAATTTCAAATTCAATGCATCTAAAACAGAGTTCATCATCTTATCCGTCTTCCTCCCCACCTGACACCTCATCACTGCTCTTAATAGCACTGCCATCTTCCAAGTCATCCAAGCTTGAAACCTAATAGTCAGTTTTGTCTCTCTTTTTGTTTTCCTTCTTCTTCTTCTTTTTTTTTTTGGTCACTTCTGTTGTTAGCACTACCGTCTTCCAAGTCACACAGGCTTGAAACCTCACAGTCAGTTTTGTTTGTTTCTTCTTTCTTTCCTTCTCCCACCCCCCATCATTTCTGTTATTAGCACTGCCACTTTCTGAGTCAACCAGGCTTGAAACTTCATAGTGGGTTTTGTTTCCTTTTTATTTATTTATTTATTTATTTATTTATTTTTACCCCCAAGTCAATCTATTGCCAAGTTTTGTTGATTCAAGCCTAACAATCTTTCTCACAGTATGTTCACACCAATATCCTAGTACAGGAGCTCATTATTTCTTGCCTTGTCTAATGAGGATCAAACAAGACCACGTCTTTAAAGCACTTTGCAATCTTTCAAAGGTTATATAAAAGTCATTATTGTTATTATATTACGTTGGCATTCTCAGTGATTTCCCCACCTCTGGTCTCTTCTTTTGTCAGTTCATCTTTTGCATAGATCATCTGCTTATTGCGCCAGGTTAGTCCTCTAAAAAAAAACCTGCAGTGGCTCCCTATTGCTTCTCAGATAATAAAACTCTTAGTCTGGCATTTAAGAGTCTCTCCAATCTGTCTTCTAGCTATTTGCTTAGCATTATTTCCCTCTATTTCTTCTTTATATGTACCACATTCCAGCTAATGTGGACTTTGGGCCATTTTCTGATTGTGTCCTTCTCTTTCCCACTTCTGTGTTAGGTTACCTACCATATTTGCAATGCATTCTCTCCTTATCTTTACCTATTGTAATATTTCTCTTCCTTCAAGGCTTAGTTCAGGTGCAGAGGCAGCTAGGTGCACAGGGGATAGAGTTCTGGGCCTAGCATCAGGAAGATACAAGTTCAAATCCAGCCTCAGATATTTACTAGCTGTGTGACCCTGGGCAAAATACTTAACCTGTGTCTGCCTCAGTTTCCTCTATTGTAAAATGAGTACAAAAATAGTACCTCCCTACCAGGATTACTGAGAGAATCAAATGAGATCAATATGTAAAGCATTTAACACAATACCTGGAACACATAGTAGGTGCTTAATATATACTTATTTCATTATTGTGATTCCCTGCCTTGACATGGTGATTCCCTAGACCACCTCTCAGAGTGTCCCAAATTCTCAAGACAAAACCACTTAGAATTTGTTTATTTTTTTCAATTAGAAATGTGGTGTATAGTCTCTTCTTCCCTCCCCCCCCTGCCCTTTTTGTGCTTGGGTGGGGAATTTCAGTGGGGGACACAGAAGCCAACATAAAATCAATATAATTTCACATTTGTATGGTATTTTTATTTTAGTTTTTCAAAGCACTTTTTGGAGAGATTTTTTTCTGATTTTTTTTTTTACTTTCAGCTATTTTTGATAATTTTGTTTTTATACTACAAATATTTACAGATTACTCCTACTTTGTAAGAAGTCTCTTATAAGAAAGTAAAGCAGTTGAATAAGATTGAGTGACCTCATCTGAAAGTACCCACAATGTTCTACATCTGTAGATTCTATATTTTCCTCTGCCCCATTAAAAAAATTAACAGAAATCTATTGCTCTTCCTATTCCCTACCCCATTGGGGGGAAAAAAAGAAAAAGCAAATGTCTTGTAATAAATATGTATCATTAAGCAAAACAAATGATCCTAATGGTAATATATGTATGTATGTGTGTGTATATCTATATCTATATCTATCTATCTATCTATCTATCTATCTATCTATCTATCTATCTATCTATCTATCTGTCTGTCTATCTGTATCTATGTAATTTTGCACCTGACATTGAACACCTCTTTGTAATAAATAACATGCTTTCAGCACTGATCCTCTGGAACCATGAATGGTCAATGTATTAATCTTAATTTTGACAACTTAAGTGCATTGACTAATCTAGTTCTCATAACTGCCCTGTGAAGCAGGTCTTGACCTCATTTGGAGGAAGGGAATTCAAGATCATAGACAATAGAATGCTGGAGTGAAAGAGACCTGAGTTCAAATTATGTCTCCGAGAATGGCTAACTATGGGATCGTGAGCATGTTAGCTAGCCTTCTTTGAGACTCAATTTCTTCATCTATAAAATAAGACATGTAGTACCTGACTCATCAATAGGAATTGTTGTGAGGATCAAATGAGAGAAAGTTAAAAAAAAATAACTTTAAAGTGCTATATAGGCTGTGTGTCCCAAAAGTCTTAGTGCAGTTTTAAGCTTAGGATGCCATTTTAAATTAAAACTTTAATCTTAAAACTGTACTAAGAATTTTGGGACACTCTGTATAAATGTCAGTTACTTATTTCTACTAGTTTGTCTACTATCTCATTCTACTCATCTTTTATTTTTATTTTTTTTGGTGGCTGGAGTTCAGATGGAAACATGTAGAACAAGTCACTATTTTATCATCATTCTCTCATATTTAATGGCCTGTGTCCTATTGCCCAGGAGGCTCACATGGCTGTTTTATGTAATCAAATTAAACTATTGTAATATAAACTCATCTTCTATGGGCTTACTGCAAGCATCTTTGGGACAATGCCAGTAGTTGCAAGGATAACATGGATGATGGTGTCTACCTCATCATCACCCTCATTGTCATTATTACCAGAGTGTTGGATAGAAGGCTGACTTGGGAATCAGGAAGATCTGGGTTCAAATTGTACCTCTGACACATACTAGCTGTGTCATGGACAAATTGTGACCTATTGTCCCAAGAAACTCTTTTAAAACTGTTAGTTAATGATCTGCATTCAAGAAGAGAGTTTCAAGTTTCAACCTTAGGAGTTTCCCATCATAATGAAATCACAGATTTGGACCTAATAAACATATATATATATATATATACATATACTTATATGTACACACACACACACACACACACACACACACACACACACACACACACACACACACACACACATATATATATACTTTTTTCCCCCTAACGTCACACAATCAGCTAATGGCTGAACTAAGATGAAGACCCAGTTCTGATGCCCAGTTCAGTCTTTTTCCTATGCCACCTACCATTGGTAAACAAAACTCTGGTTAGGTTTGGGTACTGCACAAGTTGGGAATTGCTGAGCTAGAGTTTTCAGGATGGGTTCTTTGGGTTCCTGCCCCCGTGAGGACATGGAGGAAAGAAGATGAAGTGTGGGCATTTCCGCCCAAGCTGAGTCAAGCTCTAGCCAGGATCCGGCCTCCTCCTTTAGTGCTCTCTGCTTAGTGACTCAGTGACCCAGAGAAGGGGGAACTACCACTGCGGCCAAAAAATGCACTTCCTCTCAGAGTCATCCAAGTGCCCCCTAGGAAGCTTGAAGCTGTCCATCTCAAACAGGCCCATTTAAAAAAGTATATATCTTTCCAAGAGCTGAAGTCAGGCCGAAGCTCCAGAGTTTCCTGTCTCCCCTCCCTGGTTCTTTTATTAAAGAAAACTGGCTCCCAGTGTGTGGGTCCACTCCAACTGTACCCTGCAAACAGCAAAGCGGAGTTACAGGCCCCTGCCAAGGATCCCACCAGCTTCTTACTGAGCTCCCGTAGTAACCTAGAATGACCCACCCCCCTCCACAAACTCTCCCTCACTGGCAGCACCCCCTTCATCACCTCCACACACGCACCTAAATCCTGGAGACTTACACATGTTTATGCTGTTCCATGCATTTTTCTGTGATCTGGAAGCTGTCTTCCACATATCCCTCCTGTCGGCAGTCACACACCTTTCCAGATAGTTCCTCCATCCTATTTTTCATCCTTTGAAAAGACACTGGCAAACAAACGTCTGGTTCTACTCTGACATTCCCAAGTTTTTTTTACCCTAGTGCCCCTTTCCAGAGGTTGTTCTGCTTTTCCCCTATGCTTTATCTTTCTCCTTAATTAATTAATTTACCCTAATTAATTAATTAATTAGTTTTGTTAGTTCTATCATTAATGCCAGAAGAAAAACCAAACATATATACAAACTAAAATCCTCTTTTTGACTGATTACTGCTCTCCCCCACCCCAACCCCAAGATGATTTTGCATCTTCTGAATCTGTCCTTCAGCATCTCTCACTTTTAAACTTGAATGCCAGACTTAAACGATGGAACATCTAGACCCTGAATCAGGCTTAGAGGTAGGTAAAATAAGGGGCCACCTAATGATATGATTTGATTTCTGAAACAGCCAGGCCTTTCTGCCTCTCAAATGCCCATCCCATCAAGCTTAGATGCTTTACACTCTGGCTTCAAATAGGATTTTTCTCCCTCAGTTATCTTTTGGCCTTCTCAGGGGGATTTGTATTTTAAATTTCAAATTCATTCACACTGAAGTATAGATGACTGCTACCCCTAAATAGTTTGAAATAGTCATTATTTCTTTTTTTCTTTTAATTTTTTTTTTAAATTTTTAGGCAATTGGGGTTAAGTGACTTGCCCAGGGTCACATAGCTAGTAAGTGTTAAGTATTTGGTTTGAGGCCAGATTTGAACTCAGGTCCTCCTGACTTCAGGGCCAGTGCTCTATCCACTGCACCACCTAACTGCCCCCAATAGTCATTATTTCATTGGCATAGTCTTGCCTTCCACCAGCGCAGATTCCAAGTCTTAGTAGGAGGTCTAAATGACAAACAATAGCCAGTTCTGATACCTTAGGATAGAGAAAGTAGGAAGATCCTGCACCCTTTTGGCCACTCCTTGGTATACTCTCCTATCTTTCTGTGGTCTAGAGATGGGAAGCTGGGGACATAACCCAGGCAAAATTGTGAAGATGACAGTTTTTAATGTATAGAGGGACATTAAATTAAATTTAATGTATAGAGGGACATTAATGTATAGAGGAACATCCTGATCTAGCAGTTATCTAAATGATCAACAATGCTACCTTCTCTCTTTTTTAATACTCCCATCAGAAACAATGCATTCTATGTCTTGAATGTACAAAGACTATCAGGGAACATCTATTCCAACTCTAAAGTTGGTGCTCATTTTAGCTTTAGGCAGAAGTAACCCTTTACACTTTTTTTCTTTCATGAAAAAAAAGTGAGATAGGAATAGTGAAAAAGGAATTGCTGAGAACTCAGTGGGGAAATACTTAGAAAGCAAGCTAGTGCTTTGCTTTTTCTCTCACTATTTATTTAAAAGGACAATTTATCAAATAGTTGGATTTTAGAACAGCTTTTCCTCAAAAAATCCTTACAAGTGGGTTCATTTCAGAATGTCAAAGCCAAAGCTAACTAGGAGCCCTGGAAAGCTTCTGATGATACAAGAAGATTTAGGGTGAATTTTCTATTTAGCCTTGGAAGAATCAGTTAGATTAAGCAGTAACATTAATAGCATTTGAGGCTTAGTGGGAAAAATTACTTAATAGTACCTAGGTGTTTATATTTCTTTAAATCTTACTCTATAGTATTTAATTTGTTTGAAAAGTTTGAAAATATAGTTAACTAATCACTTATTACTTTTAAGCTTTGTTTTAATTTGATTTTAATGAAAGGCATAATTAGCTATTCCCCTATCTATTTATCCACACCTGAAGTCAGCCAAGTTGGGTGATTCATACAACCATAACCATAGAATTGTTTATCAATGGCAGTTACCCAGATTAAAGACATTCTGCCTGAGGGGAAATGGTTGCTGAAAAGTTAGTCTTTTGCAAACCTATAAAATGATTACCCTTTTAATCAGTATTATAACTATCACCAGTAGAAATAAATATATCCTCCAAGCCTCAATTTAACCAATTGTAAAATGAATGAGTTCAACTGTCACAGATGGAAGAAGCTTAGATATCATCTAATTCTTGACTCTATTGTAAACTTTTTTTCTTTTCTCCCTGTTCTTGAGGTACTTCTAAAAAAAAAAAATCTGACTTCTTTCCACTTTTCTCCTCAAGGAAGATTTTTTTCCCAATCAGTAGACCCTCAACCTCCTTGGCACAGAAATGAATAAGTTGTGACCTTTCCTTTTTTGCAGTGCTGGCTTTTCTTGAGATGAAGCTCAGGTTTTTCCCTGGAGAAGGTTTAGGCTTTGGGAACTCAATAGCAGGGAGAGACTGAGGATAAAAGGTACTGACTTGGTGAAACACCAGAAATATTCATTCATTGGTGCTGTCAGGGGTTGGTTTCTGGAGACATAGGAAGTTAAGATAATGGCAGGGGCAACAGACAGGGACCTAGAGCCAGGCAGAAGTTTTAGCTACTAGCAGAATGAGGAGAGTCTGAGTTTGACTGAGTCAGATAATTGGCCACCCTTGCCACCTTTCACAGACAAGAATGCTTTATGCCTGGGCACTTAAGACTGACCCTGCTCTCCTGCTTCCCTAAATGAGTGAACTTCTGCTGGACAGCTACCTACTGCTATCAGCCTTTCCCATAGGCTGTCTCTAAGAGGTCCTAAGTTTAAAAACACAATAATATAAGGACCATTGACTCGGAGGGCAGGAAAGGAAGATAGCAAAAGCTGCCCTGGTCAGGAAACCTGCTGGCTTGTCATTGGCTCCCTTCTATTACATTGTCTTGGTATTTCCATGGCAATATTTGAGTTGTATCACGTGTGAAAAGCTTACCTCTCCAATGAGATAAACAGATTAATTTTGGGTCTCCTTCTAATGCCTTGGAGAATATAGGGTAGTTGGTCTTTAGGGGCTCAAAAAATCTAAATTGAATTTTCAGCATAAATGAAACATGTATTAAGCAATTCCATGTTGCCTTTCAAACATCTGTAGGGCAAGTATTGTATCTTTTAAAAAACAAAACAAAACAAAACTCCTTTCCATTTAGGATGGTATCATGACTAAGAATGTTTAATTGTGATGTTCAGTGAGCATCTTTTTTTTTTATTATTTTTTATTTTTAGGCAATTGGGGTTAAGTGACTTGCCCCAGGTCACACAGCTGGTAAGAGTCAAGTGTTTGGTCTGAGACTGGATTTGAACTAGGGTCTTCCCAACCGGTGCTCTATATGCTGCACCACCTAGCTGCCCCTCAGTGAGCATCTTTAAAAATTTATTTGGGTTATAAAATAAATATAAAATAGTGGAAAGTTTTTATGAAGAAAATGACATGTACCTCAAAATAGGCATCTTTAGCAAAATAATGCCATCTTACATTTGAAATATTTATTTATTTGTTTTTCTCTTTTATCTAATTATTTTTTAAATTAATTATCATTATTATTATCACTCCCATTTTACAGATGAGGATACAGAGCCAGACAGAGGTTAAGTGACTTGCCCAAGGAAACACAGCTAGGAAGTATTTGAGGTCGTGTTTGAACTCAGATCTTTCTGACTCTCAAATCCAACACTCTAGTCACTGTACTATTTAGGTGTTTAGGGGAAAAGATGCAGGCTCTGGAGATGCAGGATCTGGGTTCAAACGCTGGCTCTGCTAATTACTACTTGTGGGACATCAGACAAGTCAGTTGACTTTTCTCTCTTGAAGGGAGGGACTGTTTCCCTTTTTTTTTTTTTTTGCACTCCCTGCCCCTGGCACAGTATGTTTCATGTAGCAGGCTCTTAATAAGTATTTATTAAATTCAGTTGAATCCATAAACTTAAGGGGTTATACTAGACCTCTGAGATTCACTTCAGACTGAAAGGTATGGAACAATGACCTCATCTGATCCTTCTAATAATAATAATAATGTGAGGGAGGTAAAGTATTATCTCTATTATTGACAGATTAAGAAAATGAAATTCAGTGAGCAGCATGGGATCCTGGGAAAACGCATAGGACTCACAGAATGAGGAGACCTGAGCTCATGGCCACAGCATGTCACTAGTTAATTGGGTGGTCACAGATAGGGATAACAGCCCATGCTTATGCTGTGATTGTAGTTTTCTAAACACTTTTCTCATAGCAATCCTTTGAAGCAGAGTCTCAAATATGATCCCTCTCATTTTACAGATAAAGAAATGAAGTCTCAGAGAAGGGAAGTGACTTGTCCAAGGGTCCAAAGCCAGGAAGTTAGTTGTAAGGCAAGGGCTGGATCTCAAGTCTCCAGGTTCTTACCACAGTGTTCTTTCCACACTTCTATACTCTCTCTTCTCCCAGGAATGCAACCTCAGACAGTTTTCTATTATAAGATAAATTTCTGACTGAGGATTTTTCTTTCAGGGAAATATTGACCTTGAAAATGAAATTAAACTTGTCAGCATATTTTTCTCTCTCTGCCTCTTGGGTGGTGGGGGTGGGGAGGGAAAGAGAAGGGGTAAGTGATGTTACCACCTCATGCATATTCTTTTCCTATCCAGTGAATGGCAGGGAGAATCTTAAACTTAAAGATCTTTTCTAACCCAAAAAGGTCATTTGTCTTTTATTACTTGACACTTCAAAAATTCACTCAAGCTTCGCACAAGCAGGATAGAAAACAATTCAGTGGAGGAATGGTGCCTTTTTCCTTCCTTGCTCCTTTTTACCATTCTTTTTATTTATTTTTCAACTTTTCATTGATACATTTTGTTTTTATATCCCTTTCATTTCTGAAATCATCCCTTGCTCCTTCCTTATCCAGAGAGTCAGATTTTGCAATAAATAATTTAAAATGAAAGGGGAAAAAAAGCAATTCAGTAGAACTAACCAGCATAGTGATTGAGTCTGACACTACGTGAAATGTTCCATATCCATAGTGCCCCACTGCAGGAAAGAAATGAAGAATTTATTCTTTTAAAAAACAAAACATCTCAGAAATATTGAGTAGTATGCCTCTAAATTTTTTTTTTTATTTTGGTCATATGTATGTCCTTCATTAACCTGGAATAGTCACTTAAGCAGAGTGGGTGACTATCTTGTGTGGCATTATTTGAGGAACCATCCTCAAAGCTCTCTCTTGCCTCTACTTCCCCACCCTTGGCAGTATGGCATCATGAAAACAACACTGATTTGGAGACAGAGGACCCAGGTTCAAATTCTGCCTTTGCTACTCACTGTGTGACTTTGCTCAAGCTATTTTCCTCTCTGATCCTCAGTTTCTTCACCTCTAAGGTGAGGGAGTTGGACTAGATGATATACAAGATCTTTTTTCAACTCTAGAAGCCAAGGAGTAAGGTTTAATAGCAGGCTAGAAATTCAATCAAAGAAACATCCATTCCTTTGGCCTAACGATCATAGGTTTAGAGATGGAAGGGACTCAGAGGTCATTTTACAGACGAAGAAACTTAGCCTTAGAGACATGAAGTGATTTGCTCAGGGTTACACATTTTGTAAGTGGTGGAACTAGGATAACAAACCTAAGTATTCCAAGATTCCTTATTAAGCCTTACTCACTGATTGGGCCTTGCCTCAGTTACATAGAGACCTGTTAAAGACCTTAGCTTGAAAAGGTCAAGGTCCCCCACTGCATTCAGGGCCATCTCCAGTTGTCCCGATCTATATCTTGGCACTGGACACAGATGGCTCTGGGGGAGAAAGTGAAACTGGTGGCTTTGCATAGCCCTCCCTCCCTTAAATCCAACTCACTTGCATGTCATGGCATCACCTCCCTGATGTCATGGTCCTCTTCGAGAACAAAGGACAAACAACAACAACAACAAAGACAAAGAGTCTACCCGTGCAATGCTGCCTTGGGGTGGCCAAGGCACTTACTGATTTTCCCATTGTTTCTTTTCTCTTAGAGACATGGTTGTATTGAGACCACTGCTCTGACCTGCTTGACAATAAATTGTTAATTTGTTTCTCACTTAGCACCTTGCACAGTGCATTACATGTAATAGGCACTCAATAAGTGTTTAATCGAACAAATGAATGTCCTTCTGATTGAGAAATTCATTCACTCATTCAACACAGATTAAGACACAACCATACTTATTTAAGGCAAGCTCTTACGTTATAGTAAAAGTGATAATGATTATACAGATGCTCCAGTGTGCATTGTCAGTCAGTTAACAAACATTTAGTAAGCACTTATTATGTGTCACGCAGCATGCTAAGCTCTGGGGAAAACAAGGCAAAACAAAAGCCAAGCTCTGTTCTCAAGGAGCACACATTCTGAAAGGAGAAAGCAGGAATGGCTTACTGCAGAAGGTAGGAGTGGACTAAGTCTTGAAGGAAGCCAGAAGAACCAAGAGATGGAAGTGAAGGGAAAGAGTGTTACAGCGATGGAAGATAGCCAATACAAAGACGCAGAGATAGGAGGTGTCATGTTTGGGCAAGTAGGCCAGTGGAACTGGACTATATAGTTCATGGAGGGGTGTAAGGTGAAAAAAAAAAGACTGGAAAGACAGGAAAGGGCCAGGTTATAAAGAGTTTTAAATGTCAAACAGAGGAGTTTACATTTGATCCTGGAGATATTAGAAAATTACTAGAGTTCTTAAAGAGAGAAGTGACATGGTCAGATCTGTGCTTTAGAAAAATCACCTTTTCTATTATAAGTTACATTTAAATGTGTAAGAAGAATACAAAGTGTTGAAATCAGATGAAAGAGAGATCATTTCCAACTGGGAAGGCTGGAGAATGGGAGAAATCACAGAAGGCTTCTGGAGGAGGTGGCCTTTGATCTGAGCCTTAAAGGATAGGTAAAATGTCAGTTTGACATAGGGAAGCAGACACAGCTATATAATCAAATGCATGGAGATATTGAAAAGGTGTAATGTATTTGTGGGATTCATTCTTGTTCTAGTTTGGCTGGAACATTAAAGAATGTGAAGGGAAGTAATGTGGGATGAAGCCAGGACATTAATTTGAGGTCATATTGTGGAAGTCCTTACATGACCAGCTAAGAAGTTTAATTGGATTTTCCATTGCCTACCAAGTAAAATCCAGCTCCTGAAGAGCAATACTTTGTCTTTGGAGAGATCATTTGAGTGCTTTGGAAAGCCCCGACAACTCAATGAAAATAAAACTTTACTACCTTGAGCACGTCTTGAGAGAGAATATGAATCTATAGATATATGCTTTGTGAGGATTCTTCCTGTAGTAGTGAGAGATTTGCAGTGATTCATCTACAACCTCTCTCCTGCCTTCTTTTTTTGTGAGTCATTCTTGCAGAATTAGGGGCATAATATGTGGGTAGAGAACAGAGAAAAGCTCACTAGTCCCTCTGAGAATGGAACCCATGACACTGAGATCATTAGCACTTAACTCTACCAACTGAACTAACCAACATCAAGTCAAAACCAGGGTAAGCCAGTGGCCTTCAAACCTGATCTATTAAAGGTGGAAAGGTTCCTAGAGATGATTTAATATTTGAAAGAGAAGGAAAGTGAGGCCCAGAGAAATAAGGTCCCAAGACTAAGGTCACTGAGCAAGTCAGTGGCAGAGCTCAGACTAGAACCCAGTCCAGATAACTCCATCTGATGGCCTCAGAATGCTTTGGAAGTCAGTTTCAGCATTCTGTTAAAAAGGATGGAAAAATAGAAGAACAGAGACACTGTATAACTTGTCTGAGGTTTATCAGCATCCCTGGGGCAGACCCAGGAATAGAACCCAGAGAAGAGAACCTATCTCATCATGGTTCCAGAATGAACAGTCTCTTGGGCAGGTAGGTGGCTCAGTGAATAGAGCACTAGCCCTGAAGTCAGGAGGACTTGAGTTCAAATATGGCCTGAGACCAAACACTTGACACTTACTAACTGTGCGACCCTGGGCAAGTCACTTAACCTTAATTGCCTAAAACAAAACAAAAGACCAAAAAAACCCCAACAGAATGAAAAGTCTCTCTAACACAGTGAAATCTAATAATAAATTGGACTAGTGTTTATCCTTATGTAAATTTTAATTAATTGTTCTTGGGGATGCTTAATGAAAAGCTAATTAGAGGAATGGAGAGAAGAAACAACACTAAATGACTGGGGTTAATTTCAGTGAATTATATAAAATCACTTCATAAGGAGTCACAAGGACGATGCTCACAGAACTATGTAGGCTGTCCTACCTTAATTAGACTCTGGGGTCTGGCTGAGACACATAATGAATGTAGATTAGATTATACAGCTTCAGGTCCATAGTTTTATGGTGAGACATCAACAGGTGGATGGACAGTTCAGATATCAGATAGATTTGACAGTGGATGTGGCCAGAGGAACTCCTGTTTTTTCATTCACTGGGGTGAGCAGCTGTTGAAATGGAGATTTTTTGGCTCATAGAACATCTTCAACTTGTAATCTCACAACCTTGCTTCTTCTATGATGTACCTACAAAATTCCTAGGACAAACCAGGATATATGAGAAGGGTCTTCCATCTCTCCCCGTGACCAGTCATCAACTGGTTTGGTCATCTATCTATGCACATGTCCTGTCCCAAACCAGATCCAGCTAATGCTAGACATTGAGCATTTAGTATGAAGGGATGTCTGATGTGCAATGATCAATGTGGAACAAAACAGAAAACTCCCCACCCTAACCCTCTTCTTCCCTTGCGGTAGATGTGAACAGCTTAACCTGTTATGTCCAATAGGAAAATATACTCAAGACAAGTCAACAAGTACTTATGAAGCTATCTAAGCACTGGAGATATAGAAAAAGGAAAAAATAGTTAATAAACATTTATTAAACATCTATTTTAGACCAAGGACCACGCTAAGTGCTGTATGGGGATACAAAGAAAGGCAAAAGACAGTTCCTGATCTTGGGGAGCTTACAATCTGTTGGAGGAGACAATATGCAAACAACTATGTACAAACAAGCTCAGGTCAGGATAAATTGGAGTTAACCAATAGAGGAAAGCACTTGAATTAAAGGGGATTGGGAAAGATGTCCTGCAGTCCCAAGCTGGGACTTGAAGGAAACCAGGGAGGTCAGGAGGCAGAGATGGGGAGGGAGTGCATTCTAGGCAGGGGGGTGGGAGGTGGGGCAGCCAGTGAAAGTTCCTGGTCCTTGTCCTCAAGGAGCTCACATTCTAATGGGGAAGACAACATGCAAATGACTACATCTATGCAAGAAATATTCAAGTGAAATTAGAGATAGTCTCAGAGAGAAGGCGTTAGAGGGAGAGAGTAAAAGGTGTGTATAGGTTGGGGTAGAGACCAGGAAAGGCCTCTTGGTGGTAGGTGGGATTTGAGCTGAGTCTTGAATATAATCCTCAGATTCCATTGCTCACCACAAAGTAGCTATTTTCTTTTATATTTTCATTCTTTTTTTTTCTTTTCCAGATGAGGCTTGTGATTCTATCAGTATAGGGCACTCTCTATGCCTGGTACATTCTAAGTGCTTAATAAATGCTTGTTGCTTGTTAAAATTCCTACCAGTGCAGATTGACAGCTGTTTTGTAATTTACAATCTTAAAAATTGCCTGGGGGGGTACTGAGAGGTTCAGTGGCTAGCCAAGTCATGGAGCCAGCATGTACCAGAGGTAAGACTTCGACCCAGGTCTTCCTGATTCTATCCACTCCCTGTGGTAGCATAGTTGGTATTATTATTTTTTAGTTAATATTGAACTTTTCTGTAACACTCACATGTTCACACACCACCACCATCACCATTATTCCCTCTGGGGGATATTGGAACTCTATACATAGGTTTACAGAAATAGTTATGGGTCAAATAAGATTGTAAGTAATTGGGTAGTAGGACTGTTAGCTGAGGATCTGAGATTCCTAAATAGGAGCAGTGCTTCCAAGTGTCCTAATGTGATTATGGTCAGTACATACATAGCCGCCCTCCCTTCTTTTCTCCATAGTTTTCTCCCATTACCTCCACCAACGAAATTCAGGGCTTGGTGAATCAGTGGAGCAACAGGCTAATAGAAGAGGCATGTGAATGACCTCTTCTTCCCAACACACGAAGGAAGAAGCAGATTCAGGAGATTGCCTAGTTAGCCCGGTTGGTCTGTTACTTCTCATGGCCACATTTCTGTAGAGCAGAAAGATGGAATGCTAGACTTGGAAGGCAAGACATTTGGGGTGTGCAGGGGTGATCTGAGTTTCCTCCTTTGTAAAAGGAAGGTATTAACTACTTAATTTAGGGAAGTCACTTAGGATCATAGAACCCTAGATTTAGAACTGAAAGGGACCTTGGAGGCTGTTGGGTTTAATCCCCTCATTTCATAGAAGAGGTAAATGAAACACAGAGAATTTAAATGACTTACCCAGAGTCATACAGCTACTGATAACAATATTAATAATAACAATAGTCTCACTTATCTAGCACTTTAAGTTTTGCAAATCACTTTACAAGCATTATCTCATTTTTTTTTCTTGTAACAACTCTAGGAAGTAGGTGCTATTATTATTCCCATTTTACAGATGAGGAAACTGAGGCAGAGAGAAGCTAAATGACTTGCCCAAGGTCACAGCTAGTAAGTATCTGAGGATGGATTTTTACTTGGGTCTTTCGTTGCACTCCAAGTCCAAGACAGGACTTGTGCTTCCCAGGTGCCTATAGGACTTAGGTCTCCTTACTGCTAGTTTGTGATTATGCCAACTTGTCTTTTTTTTTTTTTTTTCCAAGTGTAATCATGGTTCACAGACCTGTAATTATTTTCTTGGTCACAACTTCACCTTTGGTGGTTGCATGTTTTCAAACAGGAAGTGCCCCCCCCTCCCCAAATGTAGGAGATGAACTCTGGGAAACCTAGAAACCAAATGTCTTGAGGTATCTGTCTTTCTTTGGTTTAGAGGAATGTCAGGGTAACCGCAATGGCTTCCATTTCAAAACATCATTTTAAGGAAAAACACAGAGGCCTCATACAACTGTCTCTGGGAGTTTATTAAAATATTAGTTTTCTAGGTGTGGGTAGCCAATTTGCTTTCCATAGTGTTTAAAAATATCTTCTAGAAGAATGGATTCCATCAAAATCATTAGCCGAGATGTCCCTTTCATTATTTAAACCACAGAACATGAGGCCAGGTTAAACAGAGTGGGCAAAAAGGACCCTTTGGATGCTCTTAAACCATTTTCACATAAATCACAGCCCTGGAAAATGCCGCAACCTCTGAAGCATCTTTCCATGTAGAATGGTCAAAGTCTTCAAGAAAGGTCAGCTTGTTTGGCCTTGTGGGTATTTGTCCTAACTCAGGTTCAAAGACTCTGCTATTTATAAAGGCTGTCCTAACCATCCCCCACACCGAGAGGGAAAGAAATAACAGGGATGAAAACCAAAAGGTCACCTCAGTCAATGCCGCCTGAGTGAAGGGACTGGTGATGTCATGGTAAGATACCCCAGCTTCCTCAAGGAGGCTCTGATAGGACAGAGATTTTTGCGGACCAGTTTATGGCTCCTCCAGCTTTCCTGCCTTGCCCTTTGAAAGCCTGGGGGATCATATGAGAACTAGAAAATGAAGGTCACCTGAGGAGACTCCGAAGAACAATGAGGGTAATAGACTCATTGCCACAGAAGCTCACACCCTCTCTATTTGCCAGATCTCCTCAGATCCTGAAAGATCTGGCAGACAGAGCTGTGGGTCATGAGAAAGGGTTGTTGGCACATTCAGGGAAACAAGTGGATGAAGGGATAACCCAATGGTCTCTTGTATCCCCAGAGACCAGACTATTCACAATGGAGATCATGTTACCCGATCTTCTCTCTCCCTATTCCCTGCCACCCCCCCTTCCCTTATTTGAGAGCTGTGAACAATTGGCCAAGTGCATTCAAGGTTTGCTTTTGGCTTTTCCAAAGGACTGGAAGCTAGCTGCCGACTGGGGCAAAATTCCAGAATGAATGGGGCCAAGTTTTCACTGGACAGACCAGAGTTAGGTCAAGCCAAATGGGATGAGAATGTAGAAAAAAAATTCCCTGGCCACTCATCATCCCAGAGGGATGTCTATTCACTTAGGCTGGCATAGGCAGATGCGGGGAGCAGGGAGGGAAAGGGGGGCACAAAGGCTTTCCTGGCAAAGGGCATTGCCTTTTTATCATCAATTTGTGGAGGCTGAACCCAGGTGGAAAGGGAGCTGTATACCTAATGGAAATATGAGCTGGTACAAAGTGCCCTTTCCATCAGGTTGTCTAAATCAGATTAAAGCATTTTTTCCCCTTGAAGATGTCTTCTCGTTCTCTCCAGGCACTCTCCCTCTTTTCATCCCAGACCTTAATTCTTGCCCTCAGTGATGACTTTACAATTTGGTGGGCTGGTAGCAATATTGCATGCTTTGAAGAGTTCCATCAAAAAACATACCTCCTTTCTCTGGAATAGAGGTAGGGAACTGTAAGGATAGAATTTTGCATCTTCTGTTAAGTTGCAAACACTGTATCTGGTGATTTTGCTTATTAAAAAAAAATCATGAAAGAGAGCTCAATGCTGGGTTTGTAGAGGGATAATAGGATCTTAGATTTAGAGCTGGAAGGGAGCTTAGAGGCCCAATACCTTCATTTTACAGATAAGGAAAATGAGGTCCAGAGAGGCTACACGACTTGCTCAGGGTTATAATTATTGTCAATAAATACTTACTAAGTCTTTCCTATGTCAGGTACTGTGCTAAATGCTAGGAATAAAAATACAAAAATGGAAGATAATTCCTGCCCTCAAAGAGCTTATAATCTTTATTTTTCCACTTAACAGTATTTTATTTTTTCCAATTACATATAAAGATATCTTTCAACATTTACTTTTGTAAGATTTTGAGTTCCAAATTTTTTCTCCCTCCTTCCCTCCCTTCCCCCTTTCCCCAAGATGGCAAGCAATCTGATATAGGCTATACATGTACAAGCATATTAAACATATTTCCACATTAGTCATGTTGTGAAAGAAAAATCAGAACAAAAAGGAAAAACCACAAGAAAGAAAAAAACTAAAAACTAAAATGAAAATAGCATGTTTCAATCTGCATTCAGACTCAATAGTTCTTTTTCTGGATGTGGATAGCATTTGTTATCGTAAGTCTTCTGGAAATGTCTTAGATTATTGTATTGCTGAGAAGAGCTAAGTCTATCATAGTTGATCATCACACAGTGTTGCTGTTATTGTATACAATGTTCTTCCTGTTCTGAAGAGTCTATAATCCAAGGGTTGGAAACAACACATAAAAATAAGTTGAAAGAACCTGAGGTGTTCTCTCTCTCTCTCTCTCTCTCTCTCCCTCCCTCCCTCTCTCTCTCTCTCTCTGTCTTTCTCTTTCTCTGTCTCTCTTTTTTCTCTTTGTGCATATATATGTATAGATATCTATCAATCCATCTATCTATCCATCTATCTACCTATCTATCTATCTATCTATCTATCTATCTATCTATCTATCTATCTATCTATCTATCTATCTATCACCTGCCTCAATGTAATGAAACGGTTATGTGACAAAGTGAGAAAGATTGGCCTAGTAATCAGAGAGCTAGCTTTGGAGACAAGATCTGGGTGAAAGTCTCACCTCTTATACTATTGGCTGAATGACCTTAGACAGGATGTGACCTCTCACTGTCCCAGGAAACTCTCTAAGACTATACATTACAGAACAGAAGTTGATTCACATGGGTAGAAGCAGTTGCCTTTCTGGGAGTTCCAGATACAAATGAAGTCAAAGGTCTGGAGAACTGAAAAAACAAACTAAAAATAACTCAAATAACTACTCAACTGTATTTGTGATCTCCCGGACTGGCATTTCCTTCGATGATGCATATTGTGACTTCTCCATGCCTCCCTATCCTATGCAACTTTCATGTGTGTCCTCCCCAAAATCTACCACTGAGGTTCACCCATTGTGCTAAAGGCTTTCCTTGCTTTCTCTTTACATCACAAGGGCCACTTATGGAGAACCCTGGCTATCCATCTGTTATCCCTTGCTCCCACCATGTGACTAGCCCATCTTTCCTTTGTGTCTTAAAATTGATGACATCCTTCACTCCTGATCTTCTTGGAAGGTCCTTGTTGGTTATATGTTGCAGGTTGCTCATACCTACCATGTGCCTTTCCATTGCCTTCTCTGTGATCCTCACCCTCAATTCTTCATAGATAATGGTGTTCCAGGTCTCTGCCAGGAAGCCACACTGGTAAAATATTTACATCAAAAACAAACAAACAAACAAACCACGGGTCTTTGCTGTTATGGGAAGATCATGTCAGGGTGGGGGAGGGTAGGAAAAATCCATTGGAGTTTCTTAAAAGCAATCTAACCTGTTTTCTTCCTCATTTTCTACTCTAGGATCAGCTGATTGTCTATCTGTATGTATGTCTAAGAGCTATACATTCTGTTGGACAAAGTTTATGGGTTATTCTTTTGGTTGCATGTTGAAATCTAGGTAATAGATATTCATCATCCGTTTGGTCCTTCTTGTGTGGATGGTCAGGCCAAACTCCTTTGAGTGATCACAGATTTTTTGGGGGGAAGGTTCTGTAATGTCTTAGGGCTTGATATAGTCAACACAGCATGCGGAGCATGTGGAAAACCCCACCATCCATAGGGAATCCCTCCTTAACTTAGATTTGATGCTCCATGTCCTCTACCATGATGGTGAATAATTTTGGTGAGCATACCTTTATCTCTATTTTATGCCTTACTTGATATTTATTGGAGAGTGAAGAAGGGTTATTGAACAGGGTTATTTTTATTGTTGTATCTGTCAAGAAATCCTGAATGATCATGATTTATTGATGGGGGACATCTTGATATAAAAGTTGGTAAAGGAGTGTTTTATTTCACCCAGTCAAATGCATTTTCACTATCAAACAATAAGCATAATGGGATTTTAAATTCTCTGCAGGTTTCACTCAATGGTGAGACAGTAAAAATGTTCCCTGTTGTTGCACAAGCTTGCTTATTTCCTACGAATACCTTAAATACCATAATATGATGTTCATAATGCATGGTGGATAGAAGACCCTCATAAAGATAAAGATTTCATGCTGATAAATGTTTACTAAAAGTATAACCAATACACTTTTAAGTTGAATCTACATCATTAACATTTTTTCTATCACTTTATTGAGGCTAAGCAATAGACAAAATAATGAATCAAGTACTGATTTGTATCATTTGATAATTGCTCAGACGTAAATGCTAATAGTGAAAATTTAGTAATTGACTCTCAACAACCAGTACTCCTGCATGATACCTGTGTGGAAGTTTGGCATGTTTTTTTCCAACACCTTTTTTTGGAATCAGAGGGGCTCAAGATTTTTCCCACAACTTTGGCATCTTCAGATGCCTTGTAAATGGGTCCCTCAGTGCTCTCACAATTGTATCACCTACATCATGGTTTTCTTCTATATGTGCTTGTTACACTCTGGATAAAAAAACGGGGGGAGGGAGTATTAAAAAAACTTTTATTCTAAAATATAAGTAAAAGATGAATAATACTTCCCTATGCAAATACCTGGGACAGCTAGGTTGTGCAGTGGATGGAGTGCAGGGGCCTGGAGTTAAGAGTTCAAACTCAGTCTCAGACACTTACTAGTTGTGTAACCCTGGGCAAGTCACTTTTTGCCTCAATTTCCTAATCTGTAAAATAAACTGGAGAAGGAAATGACAAATAATTCTAGTATCTTTGCTAAGAAAATCCCAGTTGGGTTCACAAAGAGTCGGACACAATGGAAATGACTCAACAACAACAACTACAAACAATAATGTGAAATAACTGCAGTGCTTGAAATTCTACCATTATAATACTCCCCTTGGGACATATACTCTTAACCTTTTTGGTGACGTGTGCCCCTTTGATAATCTAGTAAAGCCTCTGGTCCCCTTCTCAGAATGATGCTTTAAATGCACAAGATAAAATACTTAGAATTATAAAGGAAATCAATTATATTGAAATACAATTGTCAAATTTATTTTTTTAATTTCATGGGCCTTAGGTTAGATTAAACATTACCCCTTCTTGCAGGTCCCACTTTTGAAATGCAAATACTCTGGAAGGAGTAATACAAATTCATTCACACAAAAGTATTAGTAATTTAATCTACTAACTCCTTACTGGTAGTTCTCGGTGACTCTAGAGTATAGAAAGTGACAAAGTCTATCTTCCCCAAGTCCCATAGGGTAGACCCTCAGTTTCTTCTCTTCTTCCCCTCAGAGGACAATGGCACAGAATATAGGTGCACTCCTTGTATTTAAATAGAATTGCTTGCTAAACAGAACAATGGGTCAAAGTGAGAAGAGGAGGAGGTGTCAGCAGCCTGTATATTGGTCTTCAAGGTTAGCTCCCTTGACTATTCAGAGTATGTCACCCAGCGGGGAAGTGCATGAAGGAGCCTGGGTTAGGAATTTTTATTGGTCTGCAGGACTCACCTTTAAACAGGACATGAGAGCATTGTAATGTTTTATGACCTGGACTGTGATACAGTCATTTGAAAAAGTCCTGGGCATTTATTATGATAGGATTACATTTCAGCTTTGCTTGTGGGTCGATCAGAATTCCAGCCCTGTGCGCCCCAGTAACCTGAAACCCACCATCAAACATCGGGCCATCTTGTTTTCATTGTAAGCCTAGACTCCAGATTAGCATTGTGTGCTTGAGAAACATTACCCAGCACCCCCACGATCCTTTGTTCTTTGAAATGGTAAGTGGAAAGCACCTATAAACAGATTGGACTAGCCCAGTCCTTATGGGCTCCCTCAACCTGTGTGGACAATGACTGGAGCTGCATGGGACCCCCTATTCTTCCTGGAGAAAGGCAGGGGGAAGTTGGCCCATCATCAAAGGGCCATACAAAATTTTTTTTAAAATTAAAGTACTTTAAAAATGAAATATAACTGAAAGAGCATATGATATATAGTAATCAAAAGGTTTGAGTTTGATTAATAATCGGTCAGTTAGCACTTGTGTGATTTGGAGCCAATCACTTAATCTTTCCAAACAAGAGATGGTTCAAAAAGAGAGTCAAAAGGCCAAGAAAACCAAGTTCCAAGTAAGGATGATAGATTTAGAAATTGGAAGAGACCTCAGAGGTCATTTAATTTAATCCTCTCATTTTACAGATGAGGAAACTGAGGCCCAGAGAGGTTAAGTGATTTCATCAAGGTTATACAGGTAGTAAATAGCCTATACTGTTTATGGGCAGCTGGTTGGTACAGTGGATAGAGTGCTAGAACTGAAACCAGGCAGTCCTGAGTTCAAATGTGGCCTCAGACACTTACTGTGTAACCTTGGGTAAGTCATTTAACCTCTGTTTATCTGAGTTTCCCCATTGGTAAAATGGGGATAACAGGACCTACCTCCCAGAGTCCTTGTGAGGATAAAACGAGATAATATTCATAAAGCACTTCACAAACCTTAAAGGACTATATAAATGTTAGCTATTATTATACTGATCTAGTCCTTGTTTTCAAGTAAGATTGTATCTGAAAATTATTTGCATACACACATATCTTAATACATATACACATATAGACACATGTGTATGTACATATGTATATACACATATAAATATACACATATACACACATATACAGGTATTATTATTTTTGTTGTTGTTTGTCCTTCATTCTTGAAGAGGACCATGACATCATGGAAATGATGCCATGACAGGCAAGTGAATTGGATTTAAGTGAAGGAGGGCTGTGCAAAGTCACCAGCCTCGCTTTCTCCTCCAGAGCCATCTGGGTCCAGTGGCCAGATATAGATCTGGATGACTGGAGATGACCCGAGATACAGTGGGGGACCTTGGCCTTTTTAAGCTAAGTTCTTTAACAGGTCTCAGTTTGACTGAGGCAGCACCCATTCAGTGATTAAGGCTAGGTAAGACTAGGTAGAGAATGACTTATTTTACTTAATAAAAAAAAAAAATCAATCTGGGAGGGGAAGATCCTCAGGGTTTCTGGCCAAAATAGAAACAATTGCTATTTACATTCACTCAGAGCCAATCAAGGCCCAAACAATGACCAAGTAGGGCTTGGCCTGGGACCTATTGTTGGCCAATCAATGAGAGCCAGGGTGATTTGGGTTTAAGGCATGATCCTTAAGAAAGAAATCTAGCTGGTAAACCCCAAATATCTTCAGAGGTTTCAGAGATCAAATTTTACATTCCTTTGGGCAGAAGAATAAACAACAATCTCTGCGAATAGTAGTAGAAGCTGTCCCACTGGGGACCCAACTTGAACTGGCCAGTTCTTTCTTTCTTTCTTTCTTTCTTTCTTTCTTTCTTTCTTTCTTTC
>NW_020954585.1:55311118-55392978 GCF_900497805.2 Vombatus ursinus
TACCTTAACTTTCCTGACCCTTATGCAACTCTTTAAGATTGTAAGGGATAGATAAGTTCAAATTGTGTCATTAGCTAGAGCTCCTCATTTGTAGTTTGTATACCAATGAAATTATAGACCCTTGATTCATTAGTATATAGCTTTCATAGGTTAGCAGATTCTTTAACCATCCCTGAGATGAGAACTTTCTGTGATTCCAAACCCCTGGGTTCGATTCCCTGCTTGTAATAGCAATCCATAGTTGTCCTTAGCAGCTTATTTCATTTTCCCCTGAAGAATAGCAGATTCAATTCAATTCAGTCTAGCAAGTATGTGTTAAGTGCCTACCATATGCAAGGTACTATATACAGTTAGTGCTTAACATTGGGGGTTTAGCTTTCTTGACTTCAAGAGTTTGTGTGATTTTATAAGTAATCTTATTTTCACTTTCTCATTGACAACTGGGCACATTCTTGATAAGGCATAGTAGAGAAAGAAAAGAGAGGCACTCAAGTTTGTGGAATGGCTTACTGGACACTTCCCTGATCTTCATCCTACCATTGTAGAGTAGAACCCCCATGCATTCGTTGCATATTTTCACTGTTTACCTTTAAAACTCAAGATTTATGTTGCAATTATACCCCCAGTGTAGTGCAAGTCCTTTGGGCTATGAGGTGATATTGAGACTCCATCAGTCTCCTGGTCACCAGACAGCAGTGACTAAAGTCTCAGGTTTTCAGGGGGCAGTCAAGGTAGAGAGGTTTACAACAATATTCTATACAACACCTCCATCTATCACAGCAGAAGGAAAGATTTGGGTTAAAAAAATTTTTAGTTCTAAATATTTTATTTTCGGTATAGTGTTTATGGTACTGTAGATTTCATGTGTTATGAAAAGTGAATATTGTCCAAAATAATTTTTTTTAAATTGAGGTGTTTCAGCAATCTTGAGTGAAAGATTACAGTTTTTGGTTGTCACAGGAACCTAACCCCCCATTTCTCATAGCTTCAATGTAGCAACATTTACATTTTTGGCTTTTGCTCTGTTTTCTAGGAACATTACCCCGATAAAAGTTGAGGACTGACTTTATATTATGGGCTAGAGATTCAAAGACAAAAAGGAAAAACTCAAGAAGCTTATGTTCTATTGGCGAATATAACCACGTAAGTAAGGGCTATTTTCAGTTTTGTGTCCTTTACTTTGCATTTTTGCCCTTCCTTCTAAATAAGTGACTGTCTTTGGGCAAGTCACTGGAAGAAATTGTGGATTCTCTTCCTTTTTCCTGGAGTTGTTGCGAGGGTCAAATGGATATTAAAGCAAAATGTTATAAAAACGCTATAAAAATGCAATCATTTTTCTAGATATCTTAAACATTTTTCTTGCCTTTCTTTAATTAAATTTTATTCATTTTAATGTTAAAAAAGAGATCATAGCAAATATATATATATTTGGGTATGGAATAATTTTTTTCACATATATTTACTCAAGTACAGCAATATCTTCCAGTCCAATAACAATCTAACAAGCACTTCTTAATAGTGTTACTATGGTGATGAAGGCAATCCCTGATTTATTGGCCTGAGACACTTTCCATGAATGAATGAATGAATGAATGCATGAGTGAATAAATAAATTAAAAAGTATTCATTAAGTGTTTACCGAGTCCAACACACTTTGCTAACTGCTGAAGATATAAATAGAAAAGTAAGACAGTCCCTGGCCTCAAGGAGCTCACATTCTTCTTCTAAATTTATTTATTTATTTTAGTTTTCACCGTTCATTTTTATAAGATTCTGAGTTCCAATATTTTTCTTCCTCCCTCCCTTCCCTCCCCCTTCTCCGAGACAGCAAAGCAATCTGATATAGGCTATACATGTACAATCATATTAAACACATTTTCACATTAGTCATATTGTGAAAGAAGAATCAAAACAAAAGGGAAAAACCATGAGAAAAAAAGGAGTATTTTTCCCTCTGCATTCAGATTCCATAGTTCTTTCTCTGGATGTGGATAGCATTTTCTATCATGAGTCTTTTGAAATTGTCTTAGACCATCATATTGCTTAGAAGGGCTAAGGCTATCATAGTTGATCCTAGCACAACGTGGCTGTTACTGTGTACATTGTTGCCCTGGTTCTGGAGCTCACATTTTAATAGAGGAAGACAATACACACTAGAGATTTCAGCTGCAAGGCAATCGAAAAAGCCTCTTGGTCCTTAGGATATGGTAGCAAAGTAGAAGGTAATGCATCATTTTATATGTTATTTCTATGAATAAAATCACATGAATTTCTGATACTGAATCATTTGATAGTGTCAAAGACCTTGCTGATGAGATCTTTGGTGGGGGGAGGGTGGCCTTTTATAGCTGTGGTTGCTGTAGAGTTAGGGACTTTGACACCCACATAAGCAGTCCCCAGATGCAATATACCTGTTTAGCAGTCCCACAAAGAGTTTTTACTTTCCTGGGGGAATATGAGTGCAATGGGTTACTTTACTTGCTTTTTGTCTTTATTTTTAAAATTTGTCTCTGCATGCATCTTATACAACTTTTTTTTTGGGTGGGACAAACAAGCAGCTGTCCAGAGCAGATATCTATACTGTATACTGTTATCATTCTAGAAGGGTACCTGTTATCCACATTTTGGGGAAACCTTAGACACAAATTCTCATCATAATAGTAGCTAATATTTACACAGCACTGTACTAACTGTTTTACATGTATTATTTTATTTGATCCTCACAACAACTGTGGGAGGTAAGTGCTATGATTATTTCCATTTTACAGATGAGGAAACTGAGGCATATGGTATTAAAGTGACTTACCTGGGGTCACACAGTGAGTAAGCTAGAGGCAATATTTGAACTCATGTCTTCCTGAATTCAAGTCTAGCACTACATCCACTGTGCCACCTGCTCCAGACCTAAGCTGTGTTTAAAGATTTCCGTAAAGTTATAGCTACAACTTCTTGGAGCCACAGGTGAGAACTGAGTGCCAGGTAGACACCAAAGGTGAATGAGCAGCCCTGAAAAGGGTTCAACAGGCTCTCATACCAGAGGTGCTAGTCCTCCCGGAATACCCCATACACCCCCAAGAGTTAGATGATCTCAGTCTGAATCTGGGCTCTGCTATTAACCCCTTTAGGACTCAGTTTCCTCATCTAGAAGATGAGAGGGTTTGACTAGATTACCCTCTGAGGTCTCTTCCATCTCTAAATCTGTGATTATATAATCCCATCCCCTTGTAGGAAACATGTCCTACTGTACTACAAGGTGCTGTGCTAGGTCCTAGAGATACAAATACAAAACATAAGAGTAGTCCCTGACTTTAAGATATTTGTACTGTACTGAGGGATATAATAACAGCAACAATAATAACAACAAACATTTATGTAGTGCTTTATGTTTTGCAAAACTCTTTACAAATATCTTATTCTACCCTCAAACTTAGGAATTTATATTTTATCTTAGAGGAAATCGGGAGCCACTGAAAGTTCCATGGGAAGATTATCTTAGGTAACTAAGCTCAACCACTTACTTTGCTCTTGATTGCTTCTACTTAAAAGGGTGGCATTTTATGGCCTCATTCCCCAAATATTGGGGTTCTTAATATCTCATTTATGTATTGTTACTTCCAATGCACTGATCACCTATGGGAGTCTATTGTCCATGACAAAGGAAATTACAGGTCTACTGTAATTCTCCCACGTAACATATTTTAGGAAGGATGTTGTCAAGTTGAAAAGTATCCAGAGGAACGTGACCAGGATGTTGAAGGAACTCAGGACTATGTCCCATAAGGATCACTTGAAGGAACTGAATATGTGTAATCTGAGTAGAGAATAGTCAGGGAATACACCATCATCATTTTTAAGTGTTTGAAGGACTTTCCTGGGGAGAAGCATTAGACTTGTTCTGTTAGGCAGGGAGACTCAGGCTCCACTTAAAGAAAAGCCTGATGCCTCATGATGGTGTGGAGGTCATCCTGGTTTCTTCACACCTATGCCAGTGGAATGAAAATTCTGTTGTTCTACCATGATGGAAAGAATTTGAATACATTCTAGACCATACACCACATCTGCCTCTTTGAAAACTGGCCTAGCTCAGTAGAAAGAAACCCATCACCAGTAGGCTGGCCACATGGAAATCTAGGAAACAAACAAAAAATAGAAAATGGCTCTTTGTCCCATACAGCTTGCCTGGGCCTCCCTGCCCCCATGCCCAGCTCCAACAGTGACAGCAGCAGAGTGGTAGGAAGGCAGGGGAGGGGATGAGAAAAATCACAGAGGTTTTAGATCACTGATAAACAGAAAATTTAAATGTGAGATCCTTGTCCCAGAAATAACAAGAGAATACATCACTGGAAGGACATGGTCATATCAATCTTGACATTCTTGCCATAAATGAAACTAGAAGACTGAAAAAAAAATTCAACTATACGGAAATTTTTTTTGGGAGAGGCAAATAAGGAGTTGGTTTTATCATGCACCCAAGGGCAATGAGAGATGCTATTTCTTGGAATACTTGTCCATGTTGTATTGAGATGATCCCAGTAAACACTTCCATGAAGATAATTTCAGTTTGTAGCCAACAGCTAGCTATTACAGAGCATCAGCAAGTAAAGAAATTCTGTGAAGCACTTCATAAGATCTTCATAAGATTAAATCTACTTGAAAGTTAATTCTTGGTGATATCCATGCAAATGTGGTTATGAAATCATAGCAAAATATATGTTATAATGTACAACATGATTTAGGATGTGAGATACTCAACTCTTAGGCTTCTGCCTTATGCCTGTTTTTCATAAATACTTTCTTTTTTTTTTTTATATGAAGCAATTGGGGTTAAGTGACTTGCCCAGAGTCACACAGCTAGTGAGTGTCATAAATACTTTCTTGAAGAAGAGAGTTGAGAGGTGGTAGGCATTTGGAACACTGAATGATATTGTCCCCTTGGCTCCCCCAATGAAATAGATTATGTATGAACTATCAAGAAATGATTGGTTATTGATACGACAGTTATTTCTGACTCAGATAGCCATGTATACTCACAGTCTTTGCCAGAGCAAAGATCAAGGTCATACAGGTCAATTAGAGGTAAAAATGAAAATAAGATGTGGCATGTAATTGAGGCAATTTGATCCTGACTTACTTAAGATAAGCTGTTGATGCCAAAAAATGAGAAATAGATAAAATACCAGACACAGATTAGCACTATATCCTAAGGAAATTTAATTGATATAAATCATTTACCAAAAGTAGGGACCAAAATAATTTAGGTGCTACCTTAACCAGTAAACAGTTGAGCAAGACAACAAACAGAAGAAAAATGGAAAAGATCTACCAGAATTTCAATAACAATTCTCCTCCCCCCAACAATTAATTACAGGAGAACATTAGACTCTACATTGTGACTGTGACATTATTATTGCCAATGATCTTCATGAGAAAGAAATAGAACTAAAGAAATAGACATATGTGTCTATCATGTGTACCCATAATAATATAATAGTATAGATATGTAGATATAATATATAATTATATCTACATAATAGTATACCCAAAGGAAATTTGTCCTTGAGAAAACACAATTTTCTTAGATTGAGACATAGAGGCTGATGATATCTGAAAAAGAGGAGCATACCAACACTTAAAAAAAAATCACGTTTCTTATTATTGCTGAAAGGCGTATGTGGGTTATGAGGTACAATGTTGGAGGGAGTTGTTGAGATCACAGATCCATCTAAGTATCAAAGTATTTACTAAAGTATGTATGAGAAAAGGAAAGACTGTGAATTTCATAATTCACCAAAAGACATTTTACGATCAATGTGTATATGTGGTTTCTTGTTTTCCCCGTGGAAATGTCAGATGTTACACTTGCCATTATCTTAAGTCACTGAAACTCTGAGTTACTAGATGCCATATGCCATTAGACTCAGAATGTAGCTAACAGATAAGATTCCACTCTTATGTGGAATTTTTCAAAAGACTAATGGGTCTTGTCTAAAAACAACAATAACAATGATAATAACTCAACTATAAAATGGGCATTGTGGTTAACAAAACCCTTGTAGCATTACTTCCAATTTTCAGAGGAGGAAACTGAAATTTGGATGAAAGTGACTTGCTTAATGTTTCTGACCCAATGGTTTTTTCATTATTTTATGCTCTCTATGGATGTTTCATTTACCTTTCAGTGACTGGAACTTCTGAAGGTCATTGCCATGAACTTCTCCTTTCCCTCAGTAGTATGGGTCTGCGCTCCCCCAATTTCCTTAACGTATTATGAACTCTACAATAGTTCTTCATTTATGTGCAAATGTGTGAATTCTAGTAATGGAGAATACTTCAGAATCTGGGCCCATTTTAATATCACCAAAATAGAGGCAGGGTGCTTTAATAGACAGAATACTAAGTAGAAGTCAAGAAGACTTGGGTTTGAATTCTGCCTCAGACTGGCCATGTAACTATGGGCCAGTCACTTAACTGCTCTGAGTCTCAGTGTCGTCATCTGGAAAATGGGGATAATAAAAGCATTTACCTAATAGGGCTGTTATGAGGATCAAATGAGATGATATATTCAATGTGCTTCATAGATCTTAAAATGTTGTAGAATTGTTAATTGTTTGATTCAGAGAATGTAAGAGTTGGAAGGGACCTTGAAGGTCTATTGAGGACCATCTATCAGGAAGGTATTATCTTCTTGATTTTCTGTTTCTCCTCAGCTCAAGCCTTGCATACAACCCACTATCTCTTTTGACACTCTGCTGTTGTGTGTGTGTATGTATGTATGTGTGTGTGTGTGTGTGTGTGTGTGTGTGTGTATGTGTGTGTGTGTGTGTAAGGAAGATGTTGAGGGGAAATCAGAGGGAGGATGGTGGCTAAGGATTGTTCCTGATCGGTTTATATGCTTTTAGAAGTGATGGAGGGGACTTGTGTCTGCCTTAAACACTGAGTTAACTTGCCCTGGAAGTTTTTTCATCTTTATCTCTCCTATTTCTCTGTGAGGAAAAGAGAAAATGTTAACTATTGTAACATATATTTTAAAGCAACATCTTGGAATCCTTTTCCCTTGCAAATATTTTAGCAGCATACACAGGCAACTAGATGATGCAGTGGATAGAGGTCTGGTCCTGGAGTTAGGAAGACTGGAGTTCAAATCTGGCCTCAGATACCAGCTGCTTGATACTGGACAAATCACTTATTTTCTGTCTGCCTCAGTGTCCTCAACTGTAAAGTGGGGATAACAATAGTCCTTATCTTCCGAGGTTATTGTGAGGATCAAATGAGATAATAATTGTAAAGCAATTAGCACAGTGCCTGTCACATAGCGGACATTAAATAATATTTGTTCTTCTCTCCCTTTTCAAAACTGCTTCATCATTCAAAGAGTTATAGGATTTAGAGCAATAAGGGAATTTGGAAATCATTTGGTCAAGGAGTTCTTAATCTGGGGTCCTTGAATTTCTTTTAAACATATTAGAGGGGCAGGTAGGTAGTGCAGTGGATAGACCACCAGCCCTGGAATCAGGAGGACCTGAGTCCAAATCTAGCCTCAGACACTTACCAGCTATGTGACCCTGGACAAGTCACTTATCCCCAATTGCCTCCCCCCAAAACTTATATTATGGTTATATTTCAGTAACTGCTGTTAAGTTTTTGTCCCTTATTTGCAATGTGGTATTAAGCTCAGTCCTGGTCCTAGTTTAAATTGTGAAGTAGGTGATACTTTTGGAATTCTCTCTAGGCCAGAACCATAAAGGGGTGTGTGTGTAAATGTGTGTGTGTGTGTGTGTAGATGGCAACTACAACTTTGCCTTAGGGTGTTGAATTTAGAAGGTTATGACAACACTTACAATCGAGCAGTCTAGAAACAATAGAGTTTAGTGCCTAGTTAGCAAGGACGATTAGTTAAAATTGGAAACCTCCCTTCCCTATAATATCCCTATATATCCTATGGACATATCTTTTGGCTAAAGGGATTTTTTGTTGTATCTTAAAACATTTCATGTTGTTGGGCTTAATAGCAGCTATCTACAAGTAACAGGTACATTGATAAATGTCTATAGTTAAGAGGAGACCAAAGACATTGTCTATGGACAAATTGTAAAATGGCGTGAGCTGTGAATTATCATTCACAAAAGGGGATGTCATAATTTATTCAGGAAATTTGAAACATCAAGCAGTTCAATAGCTTAACCTAAGCTTCAGAGAGAAAACAAACCAATGCTTAAAGCTTAGTTAAACCTAAGCTACAGAGAGAAAACAAACCAATGCTAAAAAATAATGAGCATAAAAAATGTTGAATTTTATAAAGCACTTTCTTCCCAACATCCCAATGAGGCAGGTAGTTAAAGTATTATTATCCCTATTTTACAGATATGAAAATTGAGGATTAGAATGATTACTGTTCTGTGGACAGATATACAGCTTTTTGGGAAACATAGTCTGTAGAATTTCTCCCAAGGAATGACATTTTGCCAATCCTTAGCATCATGGGAAATGAAGTCCTGGACCAACATCTTGCACTGTATACCAAAATAAGGCCAAAATGGGTACATGATTGAGACATAAGGGTGAGACTATAAGCAAATTAGGAGAGCAAGGAATAGTTTACCTGTCAGATCTATGGAGAATGGAAGAATTTGTGACCAAACAAGAGATGGAAAACATTATGAAATGCAAAATGAATAATTTTGATTACATTAAATTAAAAAGTTTTTGCACAAACAAAGCCAATGCAACCAAGATTAGAAGAGAAGCAGAAAGCTGGGAAACAATTTTTGTAGTCAATTCTCTGATAAAGGCTTCTTTTCTAAAATATATAGAGAACTGAGTCAAATTTATAAGAATACAAGTCATTCCCCAATTGATGAATGATCAAAGGATATGAACAGGTCATTTTCAGATGAAGAAATTAAAGCTATCTATAGTCATATGAAAAAATGCTCTAAATCACTATTGATTAGAGAAATGCAAATTAAAATAACCCTGAGATACCACATCACACCTATCAGATTGGCTAACATGACAAAACAGGACAATGATATATGTTGGAGAAGATGTGGGAAAATTGAAACCCTAATGCATTGTTGGTGAAGTTGTGAACTGATCCAACCATTCTGCAGAGCAATTTGGAACTACGCTCAAAGGGCCATAAAACTGAGCATACTCTTTGACCCAGCAATACCACTTCTAGGTCTGTATCCTAAAGAGATCATAAAAATGGGAAAAGGATCCACATGTACAAAAATATATATAGCAGCTGTTTTTGTGGTGGCCAAGAACTAGAAATTGAGGGGATGCCATTCAATTAGAAGATGGCTGAACAAGTTGTGATATATGAACATAATGGAATATTATTGTTCCATAAGAAATTATGAGCAGGTGGACTTCAGAAAAACCTGGAAAGACTTATACAAACTGATGCTGAGTGAAGTGAGCAAAACCAGGGATGACCGACTTTGATAGACTTAATTCTTCTCAGCAATACAAGGATCTAGGACAATTTCAAAAGATTTATGATGGAATATGCTATCTACATCTAGAGAAAGAGCTATGGAGTCTGAATGCAGATTGAAGCATACTATTTTCTCTCTCTCTCTCTCTCTCTCTCTGTTTTGTGTCTCCTTTCTCATGGTATTCCCTTTGGTTCTAATTCTTCTTTACAACATGAGTAATGTGGAAATATGTTTAATATGATTGTATATGTATAGCCTACATCATATTCCATACCGTCTTGGGTAAGGGAGAGAAGAGGGAGGGAGAGAAAATTTAGAACTCAAAATCTTATAGAAGTGAATGTTGAAAACTAAAAAAAAAAAAAAAAAAGAAATCCTGGAAACTTTTCTCCTAACATTGCACATTTATTAAAAGTCCAACATTGAGTAATCATCAGAAACAAAATTTGAACCAAGGATCTTCTAACTCCATATCTAGTATTCTTTATGCTTTGCTACTCGTGGAGTAAGTTGAGTATGCAGCAGAGATTACCTGTATAACTAACCCTAAAGTTGGGAGAAGCTTTCTATGAGTTTAGGAATACTTAACCTTACATTTTTAGAATAATTGCCTATAATCAGATAATTTCTTTGAGTTTGCCTTAGTATGTATCTTTTAAGTTGCAATGTGTTTACATTAAAACATGGAATTTTCTATTATCTATGCCTCTATATACCCACATTATTTAATACCACTGACTTGCCAAGGGGAAAAAATGAATGTGTGGCTTGCCAAGGATATTGCCAAAGGAAAAAAGAGAGACTAATTAAAGGTTGAAAAAGCCCCCAAATAGTACAGTTGCTCTATCACTCAGTTGGCCTTATAGGCTGTATCTTATTGTGGCTTTCCAGTTTTTCTAGGCAGAGAAGACATTAAAGAGGTTGGAATAATAACTTCTTCAATTTATGAGCCCTCATTTTACAGATGAAGAAACCAAGGTGCAGACAGGCTAAGTGATTTGCCCAATGTCATGCAGGTATTGGAAGAGATGGAATTTGAATTCATCTTCTGTGATTCCACATATCCTTCAAATTATACCAAGTGGCCTCCTTTGGATGGATTAGTTAAGCCTTGAGAAACAATGCTTAGCTTTTACAGGAAGATGAGTAAGAGGAGACTTATTGTTCAGCCTCTGAGTCTACTGGGGGAAAAATGTTACCTTTCCTAAACAAAACAGAACATCAAAGGATAAACTTGACTGCCTATCAATACATTATAAGAAAAAACTCTTAATGATGCAAGATCCAGTTAAAACAGATGTGTGCACCCCATGCTAAACCTTTGGTGATACACACTTCTATAATGCTCAAGTCCCTTCCAGTTCTCATATCAATGGCTTCAAGCATAATGGAACTCAAGATCTAGCTACAGGAACAGTGACAGCCCCAAAGTGTCCCATTCTGATTACTTCTTAGGAAAATTCTAAATATAAGACTTTGCATTTATTCCTATTTTCATTCTCTTTGATTTGACTTAATGTTACAGTCAAACTATTTTTGAATTCTGATTCTGTCAACTATTGTGTTAGCTAGTCTTCCCAGATTTGTATTATCTGCTAATTGAGTAAGCTATGCCTTTATTTAAGTCATTGATTTAAAAAAAAATGATAAATAGCATCTGGCCAAGCACAGGCCATACCTGGTGCATGGAGACTTCCTTCCAAGTTGGTTTTTGTTATTGAGTCATGTCTGACTCTTGGTGACCACATTTGGTGTTTTTTTGGCAAAGATACTGGAGTGATTTGTCATTTCCTTCTCTAGCTCATTTTATAGATGGGGAACTGAGGTAAACAGGGTGAAGTGATTTGCCCAGAGTCACAGAGCTAGTAAGTATCTGAGGCCAGATTTGAACTCATGAAGAGGAGTCTTCTTGACCCCAGATCCAGTGCTATATCCACTGAACCATCTAGCTGTCCAAGTTGGCACTAACTCATTAATGACTTCTTTTTAAACAAAGATATTCAGTCAGTCCTGAATCCACCTAATTATATTATCATATAGCTCACATCTCTTCACCTTTTTCATGAGAATAGTGTGGGAGACTTTTTCAAATGCTTCACTAAAATCTGGGTCAACTGTATCTACTGCATTGCCTCTGATCTAAGTTTAGTAACCCTGTCAAGAAAGGAAATGAGGTTAGTTTGGCATGCTGACACTTTGTGATCACCATTTCCTTTTCTTGAAAGGAAGCTCTTTTCCTAGGAAGGGAACCCCACAAGGATTCTCAGTTTCATAGTAGGTAGGCAAATAGCACTTAGGATTGGCATATTGGAGGGGGGTTGGACAAGGTGTGAGAAAAGTAATTTATTATAAAGACCAGCCTTATAATTGGGTCAAATATAGTTGAACATATATTACCATATGGTTTATTTGGATAATCCTGGGTTTTTATGACTTGTACTCTATTTAAACAGCTTGTCTTGGAAATGCATCTTAGCTATATAGCTAGAAGCAGTTTCAGTATCATATTTCTTAGTCTAAATTTAGACATGGCAATATAATAATTTTGCATAATAAGGGGCAATACAGTAATTTACACAGTAAATTATAGTACTTTACAGTTTGTCTCTATCTTAGAGGCCAGGACTCCTACCCTAGGACTTGGAAATGTCCCAGAAAAAGGCATTTTCCCCCTTCCCCCCACCCCAGATTTCAGGACTCCATTTTGGAGACACAAATAAAGAAAGTATATGTTTTCATCTTTTGCTGCTTGACTTTACCTGTCCAGGTTAAAAACTTTGAACACTAATCATGGTGGTGCCTTTGGACTTTGCTTCTCAGGTTCCTTCTTGCTCCTCTGCAGCTCTTTCTTGAGCCAATTGAACAAGCACACCTCTGTGTGCACTGGTTGCTGTATAAGAAATAGGTTCGGTGACTTCCTGTAGAAACTGGGTCCAAGGATGAGGTCCCAGGATGTTGAAATGCCAGGTGGCCAGAAAGGTACCCTGGCTCTGTTATAGAGTTAGAATTAGAAAGACCCTCAGCAGTTAGTTATTCTAATCTACCCTGAAATAGAGGAGTCTTTTTTTTTTTTTAAATAGCATCACTGAAGGTTGTTGCTCTCAGATCCAGGCACCACTCCCACCAAACCCTCCACTGTTTTTTTTTTTCCTTTCTTTCTTACACAGAGATTTTCCATTGCAAGAGAAAGCACTACTCCAACTCCTCATTTTATTTCTGGGTGCCTTAGCACTTCTTGCAGAACAGGCTTTTAAAAATCTCTTTCCCTCCACCTCCTCCCTGAATCCATGAAAAAAATATACAAGAATTCATAATAACAAAAGGAGAAAATTTATTTTAAAAAGTAACCTTGGCATTCTATTCAGAAGGTCATGTAATAGGGACTGGCCAATGAAAGCCTAGCCTGTGCAAGCATGTATAGCATGCTCTGCCTAATGCAATGCCACAGCAGACTTAAGAGCAGGTATTCTATAACTGTTTCCGAGGAAGACCTTTTTTTTTTGGAGTGGCTTTTAAGCTAGAACTTAATATGCATACAAAGACTCCAACGACTCAATCTCATTCTTTTTTCTGCTTGTTTGTATGGAAGTGAGGAGGAGTGGAGGGCAGGGAATGTCTGGAAGGGGGAGGAGCCTCCAGCCTCACTAGGGCTGAAGCCACAAACCTTGCTGTTGTTCTTGTCCCTGCTGTGTCTATTCTTTCCTGCCTTAGGTGAAGGAGTATTGGCAGCAGAATGGACTAGACTGCAACCTTGCAAGCTTTGAAAGGATGGGAGAGGGCAGAGGGAGTCCATGAAATGGAGACTCTCTAGCCCAATATTGAATCAACACCAAGATGCTGGTTTCTACCAAGGAAGGGAGCAACGTTATCCACTCGCCGTGTTGCTGCATTCAGAAATGAACTTGGTGGGGAGACTTCTTTGAAGCAACCATTCTCCCAGGGGACTGAAGTGGCACAGGCAGCGTATGCCCTGGTCTCACAGGAAAACCTAAACCAGAAGGTTATGCTTGTATTCTTTCTAGATTTTCTCAGTAAACATTCTTTTGTAAAGGGGTATCTGTAAAGGCCTTATTGCCGTCAATTAGTTGAGGTACTAATTACTGGTGATTGATATTGGGGAAAACCTAGCAGATGGAGAGCTTATACCCATGCTATCAGAAGGCTATTTTTTGAACCCTGAGGGAAGGCGTCATCTTGCTCTGGGAAGCAGACTTGCCAGTGAGAATGGGTCTTGGGATAAGGGCCTTCAGTTTCTAAATGCAACAGTAATAAGAGGTTGATGCTATTATTATCCCCATTTTACAAATAAGGAAACTGAGGATGACTTGCCTATGGTCATATAGCTCATAAGTCTCTGGTAGGATTCAATCTAGGTCCTCTCAGACAAAGTCTAGCATGTCATTCACTCGTCCATACTGTCTAAGGAGACACACTTAGATCTTCTTAGTCAATAGAACGCAAGAAGAGAGTGAATATTAGCAACTTTTAGCCTTTGCTTGAATACTTCCAGAGAGGGGCATCTCACTAGCATCTGAGGCAGCCCATTCTATTGTTTGACTATCCTTATTGTTAGGAACTTCTTCCTTATCTGCTTACCTCTAACTTCCACCCATTGGTTCTAGTTCTATGCTCTGGAGTAGAGGTCCTCAAACTTATTTGGCCTACCACCCCCTTTAAAAAAAATTACTCAGCACCCATGTGGAAATCTACTTTCTTTAACCCTTTAACAGTTTTTTAAAAAAAATTTGTCATTTAAAAAATATAAAATATTTTTAAAAAAAGATGCATCTTAAATTTAATAATTTATTGTAAATTTGATTTTTTTCTTGCATTGAAATTTTGATGATGTAATATTGTGTCATGTAACCATATAGTATCATATTGTAAACAAGTCATTACATGTACATATTTCTGTCGATGCATGCTGGACTTACAGTGTGTGACACACTCACCTGCCAACACTTGCTTGTTAAGACTGGTCAGCAGACTTGACCACTGATGGGTTATAACTTGCGTTTTGTGTGTTTATTTGGAAAATAATGTAATCACCATGACTAACTCTGTTACACGATAGATGAAAAATGTATGAACGGTTTTTCAAAAATTTCTTTTCCTCTCTTCTTTCCTCATGCTTCCACTGCCCTCTTATTTTTGTTCAATGCCCCTTCCCAAGTTGCACCTGAGGCTACTACTGTCCCCCTCCCATCTTCCAGCGCCACCCGGGGCGGTATTACCCACTTTGGGAACTATGCCTCAAGCAACATTGAACAAAGTTACTCTTTTCAGACATTTTGTTTTTGTTTTTTGTTTTTGTTTTTGCTAGGCAATGGGGTTAAGTGACTTGCCCAGGATCACAAAGCTAGAAAGTGTCAAGGGTCTGAGGTTGGTTTTGCACTCAGGTCCTCCTGACTCCAGGGCCAGTGCTCTACATACTATGCCACCTAGCTGCCCCTCTCTTCAGACATTTGAAGGATGCCACTAGAAGATGACATTCATGTCTTCTCTCTTAGTCTTTTCTATTCCAGGCTAAGTTTTCCCAGTTCTTCCAGCAGTTCCTTGGATGCCACAATTTCTGGATGCCTTTCCATTTTTGTTCCCTTCTTCTATTGAGCCAGAGTACATCCAATGTCCCTTTAAAAATATGATGCTCAGAATTGAACACAGTGGTCTGGATGTTACATGGAAACAGACACAGTAAAGAATTGGTAGAGACTGCTGAAGTCTTCTAATCCAACTTGTCCCTGACCCAGAATCCCATCCACAGTATCCCCACCAAGTGTCTGTCCAGTCTCAACTTGATGACCTCCAAGGAGGGCTTCAAGTTACTAACACTTGTTTCAAACAAGCAGTACACATTTGTTTCAGTTTTAGGCTCTTTTAGTAATTTGTGCATAAAGCCTAGCCTTTGAGAAATAACTATTTTGGTTCTTTAAGAAGTTAATGTGATTTGGCGGTTCAGGTTCCCCACCTTGCTCCTTCAATTTTCAAAGTCAAGAGTTTGCCATAGAGCTACGTGAAGCCACTCTCCTTCTTTGACTTTGGCTGGGACATGGCGTACAATGGAAGAAGGCAAGCCCCTTCCCATCTTCCCCCATTCATGCAGCCTGTTGACAGATGAACAGAAAACACTGCTTGCTTAGTAAAATCACCGTGACGCCATGATGAACAGCTGACTCCAGAGTAAAATGACACCTGGCTTTGTTTGCCTGTCCTTTGCAGAAACTTGTCTCACAGAATATAGCTAATGAGGATGGAAAGGCAGATTGCATACTACATGGCAGCCTGTCCCAGGATGAACCCTGCAGGAGTCAATGGTGTTAATTGACTGGACTCTATGTTTGGCACCATCACCTAACTCCTCTCTCTATAAGTGGCCACAGGCCTAAAGCTAATCATCTCCCATTGGGCATTGGTCACTAACTATTGAGGTAACATCTTTTACAGAGGTATTTACTGGGAGAATTAAAATACCTGGCCATCTCTGCCTGTAGGGACCATGTGATAAATATATGGTTAAAATGCCAGATCACAGGCTTATCGATTTAGAGTTGGAAGAGACCTGTCTCAGAGGTCATCTGCTCCAATGCTCCATTTTGTAGCTGAAGAAACTGAGTACCAGAGAGGCCAGGCAAGCTATTGCATGACTGCAAGGACATTGCCTCAGACAAACTGAGACCTAGGAGAGACCTAATTTACAGTGGCCAAGGTCACCCACTACATCCTGGGCCATCGCCAATCATCTTGACTTTTATCTTGCCATTGAACTTCAATGACTCTGGAGGAGAGAGTGAAGCTGATGACTTTGTGCAGTTCTGTCTCACTTAAATCCAATTCAAGTCAAGACATCACCCTGTGATGTCATTGGTCCTCCTTGAGAACGAAGGATAAACAGCAACAGGTTGTAAGGATCTGAGCTGTGATTGGAACATAGTTCCTTTGACTCCAGGTCCCCCCTTCTTTCCACTGTACCGTATCATTTCTCATATAATTGACGTATTTATTAAGCTCCTCCTATAGACAGAGTACTCTACTAGGAACCATGGGAATCACAAAGATAAATGTTGACTATTGATAGTAAAAATACAGTCCTGATGTGAAGTGCCAAAATGTATGGCAAAACGAAATCAAGTTTGCTTGGCATCACTAGGGAAGGCCTCATGGAAGTAGGTTGGATTTGAGGTGTACCTCCTACATGTCATGAAGCTGATTTGGGGTATATCATATCCTCCTGGCCTCTAAGTGGTTCCCTGTCAGATCCAGGACCATTAGCCAGGCTAACGGGTCATACTGGGGCAAAAAGCATGAAAAAAAAAAACAGGTGGATTCCATTCATACAGAATTCCTTGTAATATGCTGATAAATGTTTAATAACCAGCTCTAAAAAAAAAAAAAAGTCTTCACAACACAGTGATAATCTGTATTATTTTCACTGTCATCTGTATTATTTTCCAACTCACTTTCTTAAGTCTAGATAATTCACAAAATAAAGAATCAAGATTTGATTCATAGAGTTTACCGATTTCCTAGATATAAATGGTCACACTGAAAATGTAACAATTGGCTCTCTGATGGGTTTGAGTTGGATCCAGCACACTCCCTCTTCAAGTCATACCATTCCTTGTAGAAAGCATTGTGAAACAGTGGAAAGAGAACTAGATTTGGAGTCAGAAGTCCTGAGTTCAAATTTCACCTTGGGGGTCATATGTTACCTGTGTGAACTTGGGCATTTACTATCTCTTGGCCTCAGTTTCTTTATTTGTAAATGAGGGGGTTGAATTCAATGATCTCTAAGGTCCCTGTGAGCTCTAAATCTGTGATCCTATGAGCCACAGGAGAAACTGCATCCCAGAGAGAGAAATCAACTTTTTCCAGGCCATACAGATAGAATAAAGATAATCTACATTTCTCTGGCACTTTATGGGTTGACTTTGACCAATCTCTAATTCTGGGGTAGGGAATCTGCAGCCTCGAGGTCACATGTGGCCCTCTATGTCCTCAAGTGTGGCCCTTAGACAGAACTGTGAAGTCTGATTCATGGCCACGTGTGGCCTTGAGGACCCAGGTTCCCCACCCCTGTGTCTAGTTCCTATGGAGGAATTTTGGTGATTAAGGATGATTAGATTATATGATGTTAGAAATGGAAACTTAGAGATCATCTAATTCAATCTTCCTATTTTGTAAATGAGGAAACTGAGTCTTAGAGAGAGGAATAAACTTTCCCAAAGTAACACAGGTAGTAATAATTAATTGCATTTATGAATCCCTTAAAGCAGAGGTGACAAACATGTGACTGGGTCATTCCCCAAAATCTCAAGTGTGGCTGAACCAGATTAAAATGTAGTTGGGAAATATTTAACAAACTAAATAAAAATACAGCAAAACATAGTTGACATTGCATTTTAAATGCAGGGATCGTTAGGTATGGAAATGTGACCTCCATTTCTAGTTGAATTTGACACCACTGACTTAAAAGTATGTAAAGTGATTTTTTAAGGCTGGCCTCAGAGTCAGGACAGGAACACTTACCTCTGACAAACACCATCAGTATGACCCTGGACAAGTCTCATAACTTCTCTGGACCTCATTTCCTTCATTTGTATAAGGGTTAAACTAGATGCTCTCTGAGAGTCCCACAAACTCTAAATGTATGATCCCATGATTCACTTAGCCGCTTGTCCTGAGGCCAATCCTTAAAACTGTAGGTGGCCCAGAAAGTACTAATCTCCATGGGTATAAGTTTGTCAGTGGGAGCTCTTTACACTAATGAAATCACAGGGCTAGTACAAAAGTTATGTTCTCACAGTGATCCTGTATTATTATTCCCATTTTACAGATGAGGAAACAGACTTTGAGAGGTTAAGACAGCCCTATATTCACATAGCTAGTGAGTATTTGAAGTGGGATTTGAATCCAGCATTCTTTCTACTAGATCATGCTGCCTTTTGACGTAATAACAGGACTAGGATCGAAATATAGTTTCCTCTTCCCTCCCTGCCCCCGAATCCAATGCAACATTTCAGAGGTTTATGGGAAAAACATGTTTCCCCAAACCCCCTTCATTTTTGCTGTTCATCTCTTTTATGAAGATTTCACTCAAGAACTTTGACTCTAAATCTAGTCTTTCTTCCACTTTGCTACTGGACTTAACCACTCTCAGCCTCAGTTTCCTCATCTGTAAAATGGGGATAACAATAACATTTACCTCCCAGGGTTGTTGTAAGGAATGAATGACATAACATTTGTAAAATGCTCTGCCAACCTTTAAGGACTATTTAAATGCTATCTGTTACTCTTGCTGGGAAGCCAATGTTGGGGTGAGGGGATGCTGTCAGTTAACTGGGACTGGAGATGCTGCCGTAGTGGGACCACTGGAATCAGCTGGGATTTCCCAAAGATGATACAATAAACACATGAGTCATCGTGCTTATCCCCAGAAGGAGAGGAATTCTTTTTCATGACAGGCTTCTGTAGGTGACTGTTAAAACCAAGTTGCTTCTAAATTCCAGATTTTTAATCTGTGGCAGGTATGTTGATGCTTTGCAGCCCAAATATGACTTTGAAGCCTCAATTTAACTTTGAAAGCTTGCAAGGAGCCTGCTGGGAACCTGCTGAGAACAGTGGCAAGAGGAGAACACGGGAAGAATTCTGAAATCTTTGAGAACTTTTTTCTGATTTCAGGTGGGAAACATCTGCTACTTTCCCTCAGGCTTAATTCAAAGCTGACATGACAGAAGTCAGTCTATGAGCATTGGAGGTGGGGCTGGGGTGGTGAGGGTGCCTGTTTTTAGTTTAGTTTCTTTTTTTTCTTCTTTTTCTTCCTGATCATGTATAGAGGCTAGAGGCAACCACTGCTAAGATTCATAGGGACTTAGGGTATTGATTTCTCTTAGCTCTGCACCCAGAATAGCTCTTTTCTACTGGGTTTGTTGCTCTGGGGTTTCCTGACTTCTCAATAAGGGAAGTAAGTTCCCTAATTCTCCCATTCATTACCTATCTACTACTCCCAACAGGGAAAGTTGCTACTTACAGAGTTGCTAATTCAAGATAAGGTTATGAGCTCCAAGTCTAGGGTTTTTCCTAGTAAAGGGGGAAATTGAAGGGGGAAAAAAAGTGCTCTATGTACTCACCTGAATCACATTTGGAGCAAGTAGTTTTTCTCACCGGGAAAGGGAATGTTAATAAAGAATAACAGAATGATTAGAACAGTATCATGATGAGGAAGCTTATTGGAACATAGTGTTTGCAAGTCTTCTGATTAGTTGCTTTGCAACCTCTGCCTTGGGATTATCTGGTCAAACACCAAATGAGATCTTCCTTTCAGGGGCTTCCTTTTCTCATGCTGACATGCCCTTTATCTAAAGCCAGATCCTGTTAATGTTACTACCATGGCAACTGCTCCAGAATATGCTGCCTTTGTAGACAGGAAAGACCTAGAACTTTCAGTGTTCATAAGGTCATTGGTAGAGGAAAGGAAACCCAAAGGGAGAGGAAAGCAGCCAAGGGAGCTCTCTGTATCACCTGTATGAGGGTATGTTCTCTACAGGGAGTATTTCCTGGGATAGGAAAGGACCTTTCCTTCTTCCACCCCTCAAATGGAGTCATATGTATCTTCTTGAAAGCCACCTCCAAGAGACCAGCCAGCCCAAAGCCATCTCTTTCTGTGTGGGGTGTGGTACTCTGCATCTTCCCCTTCTACAACTCAGCAACCAACCAGAGGGACTCAACCCAGTGATGAGTGATAGATGCATGTAATATATATGTGTATATTATATACATATAATATACACATATATATCACAACAATACGTATACAGTATATATAGGAAGTAGGTAGAAGATATCTGCACATACTCTGAAGGGGTGTGGGGCCAGAGGGAGAGGAATCCACGGACATTACTCGAATGCTGACTGAGCATGCCCTAAGGGGGATGCTGCACCTGGATGTACACTAAGATTAGAGAGACTGAACTGGGATTTGAATCAGCACCGGTAAATTCTGATTGGGTAAGTGCAGAAATCACCTACCCTTTGACAATAAATCGGTCCTTTGCACTGCAAAAAGGTAGTAGGGGAAGCATTGATGAGGAGGGAGAATATTTCAGGCATGGAGGACAACTAATGCAAAGTTGTATCCCTGAGACTGAGCTGGGCTCAGAGTTTCTGCTTCTTTATCTGATATTGTATTGTGTTGTGTTGTATTGTATTGCACTGCATTGTATTTATTGTACTGTATTATATTATGTTATGTTGTATTGTATTATTGTGTTGTATTGTACTGCACTGCACTGCACTGCCTTGTATTGTACTGTATTGGGAACTTGGATTCCCTAGACATGAAGCCCCAGTGATGGCAGCAGACAGAGAGAGAGAGACAAAATAACGAGTTCTGCTAAGCTGAGAGCTGTTAGAATGAAAAATGGTGGTAGTGGAGGGACAATGGTGGAACGACAAGAGCTCCTGGACCAAGTGCTCCAGGAGAAGCCCTATGATTGTGCTGAATTCTTAGACAGTGCAGAATTCTTGGACTGAGATATCTGGCCTCAAAAGAGAAATCTCGGGACAAAGCAGAAACTGGAGTTGAGGAAAGCCTAAAATGCATTCTCTCTTCTTGTCAGCTTCCGGGCTTCCTTCAGGTAGAAGCTCACATCTCACCTTTTGCAAGAAACCTTTCTGGATCCCCCTTAGTGTTTGTTCCTTCTGAGATGATATTCAATTTATCCTGCACGTGTTTTGTATGTAACGATTGTTTGCAGAGTGTCTCCTCCTTTAGATGGTGAGCTCCTTGAGGGTAGGGACTGCTTTTGGATTTCCTCTGTATCCCCAACGCTTAAAATAGTGCCTAACACACAGGAGGTGCTTAATAAATGCTTCTCAACTTGGCTTGATTTGGTGGAAGGGTGAATTCGTACCTTATGTTTCATTGACAGTTTGAGTTATGAGGTGGTTTGGGGATAGGAGTTGATTCACTAGTGATCCCAAGTACTACCCCTATTGAAGAGAGGCCTCAGCCCCAGAGTAGTACCATAATTCTAGAGGATTCCTTGAGGAGGTGGAACTAACTAAAGGAAGGGATTTACTTGATTCTCTAGCAGTCCCAAGTTCTTTTCCCTTGTGGGTGGCCCTCAACCCCAAGGTAGTGTTATCAACCTGTGTTGTCATTTTTCAGTCATGTCCAAATATTATCTCATTTGATCTGTACAGTAAACTTATAGGTGCTATTTGTTGTTGTTTGGTAATTTCTGTCATGTCCAACTCTTCATTTGGGGTTTTCTTGGCAGAGATACCGGAGTGGTTTGCCATTTCTTTCTCCAGTTCATTTTGCAGATGAGGAAACTGAGGCAAACAGGGTTAAGTGACTTGCTTAGGGTCAAAACAGCTATTAAGTGTCTGAGGCCAGATTTGAATTCATGAAGATGAATCTTCATGACTCCAGACTGAGTACTCTATCCATTGTGCCACCTAACTGCCTGCTATCAACCTAGAGGACTGTATTTATTAGTAACAAAGGATTTTTGTTCAAAAGACATTCTCGGCAAAATTTCCAGTTTCATGTCAGCATCCCTTGATAAGTCAATGACATCATACCATGATCTCCTATCATCTCATTAGGGTAAAAAATATGTTTTGGTTTATCCTTATTACTATGTACTTAAACTTCATATCAGGTATGCATGCGATAATTTTGAATATCAAATTCTAGTGTGCTACTGCTAATGAAGTTTTAGAGGATAGATAACCTATGAGTTTTGGACAGCCAATAAAATTAGCATATATGCATATGCATATACACACACATATATAATATCCATATATAATACACACATATAATATACATGCATATATGTGTATCATATAGATATAAACACACATATATATCATTATAGCTGTATCATCTCTATTTTTATCTATATACTGAATTAGTATGTGTATATATATTATGCATAAAGTACATGTAAGTGGTAATATTTTCCAAATGCTCAATTTTGTAAATGATTTTGAACTAATTGCATTTAGTCCCAGAACATTAATCAGTGATATCTATAGTGCAAAACCAAAGTGTACTAATAATTCATGTTAGGCTAAATATGGCACACAGCTGGGTTGATGGAAATTCTACAGTTAGTCAATCTCTACATCTAAATGAATACACCAATTAAATGTAGTAGTACATACCTATCAACATATAGCTGCATAGATATATACATAGATATCTTTCTGTTTACTATCTAATATACATATGTACACCATATATTGTAATAGCTGAACAAATAAGATAAATAGAAAGAAAGATAAATAGATTTGTTGTTTGTCCATTTTCTTTTCTTCTTTTTGTGTGTGAGGCAATCGGGGTTAAGTGACTTGCCCAGGGTTACACAGATATTAAGCTATTAAGCGTCAAGTGTCTGAGGCTGGATTTGAACTCAGGTCCTCCTGACTCCAGGGCCAGTACTCTATCCATTGCACCACTTAGCTGCCCCTTGTCCTTTGTTTTCAAAAAGGACCAGTGATGGCTTGACTCACGGGTGAATTGGATTTAAGTGAGGCAAAGTTGCACCAAATTGTCAGCCTCACTTTCTCTTCCAGAGCCATTGAAGTCCAGTGGCAAGATGAAAGTCAGGATGACTGGCAATGGCCTGGGCTTCAGTAGATGTCCTTGGTGTCTTTGATGCCTGACCAAGCTCTCAGTGCTCCACATTGTCTGTTTCAGTCATCTTCATGGCCGTTGGAACAAACTGTTCTCATCTGCCCATTACACCCAGGGAAGTCTTCCCACCCTTGGAGTAGACATCCCCTTAACTCACTGAAAGGTTGGAGGCCTGTCAGTTACCCTCACCCTGGTTTAACCCATCTGCCAAGATAGCGTACCAGAGTGTGGCCAGTGGGCATGTGGCAGTTTTTGGGAGCCATAGGTGAAAGTAGACACCAAAGATGGATATGCAGCCCTGAAAGTGACTTGGCAAAACCTCACTCCAGAGATGCTAGTCCTTCCGGAACACCCCACATACCCCAAGATAGATTGATGGATAGCGACCAACTCACAGATTATTTGGACAGTCCGCTGAGTTAATAAATAATAAATAGGAACCAAACAAATGCCTGTTGTATTGTTTGGGTGAGATACTGTCAATTTAATTTTGTTTTTGTGATATCATTTGGTGATTATCCCATCCAGTTCCTTCTGTCCCTTTTCTGGAAGAAAATATTACTGACACACCAGTATGAGTCTTCTTAATCATTCACAAATCTTTGACCTATTTTGTTTCTTGATCCAGAGCCACGGTTTCCAACATAATTTTCTTCTCTGTCTTACTTGTGCTCTCCTTCACTTTGAAGTAAACAAATATCAGGTTAAACGTTGACTTAATTTTGAGGATCCTGTCAAATTCTTCCCAGAATTTCTCTTCTTTATTCTTTGCATGGTTGTTTCCTCATGAGTTGTAATTTTCTTTGTGGTTTTCTGTTTGTTATGCTCAGTAGGAGAACTTCAAGGGGAGAAGACATGTTCTAGGAAATTGTGTTTCTTGTTGCTATGGGGCACAAGATGAAACCAACTCCGCCAATGTCTTAATTTATTCCTCTTCAGACAGCCTATTAGCAATTGTCCTATTTAACCACACCTTCTTTGTGTGTCCTGGTCTTGGTTATAGTTAGAATATCATGGATATATTTTCTCTACAGGTGTGTCAACTTGATCTTTGGATAAATGCCGTCCAATAAAAAATAACAATGGTTGAATTCACATTGGCAGATGCCTAAGAAATGAACCATTCTTTTCACTTTCTTTTATGCTGCCACTGTCCTTACAGGAATGTAAAGGGGCTATGTGATTTGTTGTAAGGATTTTTTTTTTAATGAAAATTGGAGAGTTGGGTTGCCAAAAAAAAAAAAAAAAGAAAGAAGTTTTTTTTTTTCTAATGCACAAGAGAGAATCAAATGAAGGCCAAAAGAAATCACAGAAAAGAAGGACAGTTTTGAAAGTTACACGGTAAATTTATTATATATTTAAAAAGAAAATTAGGGGCAGCTAGGTGGTGCAGTGGATAGAACACCGACCCTGGATTCAGGAGGACCTGAGTTCAAATCTGGCCTCAGACAGATAACACTTACCAGCTGTGTGACCCGGGGCAAGTCACTTAACCCCATTGCCTAAACAAAAAACAAAACAAAATAAAAAGAAAATTAATTTGTACAGAATGGGAATTCACAGTTTCATGTAGAATCTTCTTTTTACGTTCTACTATGTACATGGAAATGTTCATTTTATTTGGTGTTTGTTAAGTTCAGAATTCTTAATAAATTAATTTTTAAAAATTCAATTTATTTAACTTTCATTTCTGAATTCTCTCTCCTTTCTTCCCCTCCCCCACTCATTGAGAAGTCAAGAAAAATAAAACCCATTACAAATATGTATAGTCATGAAAAAAAATTTCTGCATTAACCATGTCCAAGAAAGAAAGACAGAAAAAAGAAAGAAAGAAAAGACAAAGGAAGGAAGAAAGAAGGAAGGAAAGAGAGAAAGAATGAAAAGGAGAGAGAGAATGAGAGAGAGAAAGAATGAAAGAAAGAAAGAAAGAAAGAAAGAAAGGAAGGAAGGAAAAAAGAAAGAAAGAAAGAAAAGATTATAATGGGCTGAGGGTACTTTGTATTTTTGCCAATTTTATCGGTCACCACGGCCAAAGGATTCATCACCTGGTGGACAGCCTTTTGGCAATGAGACTCTAACTTTACCCTGGGCCTGGTATTAGAGAGTGAGTCTAGTTATTTCTGGGATTTTAGTTCAGATCTTTCCATACTAGCCAAATCTACCAGAGCTTGTCCTTAACTGATAATTCTCTGAGAAGCCATGGTCACTTTAGTACTCCATGGAGCATCAATGTTGGACTTTAATGGAAAACTTCATGGTTAACTAAAGAGAATACTGTATTCATTTGGAAGTTTGCAACTTGAGCCCACTATACTTTGTGAGGGCTTTTTTGGGTCTTTCTCTTTTTTAGGAGGGAGATGTATCTTGTGACCCAAAGAAACAAAAGAATAGGCCAGGAGTAGTTTTTAACTTCAGCTTGTCTGCAGATTCAGTGTGGACAGAAGAAGTGTCTTTACTGGGCAAAATATCTGAGAAAATTCTGGATATTCCAGAGGTCAAGGGGTTGTCATAAGGTTAGACAGGGGAGTGGAATGTGGGGGCTCAGAGTCTTAATAAGTGAAGATTATTCTTTAGCAAGAGCAGCTCTAGGAATTCGCCAAGTGATGTTGTTTCCTTGTTGCTGTTTTTTTTCTTAAGGATGATGCCCAAAGAAGCACACACCACTCTCCCTTCTAGCCTGAGGTCTTTGTAGAATTCATTTTTTACCCTTAGTTAAACAGTGAAGATATCACTTGACTATCAGTGCTACCAATGTACTCAACATGTGGTTACCCCAATTCAGGAGCTCCTCAGTGTGATGCCATGGAGAAAGCACTGAATCTTGCTGGATACAGACCTGGGTTCAAATTCTGGTTCTACTACTTACTACTTATGTGACTTTGTATGAATCATTTCATCTCTCTCAGTTTCACTTTCCTCATCTGTGAAATGAAGACATTCTGTTAAACTTGAAGTCTATGAAATAATGATACTATGAATATATCTATCAGAGGGAGATGGAAGCTGAGAACTTATCTTGGTCTTTTCCTTCCAGTTGTCATCAAGCAACCAAACAATAAGCATTTATTAAGTGCCTACTATTGCCAGATATTATACTACATGCAGGAGACACAAAGAAGGAGCTTATATTCCATAGTGATAAACTTGAAATATATAAGTAGAATATGGACATAAAAATCAAGAGATGGTCTTGGCTTTAGAAAGGGTGTGTTAAAAAGGAAAAAAAATGATGAGTTCTTGTAGAATATAATGAAGCAAGAGATACACCATTGGGACTCCCAAAATCAGGAGCTGATGGACTAGCTAGGTTTTGTGGGCAAAACATGGCAGAAAGCCAATCAGACTCTAGGAGCTCCAAGCAAACCATAGATCAAGGATCTAGAGCAAAAACACTCTCTGCCGGATTAGGCTTCAGTAACTGTGAAAAACATGAATCCAATTAATTTCAAACATTATGTTAAGCACTGTGCCGGTCTTTGGGGTTACATAGAAAATACATAAGATAGTAATACTTAAGAAAGTACTTAATAAAGTAAGAGAAAAGAGAAAATTTAAGAAATTTCAATCTAGCTGGAGATTATATGTGTATGTGTATAAAACATGAATAACAATTATTAATGTAGAGATGAAAATGTGTTAAGTTTGGAGAAAGGAGGTAGTATGTCTAATGGAAAGACCACCATCTTTGGAGTCAGAGGAAAGAAGGTCATATGTTCAAAGGAAAGAACACTGTCTCTGGAGTGAGGAGACCTTGGGTTCACATTCCACCTTTCATATTTACCTGAACTTGGGCAAATCACTTAACTTCTCTTCCTCACTTTTCTCATTTCTAAAATGAGGGCGTTGGCCTAAGTGACCTCTGAGGTCTCTTCCAGTTGTACATCTATGAGCCTATGATCCTAGGAGAGGGCAGAGAGGCCTGAGAGACTTAAGCAGGGAGGAATCACTTCTAAGTTGTGAGGGCATGAGAAGGGATCAAGGACAGTTTTATGGAAGAAGTGGCAACTGAGTGGCCTTGAAAGATGAGACATTTCAATAGGCAGAGATGGGGGTGAAGTGAGGGTGGGGAGAACAGAAGTCCATGCCCAGCAGGCAGCATTACCTGCATAAATGAAGTCACAGCAAGCAAAGCAAGTTTGGAGAGCTTGTAGGCTAGTTGGAATGTAGTGCCTACAGGGGAAAAGTGTGAAAAAAAGCTAAAAAGGTGGGTGATAGACCGATTGTTGGCAGCTATGAATGCCAGGGTAGGCATTTCTCTTTTATTCCATGGAGAGTGAAGAGCTTTGAAGGTTTGTGAGTGGGGTATGGTGGTGGTAGGGGTATACTTGATACTATTCCCAACTCTTCTAAGTCAATTGATTGGGTAGAGCAGAGAATGAAGGCAGAGGGACCTAGAGAGAGGAGGTTATTATGATATAAGTCCAGATGAGAGATGATGAAAGCTTAGGTTAAGTCAGGTAGCAGAGATAGGAATGGAAAGGAGAGAATAGATGTGAACTAAGGTAGAATCAATAGGAGCTGGTAACTTATTAGACTTTTACCTCTTCTGTCCTGTCTCCATCCAAAGATGACTTTGAATGATTGGAAAGTTGGAAGGAAGGGCAAATATTTAGAAGCTTTCCTGGGCCATGAATGTTGACAATCTATACAGGGTGTGACAAGAATATCTTGGTTTTCTGGTACCTGAGAAAATCATGGAGCCTCCCATGTTTACTGCCTGCCTGTTTTAACCCAACCTGGGGTCTGCTTCCATTCCAGGCATAATCCACCACTTCTATTGTAATGAATTTTCTGAGTATGCCACTTATTTCCATAGGCTGAGCCTTTCTCAACTGCTGAGATGGTACCACTATGTTTGTCTGGCCAGTCGACATTCTTCAGGTCTTGGGGCTTGAGTCAACAGAGATAACATCACATTTACCACTACAGGTCAAATCAATCTGTTCATTAGGTGAAGTATACAAAACCAGAAAATGTTCAATATCGGCTTTGTAGTCATTCAAGGTACCTGGATTCCTGGACTCTGGCATAAACAGGGGTACCAGTATCATCAGAGCTTTAAGTAACTGGGAAATGCCAGACATGGCTTAAGGACCAATAATCTAAGCTAAAGTTATCCAAGGTGGGTTTTTCTGCATATGGACCTTTTATATAGTTTCAAAAATGTGAGTTAATTAAAAAAACACCCAGAAATTTTATACTAATCAGTTTATAGCTTTAAAGAATGGCTCGAGAACAGTTAGACAATTTGATCAATTGTGGGTAAAGTCATTGATTAGCCAGATGGGATCCAGAAAGCATGGGAAATCAGGAAGGATGGGAAGGATGCCAAAGAGTTCACACTGTGCAGAGAGGAAGTTTGAATGCTCACATAATGCTGTGCATGTCTGTTTTTAGACATTCTGCTGCAGTGTAGTAGATCTTCAAATGAAGATTAACTTGTTTTGTTATGGGAAACTGATGTGTTCAGAATGATGATTAATGATTGTCCAATACCTGGGTTGGCCTCCATGCTGCAATATGACAGTTCTTGAGCCAGACCAATTGTAAGACAGATGGACTCAGACATGATTTGTAACCAGCTACTAAGAAGCTTGAAGGTCAACCCTTTCTTTCATGTGTCATATTTAAAGTTAATCACTTCTACACAACCTCCAGGGCCAAAGTCCTATGCTAAACTGAGTCCCAGATAGAGTCTCCACTCTGAAAAATATCCTTTCTGGAATGTTAAGAAAAAGGGGTGGGGAAGACAGTGACAGATTACTAGCCTCAGCCCTTGCCTTCAGTCTGATTGAAATAGAAATAGATAGTAGACAGCTAAGTGTCACAGTGAGTAGGATGCTGGACTTCGTCAGGAAGACCTGAGTTTAAATCTAGCCTTAAATATGTACTAGTTGTGTTACTAAGCAAGTCACTTAATCTGTTTGCCTCCAGTTCCTCAACTGTAAAATGAAGACAATAATAGTACCTACCTCCTGGCATTGTTGTAAAGATCAAGTGAGATTATATTCGTGAAGTGCTTTACACACAGCCTGGCACATAGTAAGGCACAATATAAATGTTAGTTATTTTTTAAAATTTTATTTATTTTTAACATTTGTATTTAAAAATGTCAAGTTCCAAATTCTTTCACTCCCTTCCATCCCTCCACCTGCCATTGAGAAGGCAAGTAATATATCAATCATACACATGAAGTCTTGCAAAACATATTTCCATATTGACCCAAAACAATAAAAAGCAAGAAACATAAAGGAAGTGAAAAAAGTGTGCCACAGTCTGTGCTCAGAATTCATCAGATCTCCCTCTGGAGGTGGATAACATTTTTCAACATAGGTTCTTTGGAACTGACTTGGATCATTGTCTTGATCAGAATAGCTTAATCTTTCACAGTTGATCACTGTTACAATACTACTGTGACTGTGGACGGTGTTCTGGTTCTGCTCACCTCACTTTGCATCAGTTTATATAAGTCTCCCCAGATTTTTCTGAAACCATCTTGCTCATGATTTCTTATAACACAATAGTATTCCATCAAAATCATATACCATGACTTTTTCAGCCAATCTCCAGTTGATAAACATCCCTTCAATTTCTAATTCTAATTCTAATCCACCACAAAAAGAGTCACTATAAATATTTTTGTATATATGGGTCCTTTTCCCTTTTCTTTGATCTCTTTGAGACACAGGCCTAGTAGTGGTATTCCTGAGTTAAAAGGTAAGCACATTTTTATCACCATTTGGGCATAATTCCAAACTGTTCTCCAGAATGATTGAACCAATTCACAAGTCCACCAACAGTAAATTAGTGTATCCATTTTTCCATATCCCCTCCAACAATTGTCATTTTCCTTTTCTGTCATGATAGCCAATCTGATAGGTATGAGATGATACCTCAGAGTTTGTATTAATTTGAATTTCTCTAATCAATAGTGATTTAGAGCATTGTTTTTTCATTTGACTATATAGTTTTGATTTCTCCTTCTTAAAACTGCCTTTGGTCATTTATCCACTGAAAAATGACTCTTATTTTTACAAATTTGGCTGAGTTCCCTATGTATTTGAGAAATGGAACCTCTATCAGGGAAACTTGTTGTAAAAGTTTTTTCCATTTTCTTTTTTCCTTTTAGTCTTGGCTGCATTGGTTTTGTTGGTGCAAAATCTTTTTAATTTCATGTAATCAAAATTATCCATTTTACCTCTCATGAGCCTCTCTATCTCTTGTTTGGTCATAAATTTTTCCCTTATCCATAGGTCTGTCTCCTTTAATTTGCTTATGATATCATCCTTTATGTCTAAATTACTTACTCATTTTGATCTTATTTTGGTATATGGTATGAGAGTCTATGATTAGCTTCTGCCTAACTGCTTTCTAGTTTTCCCAGCAATTTTTGTCACATGGTGAGTTCTTGCCCCAAAAGCTTGGATCTTTGGGTTTATGAAACACTAGATTACTACAGTCATTTACTGTTGTTTATTGTGTACTTATCTATTCTGCTGATCTACCACTCTATTTCTCAGCCATTACCCAATTTTTTTTTGATGATTACCACTTTGTAATATAGTTTGAAATCTGGCACTCCTAGGCTACCTACCTTCACATTTTTTTTTTTTACTGATTCCCTTAATATTCTTGATTTCTTGTTCTTCCAAATTAATTTTGTTATTGTTTTTTTCTAGTACTATAAAATAATTCTTTGGTAGTTTGATTGGTATGGTACTGAATAAGTACCATATTAACTTAGGTAGTTAATAATAATATTTATTAGTTAATAATAATTTAATAGTTAATTATAATTTAATAGTTAATAATTAACTTAGGTAGAATCATTATTTTTATCATATTGGCTTGGCCTACTCATGAGCAATGAATATTTTTCCAATTGTTTAGATGTTTTTATTTGCGTGAAAAGTGTTCTGTGTTTGTTTTCATATGATTCCTGGTTTTGTCTTGGCAGGTAGAGTCCCAAGCATTTTATAATGCTGCAGTTATTTTAAATGGAATTTCTCTTTCTATCTCTTCTTGTAAGGTTTTATTGGTAATATGTAGAAATTCTGATGATTTCTATGGGTTTATTTTATATCCTGTAAAATTGTTAATTGTTCCAGCTATGTTTTAGTTGATTTTCTAGGGTTCTCTAATTAATACCACAATATCATCTGCAAAGAGTGATAGTTTTGTTTCCTTATTGCTTATACTTATTTCTTTAGTTTCTTGTCCTATTGCTTTAGCTAGCATTTTTTAATACAATATTGAATAATAATGGTGATAGTGAACATCTTTATTTCACCCCTGATCTTATTGGAAAGACTTTTAGCTTATTCCCATTAAAAATAATGGTTGCTCTTGGTTTTAGATAGCTACTACTCCATTTATTCCAATATTTTTTAGTGTTTTTAATTGGATTGGGTGTTGCATTTTGTCAAAAGCTTTTTCTGCATCTATTGACATAATCAAATGATTTTTGTTGTTTTTGCTAGTAATTAGGTCAATTATGTTGATAGTTTTCTTAGTATTGAACCAGCTCTATATTTTGTTTCTATAGCACTTTATTAAAGGTAATTTTTATTGTTTTGTGGTCTGAAAAGGGTGCATTTAATATTTCTGCTTTACTGCATTTGTTTATGAGGTTTTTAATGCCCTATTACAAGATCAATTTTTGTGAAGGTGTACAGTTTAGAAAGAGGCATACTCCTTCCTATTTCTATTCTGTTGTCTACAGAGGTCCATGGTATCTAATTTTTCTAAAATTCTATGAAACTCCATAACTTCTTTTTTATTTATTTTATGGTTAGATTAATCTAGCTTGGAGAGGGGAAAATTGAGGGTCCCCTCCACCCTTCCCAGTATAGTTTTACTTTATTTCCTTCTCATTTAACTTTTCCTTTAAGTATTTGGATGCTATGTTGTTTGGTGTATAATATGTTTAGTATTGATATTATCTCATTGTCTATGGTGCCTTTTTAGTAAGATGTATTTTCCCTGCTTATCTCTAAATTAGGTCTATTTTTGCTTTTGCTTTGTCTGAGATCATGATTGCTACTCCTGTTTTTTTTTTTAACTTCAGTTGAAGTGTAATAAATTCTGCTCTAGCTCCTTATTTTAACACTGTGTGTCTGTTTCAAGTTTATTTCTTATAAACAAAATCCTGTTAGATTCTGGTTTCTAATCCATTCTGCTATCTGCTTCTGTTTTTTGGGTGAATTCATCCCATTCACCTTCACAGTTATGTTTATTAACTACATTTCCCTCTATCCTATTCTCTCTTTCTCTCTCTTTCCCTCCTGTCCCTTTTCTAAAGTCTGTTTTGCTTCTGACTACTGCCTTCCTTTATTAACTCCCTTTCTCTTATCCCCTTCTCCTCCTACTTCCTGGTTAAAGAAGACCAATTTCTAGACAATGGGTGAGAAACCTGTGGCCTCAAGGACACACGTAGCCCTCTAGGTCCTCAAGTGTGGCCCTTTGATTGAATCCAAATCTCACAGAACAAATCCCCTTAATAAAAGGATTTGATTGGTAAAAGGACAAAGCTGCAGATTCCCCACCCCTGTTCTAGACCCAATTGAGTATGTGTATATATATATATATTCTTCCCTCTTTGAACCAATTCAGATGAGAGTGAGGTTCAAATACTGCCACTCCTACTCACCCCCCACCATTTTCCCCTCCACCGTAAAAGTTCTTCCTTGTGAGTCTCTTTTATGTTTTATAATCTTCCCCATTCTTACCCTTCTTTTGCTCTTCTCCCAGTCTCTCACTCATCCATTTTTTTTAAAGTTGATCCCAATATAATCAACCTTCTCCTGTGCTGTCTGTCTGTGTAGATTCCTTCTAACTGCCCTAATAATAATAATAAAGGTTTTAGGAATTATATGTATCATCTTCCCATATAGGAAAGTAAACAGCTTAACCTTATTGAGTCCTTTTTGATTTCTTTTTCATGTTTATGTTTTTACGCTTCTCTTGATGTTTTTATTTAAAAGTTTGATTTTCTATTCCTCTCTGGTTTTTTAATCAGGAATGCTTAAAAGTCTTATATTTTATTAAGTATCTCTTTCCCCCCTCTGAAGGATTATACTCTGTTTTGCTGAGTAGGTTATCCTTGGTTGTAATCCTAGTTCAATTGGTTTCCAGAATACCATATTCCAAACCCTCTGTTCCTTTAATATAGCAGCTGCTAAATCTTGTGTGATACTGACTGTGACTCCATAGTATTTGAATGGTTTCTTTTTGGCTGGTGGAATACTTACTCTTTGAGCTGAGCCAAGATGGCGGAGTAAAACCAGTGACTTGCTTGAGCTCTCCTACAAACCCCTCCAAATACCTGTAAAAAAAATGGCTCTAAACAAATTCTAGAGCAGCAGAACCCACAAAAAGACAGAGCAAAGCAAATTTCCAGCCCAAGATAACCTAGACGGTTGATCAGAAAAGTCTGTTGCACCAGGCTGGGAGAGGAGCACAGTTCAGCATGGGCCGTGTAGGCAAAGACAGGGCCTCAGTGAACCTGGACCAGGTCTCCAGACACTGAATCACTAGCAGCTGTGGTGGCTTTCAGACTTCTCAACCCACAAATACCAAAGACAACTTAGAAGGTCAGTAGGAAAGGTCTGTTGGACCTGGATGAGAAAGGAGCACTGTTTGGCCCCAGTCCTGGTGCAGACCCGGGATGGTGGCTGCTTCTGGGGCTCTTGGCCCACAGATGGTGGGGGGATCAAATGGCTAATCAGAGGGAGATTGCAGGGATCTCTTTGCTGGTGCTGAAGCAGAATTTTATTGCTTTGCCTGTGCTTGGATGTGGGTCACAGTTCTGGGTGGTGGTCCTGGGGTGAGGAAGAACACTGGCATGCTGGAGCTTGTGGCAATAGTGGAGAGGGAATCTTTCTCATAGTTCTGAGGCAGAAAAGAGTGCTTGTGGTCACTCATAGACGAGAGCACAGGCCAGGAAAGGAGTAGACACCTCGCCTTTGATTATACCATCTTTGATCATACCATGGAAGAACTGAAAATTTACAGGTCCCTAGAAGTATTTCTGAAAACAGCTACACAAAACCCTGAAGCTTGGGACAGTACACCCTCCACCCTGGAAGCAGATTCCTACCTTAACAAAGAGTTTAAAAGTCAAGTAATTGGCAGGGAACATGAACAAATAGCATGAAAAAAAAAAACAAACCAAAAACTCAGACCATAGAATCTTACTTTGGTGACAAAGAAGATCAAAACATACAACCAAAAGAAGACAACAAAGTCAAAACTCCTACATCCAAAGCCTCCAAGAAAATTATGAATCAGTTCCAGGCCATGGAAGAGCTCAAAAAGAATTTTGAGAAACAAGTAAGAGAATTTGAAGAAAAACTGGGAAGAGAAATGAGTGTTGCAAGAAAACCGTGAAAAACAAGTCAATAGCTTGCTAAAGGAGGCCCCAAGAAATACTGAAGAAAATAACACCTTAAAAAATAGACTAATCCAAATGGCAAAAGAGATCCAAAAAGTCAATGTGGAGAAGAATGCCTTAAAAAGCAGAATTGGCCAAATGGAAAAGGAAGTCCAAAAGCTCACTGAAGAAAATAATTCCTTAAAAATTAGAATGGAGGGGCAGCTAGGTGGTGGAGTGTATAGAGCACTAGCCCTGAAGTCAGGAGGACCTGAGTTCAAATCTGACCTCAGACCAAACACTTGACACTTACTAGATGTGTGACCCTGGGTAAGTCACTTAATCCCAATTGCCTAAAAAAAAAAAATTAGAATGGAGCAAATGGAAGCTAATGACTCTATGAGAAATCAAAAAAATATAAACTAAAACCAAAAGAATGAAAAAAATAAAAGACAATGTGAAATATCTCATTGGAAAAGCAACTGAGCTGGAAAATAGGTCCAGAAGAAATAATTTAAAAATTATTGGACTCCCTGAAAGCCCATGATAAAAAAAAGAGCCTAAACATCATCTTTCAAGAAATTATCAAGGAAAACTTCCCTGATACTCTAGAACCAGATGGTAAAATAGAAATGGAAAGAATCCACCAATCACCTCCTGAAAGAGATCCTCAAAGGAAAACTCCTAGGAATATTATAGTCAAATTCCAGAGTTCCCAGGTCAAGGAGAAAATATTGCAAGCAGCCAGAAATAAGCAATTCAAGTATTGTGGAAACACCATCAGGATAACACAAGATTTTTAGCAGCTTCTACATTAAGGGATCTGAGGGCTTGGAATATGATATTCTGGAGGTCAAAGGAGCTAGCAATAAAACCAAGAATCACTTACCCAGCAAAACTGAGTATAATCCTTGAGGGGGGGAAAATGGATATTTAATGAAATAGAGGACTTTCAAGCATTCTGATGAAAAGACCAGAGCTGAATAGAAAATTCAACTTTCAAATACAAGACTCAAGAGAAGCATGAAGAGGTAAAAAGAAAAGAGAAATCATAAGGGACTTGTTAAAGTTGAACTGTTTACATTCTTACATGGAAAGAAGATATTTGTAACTCATGAGACCTTTCTCAGTATTAGGATAGTTAGAGGGAATATATATAGATATAGATAGATATAGATATAGATATAGATATATAGATAGATAGAAGACACAGAGTGAGTTGAAGATGAATGGGTGATATCTGGAGAATAAAATGAGGGGGTGAGAGAGGATTATACTGGGAGAAGGAGAAAGGGAGAGGTAGAATAGGGTAAATTAACTCACATAAAAGAATTGAGAAAAAGATTCACAATAGAGGGGAAGAGGGAGGAGGTGAGAGAGAATGAGTGAATCTTACTCTATCAGATTTAGTTTAAGAAGGGAATAACATATACATTCAATTGGGTATGGAAATCTAGTTTACACTACAGGAAAATAGAGGGGAAGGGGTTAAGAGAAGAGGGGGTGATAAAAGGAAGGGCAGATCATAGAAGGAGGGGGTAATCAGAAGCAAACACTTTTGAGGAGGGACAGGGTCAAAGGAGAGAATAGAATAAATGGGGGGAGCGGGATAGGATGGAGGGAAATATAGTTAGTTTTTTATAACATGACTATTATGGAAGTGTTTTGCATGACTACACATGTATAACCTGTATTGAACTGCTTGCCTTCTCAAAGAGGGTGGGTGGGGAGGGTGGAAGGGGGAGAATTTGGAACCCAAAGTTTTAAAACCAAATGTTTAAAATTGTTTTTACATGCAACTGGGAAATAAGATATACAGGCAATGGGGTATATTTTCCTGCCCTATAGGAAAATAGAAGGGGAAGGGGATAAGAGAAGGTGGGTGGTGATAGAAGGGAGAGCAGGTTGGGGGAAGGGGTATTCAGAATGCACATCATCTTGGGGTGGGGGTAGGTGAGATATGGGGAGAAATTTTGGAACTCAAAATCTTGTGGAAATGAATGTTGAAAACTAAGAATAAATAAATTTTTTTTAAAAAGAAATTTTTTTTTGACCTGGGAGCCCTGGAACTTGGCTATAATATTCCTGGGAGTTTTCATTTTGAGATCTCTTTCAGGAGGTAATTGATACATTCTTTCAATTTATATTTTATCTTATGGTTCTAAAATATCATGGCAGTTTTCCTTGATAGTTTCTTGAAATATGAAATCTAGGCTCTTTCTTCAATTATGACTTTCAGGTAGTCTAATAATTCTTGGATCATTTCTCCTCAATCTATTTTCCAAATCAGTTGTTTTCCATAGAGATATTGACATTTTCTTCTATTATTTAATTCTTTTGACTTTGTTTTATTGTTTCTTGATGTCTCGTGGAGTCATTAGCTTAAATTTGTTCAATTTTAATGAATTATCTTCTTCAGTGAACTTTTGTATCTCTTTTCCCCTTTAGCTAGTTCAGCCTTTTAAGGGATTATTTTCATCAGTGAAGTTTTTACCTCTTTTCCTATTTAGCCAATTCAGTTTTTTTTACAGTGTTATTTTCTTCAATTTTTTACACCCTTTTTTGTGCTTCCTTAACCAAAAAGAACCCCTCATCCCTTGCAGCCACAAGCAATACTTTTCCTCGGGGCCCTTGATCCCTTTTGACTGCAAACATAATGCTCCTTAGAGCCCCCTATCCCTTATGATTAAAAGCAATACTGTTCCTCAGAGCTCCTGCTCCTTTGTGATAGCAAGTGTTTCTCTCTGACCTGTAACTGTGACCTGGAAGTGGCTATTGGCAATGGAGTTGCCAAATAGACTCAGTCATGCACCCAGTGCTAGCAAAGGGGTTTCCTGTAATCTCTTTTTGATCAGTTGCCTGGTCCCCTTATTGTCTCTGGCTTGAGAGATCTAGAAGCTGTTGTTGCTGCTCTTACCATCTCCATATGCCATATGGTGTTGCAACCACATGGGCTCCAGGCAAGCCTCCACTTCAGTGTCATAGACCTTTTCTTCTGACCCCCTAAATTGTCTTGAGCTGGAAAAAAAAAGTCTTGTTCTTACCTTTTGTTGGCTCTGCCATTCCAGAATTTGATTTGTGGCATCATTTTAAAGTTGTTTGGAGGGGAATATTGGGAGAACTCAGTTAAGAATATTCTCTATTCTGCCATCTTTGCCTCCACCCATAGAAGTCTAACTGTTAGTTATTATTATTATTGTTGTTGTTGTTGTTCACTTTCCTGGTAGCCACTGGATGACATGGTTACAGCTGTGCTGTGTATAAGACAACTTTCAAGCTTCTCCCTGAAAATGTCCTTGGGCTTTCTCTGCCTAGCAGTGAAAAAGTCTAGCCTCTAGATTAGATTTCTCTGACTATATCATGGGAGGCAGTTTGGTGTAACAGGAGCAAAAAGAGTTCTGGGTTTCTGCCATTTACTATGTTACCATGGGATTTCTCTGAGCTTTAGTTTCCTCCTCTGCACAAAGAGAGGATGGGGCTTGTTTTTGTTGTTGTTGTTCAGTTGTGTCTGACTCATTGTGACCTCATGGGTTTTGTTTTTATTTTTGTTTTTGGCAGAGATACTAGAGTGGTTTGGCCATTTCCTTCTCCAGCTCATTTTCAGAAGAGGAAACTGAGGCGAGCAGGGTAAAATGACTTGCCCAGGGTAACACAGCTAAAAAGTGTCTGAGGCTGGATTTGAACTCAGGTCTTCTTCACCCCAGGGCTAGAGCTCTATCCATTTTGCCACCTAGCTGCCAGGGTTGGGCTAGATGGCCTCTAAGGGCCTCTCCTACTCTCTATCTATGATCCCATGATCAGCAATGTTAACTGTTCTCTATTAATGCAGGTGATTAATATTTTATGACATTAAACCATTGAGCCCAACAGCATTGCTGCTGGAGGTTTCCTTCAGCAGGTAGCTAATTTTCAGGTGTGGTTTGGCTTCTAATTTTTCTATCCCTGTCCCCTGAGGCCATTATTTACAGTCCATAAAACTGTAGTGTTTCTATTAGAAGGTACACATGCAGACCCCAATGAAGGGTCTATTTTTGGAAGTATGTGGGCATACATAGGTTCCTCCCCTATGTTCTGGGTCATATCCCTTCAAATCTATTAAATAACATCCTCACTGCATTTTAGGTTCTCTTTTACTCCATACTACTACTCTCCCCAAATGGCAGTGGGACTGAGACAGGGCAAACCTTGCCCACAAGATTGCCACTTTGATTTTTCTTATCTCACCCATTATCAGAAATGGGCTTTCAAAAATAATTTTTAGAAGTAACTATAAGAAAAAGAATAAAAGTACAAAACAAGTGGCATGATATCACCGAGTTATTTAATATGACAATTCTGCCTGTCTTTAAGATCTCTAGTCTGCACATAAATGATCAGCAAAAACTTACTGTACCAGATAGGTCAATTTCTGCTTTCCTGCTGCCATCTTCTTAGAAGCTGAAAATAACTATTTTGCCTGAGGAGTTAACCCACTGCACATATACCTTTAATCGTCTTGGTCTCAATAAGCCTTGCCCTGTAACCATCTGCTCCCTCCTGTTTCTGGGGTCAGAGCTTCCCTCCACCTTGATTCTACCTCAAAAGCAACATTCTACCTACTGCTTCAGAATGATTAGTGGTGCATGTGCAGAGTGTATGGGGCAGAATCTCTTTATATGGATAGGCTAGGGAGCTTGCTTTTGGGAAAATTGTAATGATGTGTAATGGAAGTAGTTATCCCTTCCATATCATGACTTTCCACATTGCGATTTTGATATATTGCAGGTCAGCATAAGAAATTAAACGGGAATTTTTTGGGAGTTTTGCAGAAGTGCAAAGACCAGCAGATAACACAGAAAAAGTTTAGAAACTCATCAATGCATAAAATATATATTTTGTATTGTATGATATCAACCCAAATTTTACAATAAGTGAGCATCCCATAAAAGAAAAAGAAAAAAATTCATACTTCTTTTCTGGTATGAAGGGAGGGTCAAAAAATTTTACATGGATTTTCCAAATCGTGGGGGTGCTGTGCCCCTAACATCTGAGATGTGAAAGAGATAATCACAATGCCTTGGAGATACTGTGGAAAACATGAAAATTCTATAACTGGTTCTACTTGTCTAACACCTGGGCTGTTTTTCATGTTAAAAGACAAGAGTTGTACAATCAGACCGGTTGTAAGACAGATGAACCCAGTCATGATTTGAAAGCAACCACTAAGAAGCTTCAGCTACAAGTTGAAGAGGCATTCATTGAATGCATTGAATTGAAGCATTCAAAAAGGTTTGTCATCTTCAGCTACTTTCTCATTTCCTCTTTCCTCACTTCATTTAGTGACTCCCTTTGCTGAAGGTGTCTGGTGAAAGACGAAGTGGTAAAGGGAAGGGCTGTAGGGCCATTTCCCCACTCTGAAGCTAAGTGACTCCTAAGAAATAGACCTTGGAACTTGGCCATTTTGTTCATTCTTTTCTATTAGAGGTGAAAGAGATCAGAACCTTACAATCTAATGAATTCAAAAGGTTGTCATGAAGAGGGTCCAGTGTTCTCATATTCCAGAGCTTGGGTCCCAGGCTGGGTGCTGAAGCTAGCCCAGCACTGATACTCCACGGAGAAAAGAATGACCTTTGAAATTCAGACCAGCAGTGGCTGAGACAAGGATTCATCCAGAAGTGAAGTCACCTTTGAACATGAATTTAGTGGGACCAATGCTAAATCAGAACTGAGCTAATTTGTGAGTGTAATCTCTCTACCAGACTGGGGTTGTATTGGGGAGATTATGTCTCTGAGGCATTGGGAGAAGTATGCTTATACTTGCTATACCTTTGAAGTATACATCCCTTTCTAAAGCTGCATAATATGAAATGGTGAAATGGAACTAGGGCACCTAACTATGGGATGGGGAGGAAGGCATAGCTGGCAGAGGCCTGAGCCAATGGAAATAAAAATGACACCCCTGCAAACCTCCCAGGGTACCTTAGAGCCCTGAAGGGATGGATGTAGCCTGTAGACCTCTGGGAGAGTGAAGTACAGTGTTTTACTACATTGTACATTATAGTGACCCCTTCTGCAAGCCAAGAAAAGCTTATAGGTTACCAGCACACAGGTAAAAAAGAAATATGGTTAATTATGCCCACATGCAGTTTCTACTAAGGATAAGGAAAGGATAATTTCTTCATAAACTGCCACTAGGCTGTTGCTTGGTTTCATTTTTTTTTCCCAAATAAATGTGAGTCTTATCCTGCAGCAATTCTTTTCACCATCTCAGAGCCCTAAAGAGCCAGCCAATTCCATGTTCTTTGAACACAAGGCATCAAATCCTTTCCCCAGCCCCCAGCCTTTTCATCTACCTTTTCCTTCTTATGGCTAAGAATCTATTTCCTATAGTTTTTCTTCCTTATATCAAGCCAAAAAAAAAAAAAAAAGGATCTTGGAACTGAAAAACAGGCAGGATCTGACTAAATTAACTCCTCAGGGAGTGTAAGCTGAAACACCCTCCATTTGACAGGAGGATTTGAAGATTGGTTTTATTTTAAAAGAACATGGCAACAGCTCGAAACAGGAAGTGAACCTTTGAAGGGTTGACTAGAAAGCCCAGGCCCTAAGTCTGATATGATGGGATTAGGAGGTTCCAATTCAAGAAGGATGCAGCCCATTTTGGAGTTCTTAACTGGCCTTGCCTCCTATTTTTCATTCACTGGAAGCCAACACACAGACCCAAACACTAACCCTCACATTGCTGACAGTTCGTTTATCTCTAGGAAAATACCACTGCTAAATCCTAAACCAAAGTCAGTCAAGTATTAAATCAGACCTGAAAGACCAAAAAAAAAAATTTTAAGCTCCCCTTTCTCTGTTTTATCTAAAGCCAAGGAGGATATTGCTTTGCATTCCCCCACCCTGAAATAGGGTACATAGCTTACTGCTTCCTAGTTCAAAGATATGGGAATTGTTCCCTTAAGCATTTATTAATTTAAGGCAAAACTTGATTAGACTAGAATTGGACAAGAAGAAAACATTGCATTCTATTCTTGCTTGTAGGGGAGCTCTCACATCCTTAAGGTAGAAGAAAAAGCACTTTTGGCTTCTCCTCAGAAGATGGAATCAGTGGGAAAATGGGTTGTCAGATTCCTGCCTCCCCCCAAATTGCCCCCATGGCAGAACATTTTATGGCTGGAGAAACCAGCTGTGGTTATCTGGGATCTAGGATCAGAGTTAATCCTAAATAATTACCACCTTGTGGGGGCAATTTGGGGGAGAAGGACTTAGTAGCTTTCATTTGTACTTTGTAATGGCTGAAACATATATGACAGCACCATGTCTCATTCTGAGCATCAAAGGCTTCAGGAAGAATTCCTTCCTTTTAGAAAGCTGGGCTTTAGTCCACCATGAAACACAATCCAGAGTCCTCTAATTAATTTTTTGAGACAGATTAGCCAATCAGGCTGCCGGTCGTGCTGCTTCTTCAGCCAGATCTCTCATCCTCTTCCCTCCCCCTAATTATCTTCCCTCACTCCAACCAATCTCCCTTCTCAAGGTGAGATGTTATGCTTCCAGGACCATCCTTTCAAGTACCATGGCCTCCTTTCAGCTTGGATTAGTTGAGGCAAATGGATTAGTCTTTGTAGGTATTAAAACCAAGGGCATTTAAGAAGAAAAACAAAATGCCTAATTTCAACAGTATGCCACTAAATGCTACTTAGTGCAAACATCCGTAAACCTGTCAAGAGTGAAGACTTGTAAAAAGGCAACTGTAAGAACATCCTCCAGCTAATTGCCAGACCTACGTTTCTGTAGAAATATGCCAACTCCAAACACAGACTGCCTGGTCTGAGCCCCAGTGTGGAGATGCTCCAAAATTAAGTAAGGAGTGGTATCATGGATCTCTTGGGAATACTTTGATTCTGTATCCTCTGCCCATCATTTTTCCCCCTTGAGTCAGCTAGTTATTGAAGGTTTAGTTCCAGGACCAAAGTTATTAAAAGTTTAATTCCAGGACCAAAGTTGCAATTAGTGACTGCTTGCCTCTCTTTCTTTCTCTGTTTCTATCTGTCTCTCTTTCTGTCTCTTTCTCTCTATCTCTCTGTGTCTGTCTGTATTTGTCACACACACACACACACACACACACACACACACACACACACACACACACACACCCCTTTCCCTGGATTACAGTGCAATGGACAGTCCTGGTCTGAGAATTGTAGCCTTGGGTTTGACTCCCGACTCTGTCCTATATAGCAATGTAGCCTGGGGCATATCATTTCCCCTCCCTGTGTCTTAATTTCTCTGGCAGTAGAATAGGGATAACACAATGTGCTCAATATACTTTATGGGATTTTATGATTATAAAATCAGTTAATGACTATGAAAAAGCTTTGTGAAATATAAAGTGAGGCATATATGTAAGGGACTATGCTTATTATAAGGGGGGATAATGATGGATTTTTCAGTTTCAAGAAGAAAGATTGAGATAAACAATTCCTAGACAGAGACAAAGATATAGAACTAGAGAGCCAGACTGAGAGAGACAGACAGACACACACAGACAGAGACAGGCATAGAGAGATAGACAGAGACAGAAACAGAGAGGCAGAGAGAGAGACAGGAAAAGAGAGAGACTGAGACAAAGATAGAGAACCAGAAAGAACGAGAGAGAGCAAAAGAGAATGAGAGAGACAGGGACAGAGATGGAGCAAGAGACAGACAGAAAGAGAGAAGGAAAGTTGGCATGATAGAGTAGGAGATAGAAAAACAGAGAGAGAGAAGTTGGAAAGAAACACGTTTCCTCCTTCTCTAGCTGATTTGTTCTACATTTCTCCTGAATATTGGCAAACACTGGAGTATTTACCAATTCCATTTCTTTAGAAAATTTGAGTCTTATGATTATAACAAGCAAAACACAATTAGCTAGCACAGTGCATGTTCTCTCCCTCTCTGGGCCTTTTCTCTGATCTTTGAAAAACCTTGATATTCAACATAGTCCTTTGTTAAAATAAGCTCTTTGATGGCTACACCATTAAGCATCAGGTGATAGGGCTGGTTTTCTATGTTTATTGTGGGTCAGTGTGCCAGGTACTTTGGTTTTCCCCAGATTCTGAACTCCACACATCAACTCGCCCCACTCATCAGGGATAACTCTGTTTATTGTTGACCCATACTCTAAGTAGACCTCTTGGCCTGCATCAATTATAGAGGCAAAATATGGTTTAAAGTGAGAATTAAGTTTAGTCTTAAAGGGGAAAAGGAAAGCAGGTAACACAAAAAGCAGGTTAGAAGTCTGAGGGGTACATAGAAGGGGAAACAGGGGAACTGTTACAAGGCAGCTCAGACGAGTTTCTGGTCTTAAACTCCCCAGACCAAAACTATTTATCTCCTTCTTCTTTGTTCATCTCCCTCAAGTTCCTTGACTGGTCTTTGTAGGTGCTTAATTAATTGTAGTCTCCATTTGCCTCCTCACCTGGACCCTCCCCGTATGCCCCTTCTATCATTATCTATCCTGGGCTAGATGCCTACTTATTTTTTCATTTATACACACTTCATATTTACCAAAACCCTTTCACAGTCATTAACCGATTTAATCATCACCATGGCCTATTAAGTATGTTGAACACATATTGCTATCCTCATTTTACTCATCGAGAAATTGAGGTGCAGAGAGAAAGGAACGATCTGCCATAGGTCCCATTGCTATGTGTGGCAGAGTCAGGAGTCCAACCCAAATCCCTCTTCCCATCACCTTTCTGAATCACTAAAGGGCAAGCAGGAAAGGCTTTCTCTTTTTGTGCTGCCATATTGGCATGCAGATGATATATATATATATACATTTTTTTTACCGGTACTGTAACCAAGGTGGGACAAGAGCGACTTTTCCCCAGAGTTCCAAATTTAGAGGTTCTGAAAGCACTTTTAGCCCTTTAGTAGAACAGAAGCACAGTTTAGTACCTATTTAACAATAATAACTGTTGTTGCTTGTCCTTTGTTTTCAAAGAAACCAATGACATCATGGGGTGATATCTTGACTTGCTTGTGAATTGGGTTTAAGTGAGGCAGAGTTGTATAAAGTCATCAGTCTCTCTCTTCTGGAGTCATTAAAGTCCAGTGGCAGGACAAAAGTCAGGATCCCTGGTGAAGGCCCGGGATTCAGTGGATCCTCAGTGTTTTCAATGTATGATCAAGTTCTAAGCTCTCCACAGTGCCTGCTTCAGCCACCTTCATGGCCATTGGAAAAAATTTTTCTCATCCTCTCATGCTACTGGTGGAAGTCTTCTCACTGGGGTAGACACCCTCCCCCCTCAACTCACTGATGGATTTGTGGCCCTTTGCTCACCCTCAACCTGATTTAGCCCATCTGCTGAGGCAGTTTACCGGAGTGCGGTTGCTGCGCATGCCACAGCTTCTTGGAGTCACAGGTGAGAGTTAGGTGAAGGTGGATACCAAAGGTGGCTGAGCAGCCCTGAGGAGGGCTCAGCAAGCCCTCACACCAGAGGTGCTAGTCCTCTTTGAACACTCATACACCCCTGCAATAATAATGAGGTTAAATGAGAAGATACAAGGTAGATGCCTGGATTGCGCTTCCCTCTGTACCCTACCTCCACCTCATCTGAGAATATATATGTCATGCTGCTTGTCTTTGGGCAAGATTTGTGGTACTGGTCCCTTGTGCAAACATTCCTAGTTACTGCTTTGGGAAGGGAACCAAACCCATTCTTTCCTGACCATCCTGAACACTTCTTCCCACCCCCACCCCCCACTTCCCTATGCACAGGATTGAATTTATTAACACGATTCACTCCGAGGACACCAGAGGGAGTTTAGTGAAGAGATAACAAAGAGAAGACAAACAAGATGGCTACAGAAAACATGTGATACGGGGTTGGCTGAAGAAGGAATTTACTTTTCACCGTTCTAGGGGCTTGTTAAGTTCTGTCAAAAATAAATCCTGTCTGCAAAGGGTCTATGGGGCCCCATTCAACAGCTGGAGAGGAAGTTTATTTACTGCTCACTGTTCTTGGAAGAATGAATTCCTAGTTTGGTTTTCAGCCTTCCCAGGAGAAATTGGGCCTTCAGTAGAGGCCCCCATCAGCTGTCCTTGTGCTTCTCAATTAAGTGTGAGATATGGTGTGTGTGTGTGTGTGTGTGTGTGAGGGAGAGAGAGAGAGAGCGCGTGTGATGCCCGCGCTTTCGAGAGTGCACTCATCTGCGCCCCAGTGAGCACGTCCAGGCCTTCATGCATGCTTTGGGTGATGGTGTGGTGGGGAAGGGAGAGTGAATATGCTGATCTTTCTCTATTGCCTTTTTGATTCTCAGGGTGTTGTTTTACCCACTAGGAGAGGCAGAATAGCTCACTGTACCTGAGCGTATTGCAACGTGCAGTGAATCTGCGAGAGCTGATGAGTTTGGGTCCGAAGGCAGGGTAGTGTGATTGATTGAACTAGACAGAATTCCAGGTGAGGAATCATAGATGTAGAGTTAGAAAGAACAGTAAAAGTCATCTAGTTCAATCTTCTCTTTTACAGAGGAGGAGATCAAGACCAAGAGAGAAGCTTCCCCAGAGTCACACAGTTAATGATTAGGGGAGCCAGGATTCTTTCTCATGACTGCCAATTCCAAATGAAAAGGTTTTTTCACTGTGCCATGTTTTGTCTTTGTCAACTAACTCATTGCAGAACAATCTAACCTTATTGGACCTTAGTTTCCTCGTCCTTAAGATGGGAATAATTTAATACCTGCTTTGCCAACTCAAAAAGTATATTATGAATACAGAAAAGTGTTGAAAATATAAAGTACTAGTCAACTATAAGGATTTTACTATTTCTTTTAAAGGCTTTACTGCACCCCCCCCCCAAAAAAAGTAGAAGCCCTGACCTTACATGCCATCTTAGTCTGGTATTGAAGTTTCCAATATAATACATGTAACACAGAGTCCTATGGCATTGCTTTGCTCCAAAATAAAAATTTAATCCACTGTTTGGAAGAATTAATTGCATATAGGTGACATCATTTTCCCTATGTCACATTTTTTAAAATTAAAATGAATTTTTTCAATTAATAAAAATCTATTTTCTCTCCCTTTCACCTCCCCCTTCCATTGAAAACAAAAACAAAATCCTTATAACAAATATCGTCAAGCAAAACTAATTTCTGTATTGGCCGTGTGCAATAGTGTATATGTTTTACTCTGCATTCTGAGTCCATCACCTCTGGGTCAGGAGGTGATACTACCCTATTAATCTTCTAGAATCACTGCTTCACATTTTGCTGCTTCACATTGGACATGCAACACAGCCCAATAAAGCCCTGTGCTTCACTTCTTGATCCATTCATCTGACTGTTGTGTGCTAGTATCTGGACAGATCACAGCCAGGGCACCTGTATAGCCAAGATTTCACTTGGTGGTGATTTGGTATTAAGTCTATCTCCTAGAAGAGACTAAAATGGAGCCTGCCTTAAACCAATGTAGATTTTCCCACACTCCTGAAGGAAGCAAGACAAAGAAGCAAAAACTGGAAGATCTAGACTTATGGAAATCAGAGGGATTGTGATTTTTTGGGCTGATTATCAAAGTTAGCAAGAGGAAGTAAATCATATCCCCGGGCCTGGAAAGCATTTTTCCTAAATTCCATATATATGGAATGATATACAGTCCAACATTACACACTGAGAGCCATAGCAAAACAATTATCTCTTTTTCTTCAAACATCTTCCCCTAGTGGCCAACCAGACTGACACTGAGGAAGTATGGGAAACAATCGGGAGTCCAAATGTTCACTTCCCTATGTACAATAATGCTCAAACTGCTAAGGAATGTTCAACAACAGTTTAATTAATTAGGATGTGAACATGTCAGGAAAGCTTCCCTCCCATGTGTGTAGCCTGAAATTTGGATTTGTTCCTCTGCATAAAAATGCAGTTGCCATCCACCTGGCTTATACCACAAGCTGGGCTGGTCTTTATATGAGCTGGGAAGTAGGGCGTGGTGCATATGGAGAATCCTGAGGCCTCTGAAATCTCAGAAATCCATCCTAAATGCTTGCTGCCTAACTTTCATCTCCTTGTCTGCCCTGCTTCATTTTAAACTAAGGGGGAACCTTTGCTTTCTAAAGGGTAAGGGCTGCTGGGCAGGGTGGGCCCTCAGCAGAAATGGGAAGGAGACACAATTTGGCTTAGGTTGCTGAAGGAGGTGGTCCAGGTGGTAGAAGAAAGCCAATTTCCCTCTCTTGAGACTTCCCCCAACCCTACCCCCACTACTCAAGACCCTGTATATGGAGTTTTGCTCTCAGCTGGCTGTCATCTAATCCCTACTGAGATGTTAGCTAGTAATGGCTTAAGGTATTACGCCTTTAGGAGTATTTGTATTTTAATAGGAGATTCTTGAAGACTGAAAGCTTTTAAGACCCCCAAGTCATGGATCTCTAATAGCAGAATTTCAGGTCCTGAGACAGATGGTGGGAAAGCTATCAGTAAGCAGCGACTCTGGACTGGCACCTCTTAAAAATCACACCTCACTGGTGGAGGCCCATTCCACATGCTTGCAAGGACCGATTGGTTTTTAGGTTCCAAATATTAGGGAATACCAATCTTTTATTCTCTTTATTATCCCCCAGTAAGTTCCTTGAACTTGAACAGGGGCCAATTTGTGTTTTGTTTTTGTATTTTCAGTGTCGTGCACATAGTAGGTGCTTAATAAATACATGTTGCATTGAACAAAATTGATTCTGGGGTCTGGAACAGCACATACTAGGGTGAACGCAGAAATGCAGAAAGGAGGGAGAAATATTTCAGGCTATTTCTCCAGAGCTGCTGCCATTTAAATGGTAAAATAGGAAGGCACCCAGGAAAGACCATGTGACTTGTATTATTTGTGTCTGGTCTGTCCTACTAGATTATACACTGCATGATGGACTATATTTTATTAATAGTTGAATCTCCCTCTATGCCTAGCCCACTATCTTATGCATAGTAGGAATAAACAGTTAGCTCTACTTTGAATAGATCAGTAAACAGCAATTAGCAGATTCTCCAAGCTGTGTCCTTTTTATGGATTATTGCAAGGGATGATGATAACAATAATAATGATAGCTAGCATTTATATAGTGCTTTAAGATGTAAAAAGCCCTTTACAAATATTAGCTCATTTTATCTTCACAACAACCCTGAAAGGTAGGTGCTATTATTATCCCCATTTCACAGATGAAGAAAACTAATGTAGACTGAGGTTAAGTGACTTGTCCAAGGTCATACAGCTAGCAGGTACCTGAAGTTGAATTTGAATGCAGGTCTTCCTAATTTCAGGTCCTGGGCTATATCCGCTACATTCCCTGGACTATGGATGTGGAGTCAAGAAGTTGTTGTTTGGTTGTGTCTGATTCTTGTGACCCCATTTGGGGTTTTCTTAGCAGAGATACTGGAGTGGTTTGCCATTTCCTTCTCCAGATCATTTTACAGATGAGGAAACTGAGGCAAAAAGGGTTAAATGATTTGCTCAGGATCACACAGCTAGTAATTGTCTGAGGCTAGATTTGAACTCAGGTCTTCTAGACTCCAGGCCTGGTCCTTTCTCCACTACACCACCCAGTTGGAGTCAAGAAGACCTGACTTCAAATGTGACCTCAGATCCTTACTAACTGTGTGACCCTCAGCAAGTTGTTTAACCTCTGTTTGCCTCAGTTTCCTCAACTGCAAAATGAGGGTAATAATGGCATCTAACTCACAGGGTTGTTGTGAGGATCAAATGAAATGGTATTTGTAAAAGCACTTAGCACAATGCCCAGCACAAAGTAGGCACTTAGTAAATTTTGTTTACTTCTCTAATCAATGTATATGTATTTTTTTTTCACTTCAACATCCTTTTATTCACCACATGTCGAATCCCTCCAAATTACCCACAGTGTCTATTCTAAACCCTCTCTTTAACGAGTACCCAAACCCATCTCTTCCCCCAGGCTCACAGCAGACGGCCGACTTTCATGCTTTTTGGATGTGTGCAGGCCAGACACAAGCTGGCAATTCTTCTTCTCACAGCCGTAAATCTTCTGTTTTCATCCATCCTATCCTCTGCTGTCAATGAGCTTTTCAGCTAGTCCTTGCGTCTATGCCCATGCTCCCATTCTATCCTAAGACTTGTTTTTCCCTCAGCTTCAGTTGCTCACCCTTCACCGGCTTCATCTGTTGGGCTGTTACTGTTGCTCATCCTTTGTTTTCAAAGAGGAACATCTTTTATTGGCACTTCATCCTAAAAAAAATCATTTCCTTGACCTTATGACCCCGTCGAACTACCAGTTATTTCAAGCTGCTATTTTTGTCTCCTGTTCACTGCCAGATTTCTTGATATAATAGTAAAGATGTCCTGCCTTTACTTCCTTACCTCTCCTTCATTATTTTTTTTTTTTGTGAGCCAGTCAGGGTTAAGTGACTTGCCCATGGTCACACAGCTAGTGAGTATCATGTATCTGAGGTCGGATTTGAACTCAGGTCTTCCTGACTCCAGGACCAGTGCTCTATTCTCTGTGCCACCTAGCTGCCCCTCTCCTTCCCTCTTGAAACTCAGTCTTCCCCTTTGTCTTTACTACTCTACTAAAACATCTTTCTTTGAGGTCATGACCATGAAATTGGCAAATCTGGTTGCCTTATCTCATCCTTTTTCACTTTTCAGAGGTCTATCCCTGTCCTTTTTTTTTTTTTTTGACAAGTGTTTTTAAAACTTTGGGTTACAAATTTTCTCCCTCACTCCCTCCCCACCTGCCCTCACCGAAAAGTCAAGCATCTCGATACAGGTTATGAATGTGTAGTCATGCAAAACACTTCCATAGCAGTCCTGTTGTGAAAAACTAAGTATATTTCCCTTCATCTCATCCTATCCCTCATTTATTCTATTCTCTGTTTTGACCCTGTCCCTCCTCAGAAGTGTTTGCTTCTGATTATCCCCTCCCTCAATCTGCCTTCCTCTCTATCAACCCCCTGCTCTCTTGTTCCCCTTCTCCCCAACCTTCCTGCAGAGTAAGATAGATTTCCATACCCCATTGTGTATGTTATTCCCTCCATAAGCCAAATCCCATGAGAATAAGATTCACTCATTCCCTCTCACCTTCCCCCATCTCCCCTCCAATGTAAAAGTCCCTTCTTGTCTGTTTCATGTGAGATATTTTACCTCATTCCACTTCTCTCTTTTTCCTTCTCCTAGTATAATCCTCTCCCACTCCTTAACTCTATTTTCCAGATATCCCTTCATCCTCAACTCACCCTGTGTCCTCTATCTATCTATCTATACAAACATATAATTTTTTCCCTCCCACTACCCCAATACTGACAAAGGACTCATGAGTTACAAATATCCTCCTTCCCTGCAGGAATGTAAACAGCTCAACCCCAATAAGTCTCTTATGATTTCTCTTTCCTGTTTACCTCTTCCGTGTTTCACTTGAGTCTTGTATTTGAAGGTCAAAGTTTCTATTCAGCTCTGGTCTTTTCCACAGGAATGCTTGAAAGTCCTCTATTTCATTGAATAACCATTTTTTACCCTGAAGGATTATACTCAGTTTTGCTGGGTAGGTGATTCTAGGTTGTAGTCCTAATTCCTTTGCCCTCCGGAATATCATACTCCATGCCCTCTGGACCCTTAATGTAGAAGCTGCTAAATCTTGTGTTATCCTGATTGTGTTTCCACAATACTTGAATTGTTTCCTTCTGGCTGCTTGTAATATCTTCTCCTTGACCTGTGAATTCTAGAATTTGGCTACAGCATTCCTAGGAGTTTTCCTTTGGGGATCTCTTTCAGGAGGTGATCGGTGGATTCTTTCAATTTCTATTTTGCCCTCTGGTTCTAAAATATCAGGACAGTTTTCCTTGATAATTTCTTGAAAGATGATGTTTAGGCTCCTTTTTTGATCATGGCTTTCAGATAGTCCAATTATTTTTAAATTCTCTCTCCTGGATCTATTTTCCAGGTCAGTTGTTTTTTCCAATGAGATACTTCACATTCTCTTCTATTTTTTCATTCCTTTTGATTAGTGTTACAGTGACTTGATTTCTCAAATTGTCTCTCTCTTCCAATTTCTCCATTCTAATTTTTAAGGAAGTATTTTCTTCAGTAAGCTTTTGGACTTCCTTTTCCATCTGGCTAAGTTTGCTTTTAAGGGCATTCTTCTCCTCATTGGCTTTTTGGACCTCTTTTGCCATTTGGGTTAGGCTATTTTTTAAGGTGTTATTTTCTTCAGTATTTTTTTGGGCCTCCTTTAGCATCACTCTCAGTTTTTCCTCTACTTCCCTTACTTGCTTCTCAAAATCCTTTTTGAGCTCTTCCATGGCCTGGGACCAATTCATATTTTTCTTGGAGGCTTTGGATGTAGAAGCTTGGGCTTCATTGTCTTCTTCTGGTTGTATGTTTTGATCTTCTTGTCACCAAAGTCAGATAATATAGTCTGACTCTCCACAGCCACTACAAGCTCCACCAGACCAGCGCTCCTCCTTGCCCTAGTTCCACTACCCAGAACTGTGACTGAGATCCAAGCACGGGCAAAGCAAGAGAATCCTGCACCAGCAGAAAGTTTCCTGCAATCCCCTTCTGATCAGCTACTTGACTCCCCCTCTGTCTGTGGGCAGGGAGCTCAGGAGGGCCGCTGCCCTGAGGGCACGCTCGGTACTTGCGGCTGAGACTTAGCTGCTTCTCTCACCGCAGTCACGGACTTTTCCCACTGACCTTCTAAGTTGTCTTTGGAGTTTGTGTGTTGAGAAGTATGGAAACTGCTACAGCTGCCCTCGATTCAGTCCTCTGAGGCCTGCTCCAGGGTCTCTGCGGCCTGTGCGCCCACGCCAAACTGCGCTCCTCTTCCAGCCTGGAGTGATATACCTTTCCGATCAACCATTCAGGCTGTCTTGAACTGGAAATTTGTTTCACTTTGTCTTTTTGTGGGTTCTGCTGCTTTAGAATTTGTTTAGAGCCAATTTTTATAGGTATTTGGAGGGGTTTGGGGGAGAGTTCAAGCAAGTCACTGCTTTTACTCTGCCATCTTGGCTCCGCCCTCAATGCATATGTATTTATTAAGGGCTTTCTATGTTTCAGACACTGTGCTAAATTCTGGGAATACAAAAGCAAAAAGTAAATACAGGCTCTGCCTTTGAGGAGCTTACATTCTATCAGGAAAGATGACATATATAATAAGTAAATACATGATACAAATGTATATACAACACATATGTAAATACATAAATATATATGATACATACATAAATATATAAAATATACATAAATGTGTAACACACTTGTAAATATAAAATACATAAACGTGTGTATATATGTAAATATGTAACTACATATGTAATGCACAATATATGCATATACATGTATACATACATGCATACATGCATGCACATGTACATGCATACGTAGCACTAGAGAGGAAGGCTTTGGCAACTGCAGAACCAGAAAGGTCCCCTGCAGATGATAGCACTTGAATTGAGCCTTAAAGGAATCTAGGGTTTCAAGAAGCAGAGGTGGGGAGGGAAAACAATTTAGGGATGAAGAGATGGGAGATAGAGGATCATGTGTTAAGAATAACCAGTAGGTTATAATCTCTGGATTGTAGAGTGCATGGAAGAAATTAATGTGCAAGGAAATGGGAAAGGCAGGAAGGTATCAAGTTGGGAAGAGCTTTAAAAGCTAAACAGGGGTTTCTGTTTGATCCCCAAGGCAACAGAAAGACATGGGAGTTTATTGAGTAGAGGGGGGTGACCTCAGATCTGAGTCTCAGTCAACAATCAGACCTCATTCTTCTCTTTCCTTAATGACATCTCTTATTCTACTTCCCTCAAATTGGTCATCATTGGAAATAGATGGCAGCACCCTTGTATCCACCGGGCATCTCTTCTTTATTTTTTGGGTTGCCTGCAATGTTGACTCTTTGAAGATTGGGGTGTCAAAGACTGACAGTCATATAGCATCAGGAGATATGATATTAGGAGGCTAAGTGTCTCATCTCCCCACTACTTCATATGCAAAAAATGTTTGAGAGACAGATGCTGTCATCAGTTGCTAGACTCCCTGCAAAGCCGAGCTTGTAGAAAGCCTCAAATCCCTCATCCTCCAGTGGCATTGCTTTTATGAGTTGGCAATGTTCACAATTCCATCCCCAAAGAAAGTCTGCCATTTGGGAGGAGTGAGCCATTTTCTTAGGAAGAGCAAATGTTTTTGTGATTGTGTTAAGGCAGAAGCAGACGGCTGGATTGATTTTAGCTCCGTAATGGCTTTGGACATTCTGGTTCCAGGCTTGGATGATGTAACTGCATCTTGATTCCAAGCACAGATAAGACTTATGTCAGACTGAAGAATGGACAGAGAAAGGGAATACTTCAACCAGTAGGATGTTGGCAAGCATCTTCTGAGGAGGGATATCCATTCTTACCTTAGGTGAAAAATAGCCCCATCTCCTTAAACAAAACAAAACAAAAACTCTGGAGAGGCAGTGGTATAGAAGAGGACAAAGAACTGATCACAGATTCAGGAAGATCTGGGTTCCAATCATGCTTCTGATACTGGTTATGTGACCCAGGATAAGTCACTTAACCTCTGTAATTCAGGTAGTTGTCTAAGTTCCTAAGTTGAAGAGTTGGTGCCAGTCTGCCTTGTATATATTGGTGGAGGGAATTTCATCACTGGGAGTTCCCTATAATTAATGAATTGTGGGCAAGTCTACTCCAAAAAAAAAAAAAAAGAATGCGGATTTTTGGGTCAATACTCAAAGAAGAGGGTAAAAATGTTTGTAAGGCTAGGTGGCATAGCAGACAGAGCACTAGGTGTGGAGTTGTGAAGACCTCTCTTATCTAGCTCTGTAACCCAGCACAAGTCACTTAACCTCTGTCTGTCTCAGTTTCCTCTACTATAAAATAAGGATAATAATAGCACCTACCTCCCAGGGTTATCGTGAGGATCAGATGAGATAATATTTGGAAAGCATTTAGCACAGTTCCTGGAATGTAATAGACCCTATATAAATCCTAACTATTATTGTTGTTTTTAAATTGCAAATACAGGGTGCTAGCATTTATTTATTTTTATTTTCAGTTCTAAATTCTCTCCTTCCCTAGGTATTTATTTTTAAAATTTCAATAAATGTTATTTTCTTTTTTATGCTACACATTTCTTTCTCTCCTACTTCTCTCCCTTAAAAAAAAAGAAAAAATAATTACAAATCCCTTCTAACATATAAGCATAGTCAAGCAAAACAAATTCCCTCCCACACTGGCTACATCCAAAGAAGCATGTCTCATTCTACAATTCATCTGGCAGGGCATTTGATATTTAAAGGGGCAGGGAGTTACCATTAAAATGCAGATGTGTATTGGAAAACCACCAAATGGAATATTACAAGGTGAAATCACCAAGTCCAGAATGGGGGTGGGGTGGAAGAAGGTGCTTCTTGCTATCTTATTATAAGGGAATAAGGCCCAGGGGGCAGAGTTATTGGCAAAGTCCTAGAAAGCAGGGTGAAATGGGAAGGAGGAAGAGAAGAGAGGGAAAAGGAGACCTCCCAAAACCCTCTTGCTTGAGGATGAGGCTATATTATTTCTAGTTTGCAACTTCAGGCAAGACCCTAACCCCTTTCACCTCCCTTTCCCCTTCTGTAAAGAATATGAATTCCTTGCGGGTAGGGGCTATTTCCTTATTTTCTTTATTCCCAATGCCTAGGGTAGTAGCTTGAACATAGTTGATGTTTAATGAAGTTTTGTTGAATCTGCAGAAATGAGTTTAACTGATCCAATGGCACAAACCAAAACCCAACTGTACTGTCTGGATCTGTCTCCTCAATTTTGATGGACAAAACGAACGACCAATTTCCAAGTGCATAAATGCTGGGCCTCAACTAATTCATTCAAATTTTTAATGACTATTGGAATCTTATTGATTCTTCTGGAATCTAATATTGAAGAAAAAGTTGCATAATATTTTGTGAATGTATGCATATTATATCCATTTTCTAGAGCAGCATAGAATAAAAATAACTAATAACTCCTCTCAAGGTGACTCAGGCAATGTTTTCCCCTCAAAGAAAGCAAAAGACAATCCTTTTGGCAAATTTACGGAGGATCTTTTGCCATACCTGTTCCCAATATTTTCATTTAGTAATGGATCCCTTATCAAAGTAGAAACTCTACAGTGGTTTGACCAAATTTGCTTTGCTGACTCTTTCATTTCACATGGTAAAACCAAGTTCAGTTTTTTCGCTGGTTAAGGCTTCACATCAAGGCATGAGTTTTAGTCCTGAAAATTAATGGTTTAAGTAGAAATAGAGGTACAGTTCATAAAGAACCTTGATTCAGCCTTTAGCTGGTTATTTATTTGTGTACAAAATAGACTTTTGTTCATTCAGAATAGATGTGGGAGTGGACTATTGGTTGAGGACTGGTAAAGTAAATTTTTTAGGAAAACTGTTCTGTAGGCAGAATATTTAAAAAATTGGCATATAGTAAGTTATATATACATGGTAACTATCATTGATGATTCATAGATCTTATAGCACTTAGGGCCATCACTGTCAACATTAATTATCATTTGTAATTCCCATGAAATACAAGGATATCTAATCTTATCTGGTAGGGAACTCCCAATAAGTGAATTCCCTCCATCAACAGAGACCATAGTTGTCGATGACCTTGCAGATAAGTCTCAGGGAGTTGCCCAGAGACGGATAGCTGGTTTTTGATGGAGCTACTGTTTGACATGATTTATGAATATGTAAGAGTCAGGTCTTCCTGACTCTTTTGTTGTTGTTGTTAACTTATTTCAGGGTGTCCAACCCTTGGTGACCCCATTTGGGGTTTTCTTGGCAGAGATATTAGTGGTTTGCCATTTCCTTCTCCAGTTCTTTTTACAGATGAGGAAACTGAGGCAAATAGGGTGAAGTGACTTGCTGATGGTCACACAGCTAGTAAGAGTCTGAGGTCATATTTGAACTCAGGTCTTCCTGATTCTAGGCCCTGTGCTCTTTCCACTGTACCACCTAATTGCTCTCTTGATTCTCAGCTCAGTGTTCTATGAATTGTGGCATGCCGTCTCTTATGGAAAGTTCATATAGAATGGTTCATATTTAAAAAATGACAATAACAACATTCTGGTTATTTGAGTCTTTTAGTTTGTTCATCTCATGTCTCCAGCCTGAAAGCACATCTGACCAAGTCACACCTCTGCTCAATAAGCTCCAAAGACTTCATATTTTTTTGGGGAGGGGGCAATGGGGTTAAGTGACTTGCTCAGTGTCACACAGCTAGTAAGTGTTATGTGTCTGAGGATGAATTTGAACTCAGGTCCTTCTGAATCCGGGGCCGGTGCTCTAACCACTGAGCCACCAAGCTGCCCCAAACCACTATTACTTGCAGGATCAAATACAAACTCCTCTGTTGTTAAAAATTCATCACTCCTTGACTCCATCCTAGCTTTCCAGTCTAGCTCCATCCAATGCTCATGTTTGCATACTCTTTGATTTGGCCAAACCTATTGCCTCACTGTTCTTCACATACACATTCCCACATCCCATCTCTGCCTTTGTGCCGGTGATGTTGCCCCAAGCCTAGTTTATCCTCCCTCTTCACTTTCATATCATAGAGTTTCCAGCTCAAATACCATTTCCTTCATGAGTCCTTTCCTGACACCTCAACCGTTAGTCCCCTCTCCTGGGAAATTACGTTATTTTATTTTATCCTGCATGTAGCTTTTTTTGTCCATAGTGGTTTGCATGTTGTCTCCCCCATTAAACTATGAGTTCCTTAAGAGCAGAGATTTTTACCTTCCTCTGTATCCCCAGTGCCTGGTACATAACAGGTGCTTAATAAATGTTTGTTGCTTGACTGAATGAATTTTGTATATAATTATAAGAATATGTGCTGCCTCCCTTTATAGAATATAAGCTCCTTGAGGGTAAGTATTGTTTCAATTTTGTTTTTTCCTTCAAAACTCGGAGCATAGTACCTGATACATAGTGGATGTGTAATAAATGCTTATTGATTGATTGAAATGTCCTGTTTAATCTCTGTCTAGACAAATCCTACTTACATTTGAAGCCTTGTTCAACTCTCACCTCCTTCATGAAGCTTTCCATGATTACTAACATATTTGAAATAATTAGAGGATGACACAGGAATGAAGGGAATAAGCCAGAGGTGGGCAACTGGTCACATGTGGCCTTCTAGGTCCTTGGGTGCGGCCTTTTGACTGAGTCCAAGTTTTACAGAACAAATCCTTTTTTTGAGGAGATTTGTTCTGTGAAGTTTGGATTCAGTCAAAGGACTGCTCTTGAGGACCTAGAGAACCACATGTGGCCTTGAGGCCACAGGTTCCCCACCCATGGGCTAAGCATTCATTAAAGACCTACTATGTGTCTGGGACTGTCGAAACACTTTTTACAAATATCTCATTTGATCTTCATAACAATGCTGGAGGGGCAGCTAGGTGGCAGCTAGGATAGAGCACCAGCACTGAAGTCAGGAGGACCTGAGTTCAAAACTCAGACCAAACACTTGACACTTACTAGCTGTGTGACCCCGTGACCCGGAGCAAGTCACTTAACCCCAATTGCCTAAAACAAAACCAAAACAAAACAAACAAAAAACAGTGCTGGAAAGTAGGTGCCATTATTAATCCTATTCTGCTTAATTCATTAATATAATCACAGATACCCATCAAATCACAATGAACTGAATAAATACTAATTGAATTGAGTAGGGGTATCAAAATTATTCTCACAGAGTATAACTTTTTAGTGGGCAAATACCATAGCCCTAATTCTGTGCATTTTTCATCCTGTTGATCTCTCTCTACTCCTCCCCTCCTGCTCCTTACCATTACCCATCTTTTAGCAATACCTAGCACAGTGCAGGACATGTAAGTGGTCCAAAAATTCTTTTAATTAATTGTTTGGATTTTGATACATAGAAATTTACTAAGCACACAGTTCAAAGTCATGTTTGCTAAACAGGATTGGCTCTTGTCTTACTATCTAATTGTGTTATAATCTAAATTTTGAGTGTAGTGTCATTTTTCTTTTAGATTAAATTTAACTTCTTGGAGTCATAGCATCATAGAATTTTAGAGGTATGACCTCAGTTACCAGTTGATCTAACCCATACTTAAAAAGAAAATCTCCACTGCAACATACCTAACAAATAATCATGCTATCATTGCTTGGAGACTTCCAATAATAAGGAAACCAGTGACCCCTGAAGTAGCCCATTACATTTCTGGCACGGTAGATAGTGTGCCATTTCAGAGTTAGGAAGACCTGAGTTCAAATGTGACCTCAAGTACTTATTAACTGTGACTATAGGCAAGTTATTTAATCTCTATCTGTCTCAATTACTTCAGCTATAAAATGGGGATAATAATAGCACCTACCTCTCAGGGTTATTGTGAGTATAGTAGGTGCTTGTTCTCTTCCCCTTCCCTCAAAAAATTCACAAGGATTTCCCTAGTTTAAATCTGCCTCTCTGCAACTTCTATCCATTATGGTTATGTCTTCTGGGGTCAAAAAGAACCAATCTAATCCCTCTTCCACATGAGAGCCTTCAAATATTGAAAAGATTTCATGCCCTGTTACCCCCTTAGACTTCTCTTCTCCAGGTTAAATTTTCCCAGTTCCTACAACCCATCTTTATATGCCATGAACTCAGTTAGCTTTCCTTTCTTGGCTGTCCTCCTTTGGACACTCTCCAGTTTACCAATATCCTTCTTTAACTGTGGTTAAGCACAATATTCCAGTTGTGGTCTGATGTAGACAATTAAGCTTATTACCATATAGTAAACAAACTTTGCTGGGAAGAGTGGGAATGAACATTAAGGAGAAGGGAAGCCCGAGAACCAGGGAGAGAACCTCTCTGAAGAATATTCTCATAATGATGGCCTCATTCACATCTGAGCATCCTCTATCATCTTGAAGGTTCCTTCCATTCCTAACATTTTTTGAGTGTATGAAGTGTTCCTCAGAGAGGCTGCTTCATTAAACCATCCCTTATCACCAGGAACTGAATTAGATCTTCCTTAATACTTGAACCAATTATTTCTACCACATAGACTTTGTATTGATAGAGTGCCTTGAATCAGGAGTGTGCTGGAGCAAGCTCGCACTGGCACCCAAGAACCAATGGTTAAATTGTCAATGTGAGCATTTATAACTGATAAACTGCAAACGATACACCTTAAGGCTTGGTTTGTTGTTTTACTGGTTGTCTAGACTTAAGAAAATGATGGGAGAAATTTTTTTGAATGTATTTATTCTTAGTTTTCATTTCCCATTTCTTCCCCCTCCCAAGGTATATATTCCGATATAGGCTCTACATATATATTCATGTTAAGCATATTTTCCTATTAGTCATGACATAAAGAACAATTAGAACTAATGGGAGGAACCATGAGAACGAGGCAATAAAATAAAACAACAAAGGAAAAGGAGAGTAAATAGTATGTTTCCATCTGCATTCAAACTCCATATTTCTTTCTCTGGGTGTAGAGAGGAAATGTTAATAACACATATTTAACAGTGTTTTCCCAAAAGCTGATTGTTTAGCATTTAACAAGCATACCCTGCCATCCTCCAATACAGTGATGTAAGTGTCATTGTTAAGGCCTACTGTGAGTCCTACTTTTCTGAAATCTTTGTAGATTATCCCAGTCCTCCTTGAGCTCTTATTGGCTCTGAATGCCTTCCAGACCTATAAAACGTGCTACACAGATTTACATATATCTGCTATCTTAGTTCAGCCATTATCATTTCATGTGTATTCTCTTGTCTAGCCTTAAGTAGGAGGTGAAAGTCATTTCTGAGTTTTTTAGCTCTTCTTTTCTCAGTGCCTCACGCCATGCCTTCATGCTAGGCAAGGTTCCTAACTGAATTGTAAACTCTTTGAGGACGAGGAACCCATTATGTTTACCTTGTATTTTTTTTACAGTGTTGGGCACTTAAGATATACTTGTTGATTGATCACTTTGGACATCTTAGGGATGGGGTTAGGTCAGAAAGACACAGGTAGAAAGTGAAAGGGTGGAAAAGAGGTTGAAGGGAGGGGCAGTTTTTTTTTTTCAAAGGGCGCTGATGGTGGGCAAAGGAGAGAAGACTGTTTGTAATGTGTCCAAAGTAATCAACACTTTTTAAGTTTTGGGTTTGGCATAGAAACCTCTAGAAGCTGTGATCTTGGCTAGTTTGGAAAACCCACAGAAGCTAGTGTGAATTTTCATAATGACCCTTCTGACTATGGATGGTAGATATCTTCATGTGGTAAAATGAAAAGGAAAGGTCTCTTTTAATGGACAGACATATGTTTTGAAGCTTCCAGATGTTCCTAGGAACAGGTTTCCTTTAAAAATCTAGCCAACCTAACCCCCATATTGAATAAAAAAAAATTGCTATGCAATGTAAATTTGGAACAAGACCTGAAATAGTACAAATGAATTACAAACATCTCGGACTGAGTTTCCATAGGGACATCTGTGCGGACCTTGATAGCTTCCTTTAGAGATCCCATGGGATTTTCACACAAGACTTTACCCATCATTCCCCTTGAGTTAGGTCTAAAACGAATTACTTTTATTTTACACAAGGTTCTAAGTGAGGGCCTGAGGCACTTTCTTATTCAGTTAATCATCATTTATTAGGTGTTACTATGTTTAAGGCACTGTGCTAAGTATTGGAGATACAAAGAAAGTTAAAAAAAAAAAACTCCAAAAAAACCCATGGTCCTCACCCCTTCAATGAGCTCACAGTCTAACGGGGAGAGAACATACAAGCAACTATATTGATACATACAAAGAAAAACACTAGCAATGGGGTGTGCGGACCACTAGGAACTACCTTCTGTGGAAGTGGGATTTGGGGGAAGCCAGGGGGACCCTAGAGGAAGAGGTGACAAGGGAGGGCATGAAAGGCATGGAGTGGGAGGAGGCAATCAATGAAAAGGCACATAGGAAATGGATTGTTGTATTTAAGGTATAACAAGTAGGTCAGAACAGCTGGACACACACAGGGAATACATGTCAGAAACAGTACTTAAATCCAGGTCTTTCTGGCTCTGAACTTTCTATCTGCTACATCAAAGGTATCGAACTCAGCCTGCTGGCCCTATGCTCAAGCAAAACTCCCCAGTGTGACTGAACCAGATTAAAATGTAATTGGGAAATCTTTAACAAAATAAGTAAAAATACAGTCAAACATAGGTAATGTTAATTTGTGGTTTTCTAAAGTCAAAATGGGGCCCTCAGGAATCCATTTCTATTTGAGTTTGATACAATTGCACTACACCCACCATACTGAGAGAGAATTCTATACAACAATCAAATCCCATTCTAATAGAACTTCTTTCTATAAAGAGATTTCCTGTTATCAGTTCCCTGGACAACAAGCACAATGTCCCTGTTGACAGTTTGGTTTTTGCAAGAAATATTTGGCAATGGCAAGAAATTCTTTGGCAACAAAACAATCTACATAGTCCTTTGAGCTTAATTTTGCTAGAGAAGGTGACAAGGCATAGAAGAGAGAATGGAAAGGCACTAGAGACCAAATTTGCCTCATTGATAATTTTGCCAAGGATCAAGCCTGCCTTTAGCCCAACCACACATACAGACGTCCCCCCAGCCTACTTCCATTTTCCTTTCTATGCATTTCTGGTGGTCACTGTGTGTGAATAGCTCCCTCAGCTGGCTTCCTCTCATACTACTCCGCAACAGGGACCTCTTAGTCATGACTTGTGGTAATTGCCCTTCCAAGGTGGTCCTTAGAAAAGAGTGTAGCTTTATTGGGCTCAGCAGGGATATGGGAATGAAGGCACGTCTGTGCCAGCCAGACAAAACAGGCCATGCAGGGAGATAAGAGGTCGCTTTCTTACTTTCCAGCAGTAGCTTTTTTTTTCCTGATCCTGATGGAGTCTGGATCTATTTTTCGGCCTGTTTTTGGTGCCCTGGCCTTCCTTTCCTAGGATCTCTCTGATTTTTTTTTTAAAGAGGTCTGAGTCAAGAGGAAATACATTTTGACAAATTCACACATCATCAGCTCCCGACCTGCCTAGGGATGGCAGACAGAAAGATTTGTGACATTACATGTCTACTCTCTGCGCCAACATCATCCATCACAAACAGTGGGTGATTTCTACCCTCACACCCCTCCTCTCTCTCCCTTTTCTTGTTTTTCTTTCCATCATTTACCAAGTCTAGTTTGGGAGAATGCAGCTTTGCAACACCCAGCTGGGGGCTGAGGCTGGGTGGCAGACCCAAGACTGGGGACTAGTATAGCTCCATGGTGTTCTAGAGCAGTCTGCTAGGGTCTGGGCTAGAGAGGTGGGGGTTGAGGAAATTATCTCATGGCTTTTTAGCTAGAAGTCACTGGCAACCTCAGCAGTACAGCAAGGGGATCAGGGCTGTGTGGGTGTGGGGACGTGTTGGCAGAGTGGGTGGGGAGGATGTTGGCATTATGGTTGAGTGGAGGAGGCATCTTAAAGTCCAAAGTCAAACCAAGTCATTTTCCAGGACTTCCTTGGCAAATTTCTCCTTTGTCCTAGACAGAACGAGCATTACATCATTTGACTACTCAGTGGGTTGGTCTTGGGTGTTTGTTTTTTCTTCCTCCAGCTCTTCCTTGGAAAGAGAGTGGAGATCTAGCTCTGACGTCAACTAGTTGTATGACACTGAGCAGACCAATTTATTTTTCTGGGCATTTCCTTATCTGTCAAGTGAATACATTGGACTAATTAACTTCTAATAATCTTTGATTCCTTCCTTGCCATAATAGTTGTAGCCATAACAACAAGAGTAATAGTAATAACAATGATCATAATTATAATAATATCAGAGAGGCAATGTGCTATAGTGGAAAGAGAGTCAGCCTCAAACTCAGAAAGATCTGTATTCAAATCTTGCCTTCAACAAATACTGGCTGTATGATCCTGGATGAGTTATTTAACCCTTCCTGCCCCAGGCAACACTCTATGGCAAAGAAATTTTAACCTGGGCATGGTGAACTGGTTTGTTTGTTTTAGTTTAATATTTTGATAATGGTATTTCAATATAATATAACCAATATCATTGGTTTTCTTTGTAATTCTATGAATTTTATTTTATATATTGAAAACCATCAGGCTGAGAAGGGAACCAACAGGTTTCACCAGTCTGCCAAAGTGGTCTGTGATACATGAAAGGTTAAAAATCCCTGATCTAAGATAATAAATTATAAGAAAAGATGAAGACCTGTATTGGTAGGGAATTTCTCCACTTGGAAGTTCCCTATGCCTGTGAAGTGACAGGTACAGTCTATATTCCTAAGATTAAAAACAGCAATATACACATGAATAGGATTTTGAGATAATAGATCATTGAGCTGTTTCTTTAATGATAAAAAAAAAAGCTGGAAATCTCTTCTGACTTCTGCTTATAATGAAAACTCTTGTAACTGCCTGATGTTGTAAGAAAGATCATGCTAAAGGCAATTTTTCTTTAAAAAGAAATAGGAGGAAATAAATAACTAAATAAACATTTCATTGAAAAAAAACCCACATGGGTCTAATCTTATCCTTAAGCAACCCACTGCTTTTTGTTGGGTGAGAAAAAATAAAAAAAACCATGAATGTTAAAAAAAAAATCTTTGCTGAATACTTGGCTCTATCACTCAGGTTCTGTCCAAACTTCTGAAGTTCTATGGCCTTGTTGCGTTAAAGTCAATCTTTGTTAGGGAATAGTATCCATTTATACAAAGGAAGATTAAAGGGGGCTAGGCGGATTCGGAGAAATTGGGGGAATTAGATGGCAAAGGGTCAGGTTACAGACATGGTGAGCCAAAATGGATCAAAGGGTAAGATCCAAAGGCAGAGATCAAAGAGTCAGAAGCCAAGGGCAAGAATGAAAAGGCGATAATTGTGAGCCATGGGGAGGGAGTGATCAGGGGTGGAAATCTGATAATGGGGCCACCTCACGACTCAGCCTCCTTTGAGAAAGCCCTGGCTCCCCATTCAAAGTGGAGACCCAAGCAGTCTGGAGAAGTTGGGAGAAGATTTCAACCCCCAGCTTCCTGACCTCCACCCACAACAGGATGTATTAAAATGGCCTGGTCAAGTCAGTGGGCTGTCCTGGCAAGAATGTTGAATTGGGACTCAAAAGGCCTGTGATAGGCACTGTGCTAGGTTCAAGGGATTAAAAAGACCAAAAAAAAAAGATGCAATCCCTGTCCTGAAGAAGCTTACAATCTAGCCAGGGGATCTATCAATACTTACACACATATATATACACCCATATATATGTGTGTATACATATACACATGTATATACATACACTCATATGTGTGTATATATAGTCTCTCTTGGCTATGTATATGTCTGTATATGTGTACCCATATGTATGTGTACATACATACATACACACATTTGTGGGTATGTATAACTTATATGTCTATATACCCGAGAGAGAGAGAGAGAGAGAGAGAGAGAGAGAGAGAGAGAGAGAGAGACACTCCCCTGGTCCTGAAGGCATGCGTGCGTGCGTGTGTGTGTGTGTGTGTTTATATATGTATATATACACATACATATATGTATATATAATGCACATATATGTGGCTACATATAGTCTATTTAGCCAAGATAGGCACTATATGCACTCATATATATGTATGTAGATATATGTGCACATACATATATACATACACACATATATGGAGAAAGAGAAGGGAAGGGAAGAGAGAGAAAGACGGAGAGAGAAAGAGGGAGAGGGAGAGAGAGAGAGAGAGAAAGATTGATTCTCCTGGCTATTGATGTGTGTGTATATACATATATATAGTCTATATGTGTAGAAGTATATATATGTATATATATATATCTCCAAGATATATATATATATATATAAACATATATGCATATGTATATGCATATATACATATATACATATCTCTCTCTATCTCTTGGGTATATAGACATAAGCTATACATATAATACATATAATTTATACATATAATATGTATAAATTTATACTACATATATAGATATATACTCATCTATCTATTGATTGATTGGGCTATAAAACACATCCATGAATGGGTAAAGTATTTATTAAGCACTTCCTATATGCAAAGCACTGTTCTAAGAGCTAAGGATATAAACAGAAAACCAAGACAGTCCTTGATCTCATAGAACTCATATTCTAATGGGAGAAATAGCAAGTCAAATTGAAAAGTTCAATGATCCTCAGGGTGCAGCAGCAAAGCGATTGTTATGCTTCCTTTTTTTTAATGTAATTTCCACTGATATAATCATATTTGTTTCTGATATTGAATCATTTGACAGTACCAAGGACTTTGATCACAAGAACTTTTTTTGGGGGGGCCTTCAGTGTCTGTGACTATAATGCCTCCAGGAGCAGTTGCCAGACTGAATCTCCACAGGGGTGGCTTCTCAGGATGGTGTCTGAGGGCATTGGGATAGAAACATTGTTATTTTTCCAAGGTTTGCTGTCTACATCTGAGGGGAGAAGGTGGTTAAGGAGGTGGTGACAGGACCCTCTTGGCATGTGCTGCCTCTTGTCCTCCCTCAGGGGGTCTTGCTGATTCAGCTTGGCTGGTTCTCCTGCCCTGTGTGTGTGACTGTTGGTTGGCAGTTAGTGGGGATGGCTATTCCTTTCTCAGCAGGAGCTGCTTCTCCAGACCATGGCTGTGAAGGACGGGCTGGAAGTAGGATCAGTGCACCGTCTGGGAGGTGCTGCCACTCCTGAGGCTTCTGTCCCTCTCTGGCTGTTGGTGATGAGGAAGGTGGCCACCTTTTCCACAATGATTTCTCCCCCTCAGTGTTGGTTGTAGGGGCTGGAACAGAGGCAGGTCTGGTCATTTTGGGGCCATTGTTATTTCCATGGCTCTCGGGCTCAGGGCTGTGAGTCATTTACATCAGGATCTGAGCAGAAATGGTGGTCAAAGTGGTAAAGGTCATTCGACTTACCTGTCATGCTGTCTCCTGTATCTCCCTCAGGATGCCTATGTATCTGTGTATACACACACATATGTGTTATGTATTCATATACAGATTATATGTATATATGTGTATTATGTATGTATATACAAACACTATATGCATTTGTGATATGTATATATGTAGATATGTATATATATACACACACACATATTATATGTATAGGTCCCAGGCCAAGCCCCACTTGGTCATTGTTTGGGCTCTGATTGGCTCAGAGTGAATGCTAATTTCAATTGTTTCTATTTTGGCCAGAAACCTTAAGGGTCTTTCCTTCCCAGATGGATTTTTTTTTTTTTTGGATTAGGTAAAGAGGCCATTCTCTGCCTTGTTTCTTACCTAGCCTTAATCACTGAATGGGCATTGCCTCAGTAAAATCAAGACTTGTTAAAGACCTTAGCTTTAAAAGGCCGAGGTCTCCCACTGCATCCAGGGTCATCTCTAGTGGTCCTGATCTATTATATCTCACCACTGGACCCAGATGGCTCCAGATGAGAAAGTGAGGCTGGTGATTTTGCCCAGCCCTTCCTCACTTAAATCCAATTTACTTGCATGTTACGGTATCACCTCCCTGATATCACGGTCCTCTACCAGAACAAAGGACAAACAACAGCAACAACAATATGTGTGATATGTGTGTATATGTAATATATATGTATATGTAAATATTATATGTATATGCATGATATGTATGTATATGTATATATCTAATACGTCTTCCTCTAGACATGTAACTGTGCTTACATTACGTTTGGTTGGAAATCCATTACATACAAAATAGAAGATAATTTTGGAGGGAAGGCCCTAGCCACTGGGTGGGATAAGGAAAGATTTTATGTAAAAATCTCAGTTTTTGAGCTGAGCCTGAAAGGAAGCTATGGTTTTGAAACATGGCTTACAAGACTACGCACAGAACTAACTCTAGGTGTTGTCTGCTCAGGGCAGACAGTGCAGTGCATCCTAGAGATCATGACTCCTTGAATACAGCCCAAGTTTGCCTTAGCTTTTTTGGCTTTCTTATCGTGCTGGTGACTTACATTGAGCTTGTGGTCCACTAAAGTCCACAGATCCTTTTCAGGTGCACTGTTCTCTTGCCAACTTTCTCCATCCAGTACCAGTGAAGTTGGTTTTTGAAGTCTAAATATGAGAAATTTATTCTCATTTGATTTCAATTAAGTCACATGCCCTAGCCAGTTGAGATATTTAAATGCTGTTATCCACGTTGTTAGCTATCCCTCTTGACTTTGTGTCATCTGCAAATTTGGTAAGCATACCATCCATATCTCTGTTCAAGTCATTGCAGTCAACAAGACGTGACTGCAATTAGATTGCTAGGATATTCCACTGGAGACCTACTTCCAAGCTGACATTGTCCAATTTGAGAGTGGACAATAAGTCCATTGATGAGTGGACTTTATCAATGACTACTCATTAATCCCTCCTCCATCAAAATCTTTCTAAATTCACCTAATTTTATGATCACTCGGACACCCTCCCCCCTCCCTAGAACAGCAGACTTTGTCAAAAGTCAAGAGAGACTTGGTCAAAAACCTTGCTTCCATCAAAACAAGCTTTATCCAATGTACCCATAGCATCCCCCAATTTATCAGCCATGTTAAAAAACAAAAGAAAGAAAGAAATTTAGTCTGGTATCTTAGTACTGGGAAATGAAGACTGACTCTAGAATGAGAGGACCCGAGTTCAAATCCTGCCTCTCATGCTTACCCCCAGTATAAACCTTAGGCATGACATTTACTCTTTTTGGGCCTCAGTTTCCTTATCTGTAAAATAAGGCAATTGGACTAGATGGACTGTAAAGTCCCTTCCAGCCCTAGACCATCAGATCTAACCTGTTTTTGATGAAGCCATATTGCTCCTTTGTGAGTTCTACCTCATTTCTGGAGCATGAAGTAGCTTTTGAGGAAGGTAGTACAATACTGCGCTGGGGGAAGGAGGAGAGGAGGAAGGGAACAGGTATTACTAGGTGCCAGGCACTGTTCTAAGCACTTTACACTTACGATCTAATTTGATTCTCACAACAACCCCGGGAGACAGGTGCTCTTATTATTCCCATTTTACAGTTGAGGAAACTGAGGCAGACAGAGGCGTTCTCCTGTTCCTGGTCCTCAATTCTAGGCCGCTCTCTTTCTCTTTTATTTATTTATTTTTTTGGTGAGGCAATTGGGGTTAAGTGACTTGCCCAGGGTCACACAGCTAGTAAGTGTCAAGTGTCTGGTCTGAGACTGGATTTGAACTCGTCTTCTCAACTCCAAGGCTGGTGCTCTATCCACTGCACCACCTAGCTGCCCCTAGGCCTCTCGTAATTCAATATAAGATTACTTTGGCTTACCGGACTTCCATGACACACTATTGACTTACATCTAGCCTGTGGTCATCTAAGGTCCCCTCCCCCTGGCTATTTTTCACAGGAACAGTTATCTTTCCCCAGATTTACCTTTATCCCCATTAAGTTTCATCCTATTAGATTTGGTTCACTGTTTTACCTTGTTGAGACTTTTTTGGATCCCAACGCCATCATCTTTTGCAGGTAGGAAATATTTGAGGCTAGATTTGAACTCAGTTATTTCTGACTCTAGGGCCAGTGACTCTAAGTCTGGAATAGAGATTCACTACTACCTAGCTATTTCTGGCCCTAGGAGAGCTGCTTGCATATAGAAATCTATAATGGTAAGGCCACTGAAGGGCAACTGTGAATGGCAGGTCATTGAACAAATGAAAGATATTTTTCAGGATCATCAAGACATATTCCTACACTCCCAACACCCACTTGCCAAAATATGTCTCTACGTACCTGCACTAGTTTCCCAAATGCCACCATATTTTTGAGTTAAGGCATCAACCTCTGTTAAGAAAAGCAAAATACAGATAGGGAAAGTTGTTCCCACTTTAGGGTAAATTAATCAATCAGGGAAGGCCTGAAGATAAAATTCCTTGAGTAGGGGGCTGGGGTAGAAGAGTCGATCTGATTCCATGAATAACCTAGGAAGTTAATAAAAACACCTTCTCTGGGCTGCTTTGTGGTGTTCTCTGAGGCATTCCTTAGAGCTAGCTCATAGGGTCCCAGTTTCTCCTACAGAGTAAGTAACTAATAGCCAACAGACATTAGAAGTGCACAGAGAAAAGATTATCTGACATATTATCAGATTCTCAAAAATCATTTTAAATTCATTTGGGGCTCTGGAGAAGACCAACCCTTGGGAAAATAGTAAAGATGGCAGGTCCACATAAGAAATGATGGTAAATGGGAATTTGGGGGGAGTTTGCGGAAACTGTAGACAGCACACAAAGGCCAGCAGATGATACAGAAAAAGTTTAGAAACTCAGAAATGCATAAAGTATGCCTATGACCAAATACTTAACCCAAATTTTGCAATAAGGTACTGTAAACACCCCATAAAGGAAAAAAAAAATCCTGACTTCTCTGGTATGAAGGGAGGGTTAAAAAATTTTATGTGGATTTTCCAGATCACAGTGGCGCTGCGACCCCAACCTATGATGTGGAAGGGATTACTGTAGTTTACTGCATTACCCATATGGTACTTAATAAAGTTCTTTGAGAAGGAGGAGAGTCTCTGCTGCCTGAGGTCTTGAAGTCAAAGGTGGATAATCTATACTGTTTAACATTTTTCTTACTCATTTACTTGAATAAAGTCATAGAAGGCATGCTTGTCAAATTTGCAGATGACAGGAGTCTTGGAGGGGTAGCTGGAAAGAATGACAGGGTTGGGATCTGAAAAAAGTCTCAATATGGTAAAACAGTGAAGCAAATCTAATATGATGAAACATAATAGGGATAAAGGTATATCTGGGGAAAAAGACCTGTTCCTATGAAAAAGAGCTGAGAGGTCTTAGTGGACCACAGGCTACACATGAGTCAATATTGTGTTATGGAAACCAGGTAAGCTAAAGCAATCTTATGCTAAATTAAGAGAGGCCTAGTATTAAGAACCAGGGAAGGGAGACCATCTCTGTATTCTGCCTCGCTCAGGCCACATCTGGAGTGATGTCATTCATTTTGGGACATTATTACCTTGTATGTTAATTACCTTAGGAAGTATCTAAAGGAAAGGCAAGTTAGAGGTGAAAAGCCTTGAGTTAATGCCATATGATGAAGGAAATGGGGTGGGGGGAGGAGTATTTAACCTGGAGAAGAGAAGCCTGGGAGGTAGGAGTAGGATGGGGTGGGCCTGACATTTCTTTGAAGAGTTATTGAAAAGAGACAACTATAAATACAGATTTGTGCTGTTTGTCCCACTAGGGGAGAAGTAGGAGTGGTGGGTGGAGGTTACAGAAGAGGAGATTTATGGTTGATACAAAGAAAAATCTTCCTGATGGGATGCTTTTGGAAGTAGTGGGCCCCCTGCTTATGGCAGTGTTCAAGAAGAGGCTATTAGGAATGTTGTGGAGATGATTTCATGCATGAATTGGACCAGTTGACCTTTGAGGCCCCTTTCAACTCTGACATTCTGTGACTAAATTTTTAATAGAGGATGATGCCTTTAAATCTTTTAAGAAAGCTTAGCATGGTGCTCTGCTGCTTAGTACGGTGTCAGTACACAGTAGGTGCTCAATAGTTGCTTGTTGATTTACTAACTGATCGAGAGACCAATGGTAGAAATTCAAGCATTTCTAGTGGGCAGATGGGAAAATTTGGGGGATGGGAGGCTGAACAATTTTTTTTAAACTAAGTTTTTTGATAGTTATTTTTAAAACATCACAATCAAACCTGGAAATACCCATCCTAACTATCCAACTCAAACCTTCCCTTATAACAACAAAAACCAATTAAGCAAAAACACCTGATAACCTCAACTGAACCTGATCATGGATATGACAATCTTTAGCAGGAAGCTTTTCCTGATTTCCCCTAAACAATACAAGTACTTCCCAAGAGACAGCCCTGCAGTAATGGATGGAGAACTGGCCTCAGAGACAAGAAAATCTGTATTCAAGACTGCTTTCTGACACAACTGGCTTTACGACCCTGGGCAAGTCATTTACCTTCTAAGGATCCTTGCCAACTCTCTCAGTCTCTAAGTGTAGAGCAGATGCTGGTAGGGTCTCCATTGGTAGAGGGAATTTTCCTTACTGGGAATTCCTTACACCTTTGAAATTCACAGATCCAGTAAAAACAAACAAAACTCCATAACATTTATACAGTACTTACCAGTTTTCAAAGCATTTCTACATACAAAATTTCATTTGATCCTATTCACAACCCTATGAAGTAGGTAGGTCAATTCCCATTTCACAGATGAGTAAACTGAGGTGGGAGTTTAAGGGACTTCCCTAAGACTAGAAAGGACTCAATATTTCTCATTCAGTGGCTCATAGGATGCTAATGCTCAATTTCTAAGGTCCTTTTTGGATTGCATAATGAAGTTTTTCCTTTTTTTTTTTTTTGTTAGGCAATCAGGGTTAAGTGACTTGCCCAGGGTCAGACAGCTAGTAAGTGTCAAGTGTCTGAGGCCAGATTTGAACTCAGGTCCTCCTGACTCCAAGGCCGGAGCTCAATAATGAAGTTTTTCAAATGATATCATGAGATGTGTTCTTTGAGCACACATTAGCTTTATTGGGAAGGCTGAATGGACAGGTAAAGAGTGAAATTTCTATTTCCTTTGTTTCTTTGCCTTTCCTCCCCCAAATGGGTGATGTGAGATAAATAGAGCTTATTATTCTCATCCAGGGGGGCTGTACCCCTCCCTGTGGGAACCTGGAACCCATGTCTAGCCATTGAGTTTTTTCCAGTTCACTGGAAGGTATCCTACTCAACCTCTGTCTATTTGGTAGCTGCTCAGTGTGCTCTTATTTCCAGCACGCAGGATCACTGGGCCCCCAGAGAAATCACCACACCAAGGGTAAAAACAGAAACAGCTGGTGCCCTCCCTCTGGGCACTGAGAATGCCAAAATCACCCATCTGGAGAACACTCCTCTGCCAACCTCTGTGCAGTTATGTACCCCCAGTCTACCTATCCTGGACTGTTTCTCCACATAAGCCAGCCTAGGGAGAACAGCCTGAGGGTCAGGAGGAGGAGGAAACAGTTGTGATGGGGATAAATAATCTCACATTTGTTGAGCACATTTGGAGCTTGCAAAGTCATTCCCTTATAGACTCCTTAGGTAAATAGTCTTATCCCCATTTTACAAATGAAGAAACCAGCCCTCAGAGAAAGGAAGGGATTTGTCCAAGGTCACACAGTGGGCAAATGGAAAAGCTAGAAGGAGTCAGGTTTCCAGACTCCCCAACTCAGAACTCTTTCTACTATGCCATGGGCCCTCCAAAGATGGCAGGCACCTCTACATCTTCTGGGGGAACTTGTCAATTTTGAATGCCCCTTTCCTTGTTCCAAAGCTGTGACTAGCAGGCTCACTCAGGCACTTTCCTCTTGGTGGCTTTGAATCTTTAATCATGTTTTCTACAAAGATGGGCCAGCACTTCTCAAAAGATAGCTACATCTGTGGGCCTTGGCGAGAGATGCCCTTAAATAATGAAGACACTGCCTCCACATTTATTCTAGAGCAGTTTATGCCTTTTTCTGATGGTGAAGACATCCCTGTGAATCAAGAGTCAGTTTTCTTTCCTAGCTGGGATGTAGGTCACCTGCTCCTTTGCTATGACTGCTTGATATGAGTCGTAGTCACAGATTTTGAGAGTTGGAAGGACCTCAATAGCTAAGCACAAAGCTTAATAGCTATATGAGCTAGTTCAATCCTGAAAAGGAATCCACTCTATAATGGACAAGATAAGTCACCATCTAGATTTTTCCTGAAAGATTCCAGAGGAAAGGAGGCACGGGCAAATTACTAGCTCCTAAGGCAACACTTGTGGACAGCTCTAATTGTTAGGAACTCTTTTTTTCTAAAATCAAGCTTCAATTTACCTCTTTGCAAGTCCTTTGCAAGAGCTCTATCCACTGTGCCACCTAGCTGGCCAAAGCAAATGGTTTACTAACCATGCCTCTTTTATTAGGTGTTTGTATAGTTATAGAGATGTATAGTTGATCTTAAACCCAAGTATAAGACTTTACATTTATCCCTGTTACATTTTCTCATATTTGGATTCTGCCCATTGTGCCAAGAATATACTCCGTCCTTCTGATCCCACCTCTGAGAATCTCTAGCTCCCTTCCTAGGTTAGTTTAACTATCACCTGTCTTAGGAAGCCAATTCTGATTTCCCCAGGGGCTAGTTCCCTCTATCAGAAAATTATTTCATGTTTAATTTTTTATGTACTTGTTTCCCCCAAAAGAAAATAAGTTCCTTGAAGGCAGGGACTATATATACTTTGTATACTGTATACAATATACTTCGATACACATCTTTGTATCCCCAGTGCCTAAGACATAGTAGGCCTTTAATAAATGTTCATTGAATGGAATTGTTGAATATTCTAGACTGATGGGCCGCTATGTGGCAAAGTGGTTAGAGAGCTGGCCATGAAGTCAGGAAGACTCATCTTCCTGAGTTCAGATTTGGCCTCAGACACTTACTAGTTGTAGGGATGCTGGTCAAGTCACTTAACCCTGTTTGCCTCAGTTTCCTCCTCTGAAAGATGAGTTGGAAAAGAAAATGGCAAACCACTCTTTGCCAAGAAAACCCCAAATGGGGTCACCAAGAGTCAGTCATAACTGAAATGATTGAACAACTAAACTGATATTTTTGGATCCTAAGTGTTATCGATGCGTTAGCGATCTCTCTTGGCTTTGTAACATCTATGGGTACACCCTACATAGATCTTGACTTTGGGGCAGGCCATGAGGGGTAATTCTTTGATTCTGTGGCAGCTCTCTCTGGCCCTGAAAACAGTAACATGAAACCTCCCTTCCTGGGACCTAGTCAATAGTGGTGAGGTTTTGGGTAAAGAAATACTAGGAGGCAAGACACCAGGATTCTCATCCCCACCCTACCACTTGTTAGTTGGGATACCTTAGACAAGTCATAATCTACAGTCCTCAGTTGCTGCCCCTGTAAGACAGGGTTTCTAGATACCCATAGACTACAATTCACAGGCTTGTGGAGGACCTTGAATGCAAGATACAGAATTCCCAGAATCCCAGAATCCTAGAGTTGAAAGGGACCTCAGAGACCATCAATGCAACCTTGACCTGAGCAAAAATCCCCAGTGAGTCATTCAGTCTCTGCCTAAAAACGTCCATGGAAAGGGGGAAAGGTATAGAGTAGAACTATCAATTTGAATGAAGAGGATTCATCTATACCAGTGAAGGGGAAGGAGTCTGTCAGTTAGATCACACATATAGGAGTTCATAGGAGTTAGAGCCTCAAGGCAACTTCAAGGACATTTTTTCCCCCTAATCCAACCTCCTCATTTTAGAGATAAGCAAAATAGGAGCTAGAAAGGAGATATGGCTTGTCCATGGTTACCTAGGTTACAGAGCTGGAATATGAGCTCCAGTCCTCTGATTCTCAATTCTGTGATCTTTTCATCACCCTACAAATGTCATGGTTAGACGATTTGTATTAAGACACAGTCACTAAATGGCAGAGCCAGGGCTCTGGTCCCCTGTCTCCATTTTAAAAAAAAATCTGTTTCTCTACCATATGCCTTTATTTTAAGGTACTGGTAATTCGTGGGCATTTTGTACTATTGATCATCCTAAACCATGCATCCACAGGAGAGGAGAAGAGCAAAAATCTACATGTATCCTTAGCATCCTGTTTTGTTTCTCTGCATGATGCCAGCTGATGGCCTAGGGCTAAATCCAATGGAGCAAGAAAGAACCTTGAAGGCAATAGCTATGGTTCTGTGAACAACAAAACAATAAATTTCAGAGTACTTTCTAAATATGGTGATGGGGAAAGATTTTTATTTTCCCTCTAAGGCAGAAAAAAAGACTTTAGAAAGTTAGACTGGAATGCTTCTGTTAAAGACCAAGGTCCTTTCTCACTGGGGATTTTTATGGTTAATTCGAGGTTTCTTCTGCTTTGTGGGGACCAGAGGAAGCTGTTTTGTGCTGGGATAGGAGCTCATGCTTCCACATTGACCGGAGGACTTCCCTTACCTAGATAGGACACTGGATTTGGAGTCAGGAGGGCCAGGGATCAAATTTTATTTTGGATGCTTTACTAGTTGAGTGACCAATTTGACTTCCCTGTGCTTCAGTTTCCTCATTTACAAAATGGAGGAGCTGGAACTCAGTGACTGCTGAGGCCCCTTTCATTTCTAAATTTATGATCGTAAGTACACAGTTGATAAAATGGGGATAATAATACTTACCCAAGGTTCTTGCTAGGGAAGGACTTTGTAAACCCTAAATGTGTTCAACAAGTGTTTGTGTTTATTAAGGACAGAACATAAAAGACAATCGAACTTTAAAAAGGAGAGGAGGGGTTATAAAGATGAAAAAGGCTAGATGCTTCAAAAATGAAGTAAATCTGAGCATCTCTCTGAGCTCCTGGTAAGACTTGAGCTACCCAGAATGCTCTGGGAATATGAAGCTTTAGTTACCTGAATTTACTGGTCAATCTAAACCTTTATTTGCTCCAGTCTTTTTAAAATATTTTTTCCCAAATGTCTGAGTCAATTTAACTTAATAAGAGTAACTGAAAAGCTAACTGAAAAGCCTGTGGCCCCATAAAAAGGCTCACTATAAATATTGTGACTATTGGCACCTTAAGTATCCTCTCCTGCCTGAGGCCTTTCCTGGTCTCTTCTCTAAAAGATCCTCTTCCTACCATTAACTTGTATTTCTTTAGTACTGTTTATATTTTGCATATACTTTATATATACATGTTGTTTCTCTTTACAGATGGCAGGAAATGTTTTTTTGTTTGTTTGTTTTTGTATCCTCAGAACCTAGCACAGTGTTTTAGGAATACAGTAAGAATTTAATAAATGCTTGTTGGTAGATTGATAGTCCAGACCATAGATGTGGGAGGTATAGAAGAGGAGATTGCTTATGGACTGAGCCCAGAAATTCCCTCCTGGAATTTTTTTTAACTAGATACATTATTTTTTCTTCCCATTTAATTATTTTCCCTCAAAATGTAACATAGAACCAATATTCTTGTTAATGGAGAATTCTAGTTCATTTAAGTTTTACCGTTTATGAAATGAAAATATTGGGGCAGATCCAGATTTGGCCTTCTTGTTTGGGAGAGTGATGCTAGCCTGTGCTAAAATCCTCCTCTGATTGCCTCATCATGGCATGGAGGTGACCCTTGCTTCTCAAAGGCTCTATCAGTGGAGTGCAAGCACTGGCAGGTCCTTCCAGACTGGAAGGTTTCTAGTGTGGGTGTGGCCAAGCGCTATATGTCTGTTGTGAAGAAACTCCTCACCGGAGGGTTGGCCAGGTGATGATTTTGTTGGCCCCAGCTCCTCATTAAACACTTTAGTTAGGTATGGAGGAGTTGAGATCTACATCTGCAGAGAGAGTAATTAAATTATGGATCCTTGAAGCACTGAAGTGTAATAGAGATAGTGGAGGTGGTTAGGGAAGTATGAAGAAAAACTACCAGGATGCCAGAGAGATGGAGATCCAATGGTATGTAGAAAAGCAGTCAGATTTATTTGTGGAGAAAACTCTTTACACAGATTATGTATATAATAGGCTATGTGATACAGTAAAGAGAGCTGTAGTTCTGAATCAAAGAACCTGGGTTCGAATCCTACCTCCAACACTAGTTGTGTGACTTTGGGTGAGCCACTTAACCCCTCTAGACTTCAGTTTACTCATATGTAAAAAGGAGAGGTGTTATGGACTTTGAGGTCTCCTGTAGCCCTATGATCCTGATTCCCTGCACACTCTTCATGCTTTCTCTTAGATTCGAGTTCTCTTTCAGACCCTATTAAACTGCTTCCACCCTTTTCTGATCTCCACACCATCTCCCCTACTTTTTAGGGCTCTATTCCTTCATCTTACCCAATTACTTTGTATACATTTGGGTTGGTAGGTGGTGTAGTACATGAAGTGTCAGATTTGGGAGTCAGAAAGACCTGAATTCAAACCCTTCCTCAGACTTGCTTGCTGTATGACTCTGGGCAAGTCATTTGATTTTTTTCAGTCTTGGTTTTCTTATTTGCTAAATGGGGATAATAAAAGAGCCATCACAGGGATGGTATGAAGATCACATGAGATAATATATGTAAAGCACTTTGTATATCTTAAAGCTTATATAAATGCTTACTATTGTTAATAATTATTTTCCATTTACTTATTTCTGCCCAATAGAAGTACTTTGAGGGCAGAGATTTTTTTTTTATCTTTGTATCTCTAGTGCCTAGCATTGTGGATACTCAGAACATAGTTGGAGCCTGAAAAATGCTTGTTCAGTTAAATTGAAAAGAAAGAAGTGGGACAATCCTATGAGTTTTGGGTTCTTTACTGTGGGGCTCAGGGACCTGTTCCATGGGAATATATTCAATCAGCCAGAATGCCTACTATCTACTCTGCAAAGGTACCAGTAGGGCTGTTAGATGACAGCCTCTTTCTTCAATCTCATCAAAATATTTCAGTGGATATATTCATCATACCTCCAGGCACAGAGCAAGACTCCTCCAAAGTAGAGGCAACTTCTGCCTTTCAGGCACTCACCAGTGGACTCATATGGCACCATCAGATGCAGGGCTGAGACATCTAGCTCAATGGATTTGTATTCAAGGGTACTAGGTTTGATTCCTGACCTGAGTGACCCTAGGCCAGTCACTTCTTCTCTTCTCTGGGCTTCAGGATGAAGGAAGACAGAAAGTTATAGTGGAAAGAGTTTTCTGGTTTGGGAGTCAATGCTCTGTCACTTACTATCTGTGTAACCTTGAGCAAGTCATTTAACTCCCCGATGTCTCAGTTTCCTCATTTGTAAGTTCAGGGGACCAGACTAAGTGACTTCTAAGGTCCCTTCCAGTTCTAAACCTGTGATCCTTTCTTCTATAAAATGAGAAGTTTGGACTCCATAATCTCAAAGGTCCCTTCTAGATTTCATTCTACCATCTAGTAGTTCTCATAGTGTGGTCAATGAACCTCAGAGGGCTCTTGAGACCCTTTCAGAATGTCAATGAGGTTAAAACTATTTTTATAATAATACTGAGATGTTACGTGCCTATTAAAATAATCCTCCCTTTTTGAACTACATATGTGTGTGAGGCTGGTTTTTCTCCATATACTTCAACTGAAACAGCATATCACAACAAACTGAATTCAGAAGCAGCTAAGAGAATCCAGATGTCTTCCATTAGGCCAGACATTAAACAGGTTTGAAAAAATATGTAAAAGAATGCTACTCTTCTCACTAAATGATTATTGCTCTCCAAAACATAGTTATTATTGTTCAGTTGTTTTTAGTTGTGTCTGACTCTTTGTGACCCTACTTCAGGTTTTCTTGGCAGAGATGCTGAAGTAGTTTGCCATTTCCTTCTCCAGCTCATTTTACAAATGAGGAAACTGAGGCAAACAGGGTTAAGTGACTTGCCCTTGGTCACACAGCTAGTGTTTGAAGCCAGATTTGAATTCAGGAAGATGAGTCTTCCTGACTCCTAGCAAGGTATTCTATCCACTGAGTCACCTAGCTGCCCAAAACATAGTTACTTTTATTTTTTTATTTTATTTTTAATTTATGGAATAAAACAAGTATTTCCATAACATAGTACAATAAAAAAGATGATTGCATATGAAACTGTAAATTTACTATGTACAACTTGCTATTCCTTTCAAATATACAACAAAATTATCATGAAAATTTCTTTTAAAACATTTTACATATATATCTATTCCTTTCTAATGGTAACATAATTACTTTTCAAAAATATGTTATTTCTGCTAACATAATGGTTATATTGTTATTGTTCTTAATATTTTAAAATTTTATGATTCGATTTCTAAATTGATTAATTTTGATAGCTATAAACCGCATAAACAAAAGATCTTTGGGGTCCTCAATTTTTAAGAGTGTAAATGAGTCCTGAGACCAAAAAGTTTGAGAATCGCTGCATAATCCTAAAATTAAACTCTTCTAGGGAGGGACAGCAGCAAGCAGACTAACTTGGTTTTATGTAATACAGCTGATCCTGAAAGGCTCAAGCTGACAAAATCCATTTCCCCAGCCATCACTCCCCAGATGCTTTGTCATTACTTCTGATTGCTTTCCTCACCTTGTCTCTCTAATCAGGTTGTTAAAGTATTAGAGCAGCCACTGCCCCTGGAAGAGAAAAGACTTTTAAAGCTAATGATCTGTAAACAAACAGGTGATCTGCTGTGAGTAGTGACAACTCTTTCAGTGATAATTACTACCCCCACTCCCCCACACCAATCTGTTTTGTAAACTTGGATTTTTCCAGGCTGGATTTTCTCAAAGTTGGGCCACCTGTGCCCACACCCTAACTTCAGCCTCCATGTTATGAAGATGGTGCCCTATGAAGATTTGAGGTCAGGTAAGTAAGGATTATGGGTAACTAGACGGTCCAGTGGACACTAATCTCAGATACTGACTAGATGTGTAAGGGTGACTCAGAATCCCATTGTTCCCAGACCTGCTTATCAGTTGGTGTTGGGAGAGGTACGGGTGGGGAAGGAGACACCAAGCTTGTAGCTTTTTGTATTACCTGCTCTTTGTCATATACCCCTACCCACAAATTGTCACTTTCCTGCTACCTTGAGGAAGAACTGAGATGCCAGGGCCCAATCTCTTTTGCTGAGGTGGACCTATGTGAATTATCTTAAAGTTTTCTACGAAAGCTGGCCCTATGTTCAAGTCATTGCTGATCTTCAGTGATCGACAATGATCAAGGTGTTGCTGTTTTGATGTACTTACAATAAAATCCTTTTAATTTTCTTTGTCCTGAGTTTTGTCTTGTTAATCAGGGTGAAAGACCCAAATGAAAAATTTCCCTTTCAACAGCTGTGTGACTCTGGGCAAGTCACTTAACCCTGTTTGCCTCAGTTTCCTCATTTGTAAAATGAGCTGGAGAAGGAAATGGCAAACCATTCTGGTATCTTTACCAAGAAAACCCCAAATGGGATCACAGAGAGTCTGAAAAACAACAAGTATTCCAATCTAGGGGCTTCGGTTTGTATCCAGACTCTTATATTTAATATCTACATCACCCTGAATAAATCGTTTAATTTCAGTCTGCTGGGTGCTTCAGTTTCTTTGATTATGAAATGAAATGATTGTATTGGCTGATCCCCAAAGTTGCTTCTGGGTCTAAATCCCATGATGCTCTCTGGCTGTTATAATTAATTTCATTTCAATTCAAGAAGCCTAATTTGTAATAGTAATAAAAGCTAACATGCACTTACTATGTGCCATGCTAAACTTTTTATAATTATTATCTCATTTGATCCAGGATAGGTGCTATCTCTATTTTGTAGAAAACTGAGTTAGACAGGTGAAGTGACTTGTCCATAGTCACACAGCTAGGAAGTGTCTGAGGCTGGATTTGAGCTCAGGTCTTCCTGATGCCAGGCCTGGTACTCTAACCACTGCACAACCCAGCTGCCTCAAGTGCCTATGCTAGATTCTGTGGATACAACCACCAAGTGGAGTCTACTCTTAAGAATCTTGTATATATTGAGAGGATACAATATGTGAACAAATAGCAATAGTAGAAACATGAGGCAGGAGGGCTCATTAGTAATGGGTAGGAGGAAAGGAAATAAACATTAATTAAGTGTTTACTATATATAATTATTATTGCATTTGATTGTCACAGCATCCCTGGGAGGTAGGTGCTATTATTATCATCCCCATTTTATAGACTAGGAAACTGAGGCAGACAGAGGTTAAATGACTTGCCCAGCTCATACAGTTTGTAAATGTTAGAGACTGTATTTGAACTCTGGTCTTCCTGACTCCGTCTTAGTGCTATGCCATTGTGTCACCTTCACCCTCCAAGGGACTGACAAGTCTTCTTAGAAGTTGTTCTTGAGTTAAGCCTCAAAGAAAGACAAGGATTCTGAAAGGGATTGTGGAGAATTGTGGTTAAGTCAAGTCAAGTAACATTTATTAAGTGGCTATTATGCGCCTGGCACCATGCTAAGCTAATGGCTTTGGCAGCTGTGTGGAGGATGGATGGGAGAGGAGAGAGGGAGGAAGCAGGGAGGCCAATTAGGAGGATGCTTCAGCAGCCTAGATAAGGGGGTGAAGGCTTACATTAGGCTGGTGGCTGGTGTGAGTGGAGAGAGGGGGAGAGATGCCAAAGAGGCTATAGAGCTAGAATCAGCCAGACTGGGGAATGGATAGAAAGGGGAGAAGAAAGAGATTCATGGATGATTCTACTAAGTAATAAATAAATAAACAAACAAACAAATAAAGATACAAAGAAAGGCAAAAAAGAGGAGCTCACACTTTGTTGGGGGGACATAACATGCAGACAACTATGTACGAATATATAAATGCATATAATTATATTTGTATAATTTTACATGTATACATCTCTCTCTCTCTCTCTCTCTCTCTCTCTCTCTCTCTCTCTCTCTC
>NW_020954585.1:55392988-55396087 GCF_900497805.2 Vombatus ursinus
TCTCTCTCTCTCTCTCTCTCTCTCTCTCTCTCTCTCTCTCTCTCTCGGCATCTAGGTGGCTCAGTGGATAAAGTGCCTGCTCTGGAGTCAAAAAGACTCATCTTTATGAGTTCAATCCAGCCTCAGGCACTTAATAGTTCTGTGACTCTGGGCAAGTCACTTAACCCTACTTGCTTCAGTTCCCTCATTTGTAAAATGAGCTGGAGAAGGAAATGGCAAACCATTTCCAAATATCTTTACCCAGAAAGCCTCAAATGCAGTCATGAAGAGTTATACATGACTCAACAACGACTGCTATCTATCTCTCTACCTATCTCTCTCTCTCTCTCTCTCTCTCTCTCTCTCTCTCTCTATCATTAAGAAGAGTCTCAGAAGGAAGGCCCTGGTTTCAAGGAGGACCAGGGAAGCTAACTGTCTTGCAGAAAGAAAACCAGGGAAGCTAAGAGGCAGAGATGAGGAAGAAGAGTGTTCTAAGCATAGGGAACAGCCAGTGAAAATGTCTGGAATTGGGAGATGGGATACCACATGAAAGGAATAGTAAGGAGGCCAGGGTCCCTGAAACAGAGTGTGCCTGGAGGAGACTAAGGTATAAGAAGCCTGTAAGGGTAGAAAGGGCTCAGGTTATAAAGGGCTTTAAAAGCCAAACAAAGGATTTTACATTTGATGCTGGAGGAAGCAGGGAGCCACTGGAGTTTATTGAATAGGTAGATATGGTCACAGCTGAGCTTTAAGAAGATCAATTTGACAGCTGAGTACAGGACAGATTGGAGTGGGAAGAGACCCAAAGCAGACAGACCCACCAGCAGGGTATTATAGTAGCCAAGCTGTGAGCTGATGGGGGCCGGAGCTAGGTGGGTTTGCAGTATCAGAGGCAAGAGGGGAGCACATACAAGAACTGTTACGAGGGTAGAAACAAGACTTGACGAGTGATTGGATACAAAGGGTGAGAGAAAGTAAGAAGTTAAGGGTGACACACTTGTTGTAAGTATGTGTGACTGGGAGGAAATTGGTACCCTCCACAGTAAGGGACGTCAGGAAGAGGGGGGAGAATGAGTTCGGCTTTGGGCATGCTGAGTTTAAGATGTCTGCAGGACATCCAGTTCAAGGTGTTTAATAAGCAGATGGAGATGTGAGACTAGGGGTCCAGAGAGAGGTTAGAGCCAGAAAGGTAGATCTGAGAGTCATATGCGTAGAGATGATAATTGAAATCACGGGAGCTGATGAGATTGCCAAATGAAATGGTGTAGAAAAAATAATACAGAGATAGAAAAGCAGCCGCAGGAATCTGATTCCAATATCGTTGAGGAAATTGAAAGGATCTAAAAAGCCATCTAGTTCAACTTTGTTTTACAAATGGGGAAATTGAGACCCAGGGAGGTTAAAAGGGAATGCATTCTAGGAATGGGGAAGAGTTTGTGTTTAACAGTAGTTTAAGAGATGATGGAGTATTTAATTTTAGCAAATGACTAGGAGTCTAGAATGGCAGGATTTTAGTTTGGTTGTTGTCTTTTGTGCTGGAAGAGGACCAAAATGACATCACTATGTTGGGGTCAAGGTACGGTGTGTCTGACTGTGGCCGATCAGATCAATACCAGCTTGGAAAGCTCTCCCACAGGCTGGGCGCAAATAGTCCATGTGAACACTTGGGGTGGAGTCTCTAAATTTGCATATCTCACATTTCTTTTGAGCTGTCACAATTCAGCTTTGCTCATGGAGCACAACAGTTTCTTTGATGCCATGCTGGGCAATCTTGTGCCAGTGTTTCCCAAGTCTCACAATTGATTCCAAAGTTCTTCAGAAAGACCTTGAGTGTGTCCTCATATTACTTCTTACCTCCATGTAAGCACTAGCCTCGTGTGTTGAGTTCTCCTTAAAATAGTCTTTTAGACAAATGTACGTTTGGCATTTGAACAAAGTGGCCAGCCCATCAGAGTTGCACTCTCTGCAGTCAAGTTTGAAAGCTTGGCAGTTTAATTTGAGAAAGGACTTCAGTGTCTGGTACATTATCCTGCCTTCAGAATCTTCCTAAGACAATTCAAATGGAAGCCATTCAATTTCCTGGCATGGCATGGTAGGCTGTCCTGGTTTCACAGGCATACACAATGAGATCTACAGAATTTGTGAAGGGGAGTAAGTTGAAAAGAGAGGTATAAAACAAATGATGGTGGGTATTAATTGTCACGCTAAGGAATTTTAATTTTATCCTCTAGTTAATGGGGAGACACTGAAAGTTTTTGAGCAAGGGAATAATAGTACATTGAGGTTGTGTTTTAGGAAGGCAACTTTGGCAGCTGTGTGGAGGACTGGTTGGAGTGGAAGCAGGGAAACCAATTAGGAGGATATTTCAGCAGCCTAAGTAAAGGGGATAAGGGCCTATACTAGGTTGGTGGCTGGTGTGAGTGGAGAGAAGGAAACAGATGCCAAGGATGCTGTAGAGCTACAATCAACCAGAATGGGGAATAGATAGAATGTTGAGAAGGGAGAAGAAACAGAATCATGGAAGACTCTAAGGTGATGAACCTGGGTGCCTAACAGGATGGCAGGTCCTTATGAGAAATGAGAAGTATGAAGGAGTGATGGGTTTAAGAGGGAAGAAAGAAATGGAAACCAGGTCACCTGACTCCAAATTCTGGGCTCTTTCCACTGAAGAGGAAGACTGTGAAGGACTTAATAACGTCTACCTCCCAGAGTTGTTGTGAGGATGAAATGAGATTACTTAGCATGGTGCCTGACACGTAGATGTGCTTAATAAATGCTCCCTCCCTTCATCCTTTCCTTTCTTCCTTTTTTTCTCCTTCCTTCCTTCCCTCACTCCCTCCCTTCCCTCCTTTTCCTACCTGCCTTCCTTCTTTCCTTTCTTTCCTTCCCTCCTTCCTTCTTTTGTCTCTTCCTTTCCTTCTTCCCTCCCTCCTTTCTTTCCTTCATTCCTTCCCTGCCTTCTTTCCTTTTCTCCTTTTCTTTCTGTCTTTTTTCTCTCCTTCCTTTACTTCCCCCTTCCTTCCTTCTTTTCTCCTTTCCTTTCCTTCATTTTTTTACCTTCCTTCCTTCCTTCCCTTCCTTCCTTCCTTCCTTCCTTCCTTCCTTCCTTCCTTCCTTCCT
>NW_020954585.1:55396097-55530071 GCF_900497805.2 Vombatus ursinus
CCTTCCTTCCTTCCTTCCTTCCTTCCTTCCTTCCTTCCTTCCTTCCTTCCTTCCTTCCTTCCTTCCTTCCTTCCTTTCTTTCTTCCCTCCTTCCTTCCTTCTTTCCCTCCCAAAAGATGTCAAACTAAAAGCTAGCAGCCCACCAAACTCCCAAGTCTAGCCTGAATCAGATTAAAATGTAATTCAGAAATGTTTAACAAAATAAATAACACAATTTAACACAGATAATGTTAATTTGTGGTTTTCTAAGTCAATATGCTGGCAGAAGGGATTTGTTTCTACTTGACTTTGATACCATTGCTTTAAAGGGAAGTGAGGAACAGCAGCACCATATTCAAATTAATACTTTTTTTCCCCCAGAGGGAGGCAACTGTTTAGAATTCTGGGGCAAAGATTTTGGTCTACTTAAGTGTCAGGAATTGGAAAACCCCAAAGCACATTTTGCCTTCAAGCTCTGCTCTTCAACTCATCTGCATTTCAAGGCAAATTTAGCTCATGTGTTTTAGATTCATTTATACTCGTCTCCAAATGTTTTGCAAAAACAATAATGCCCAAAGAGCCTAAGTCCTTTATTTCAGTGTTGGCAAAATGTAAACCACCCCAAAGAAACTTCTGAAGTAAGAAATTTGCAAGATTGTTCCTCAGGCTAGACTTGGGGAAAATCTAGCAGCTGCTCATTTTGGGAAGGAAGGCCTCATTTCCTCAGATCTGGTTTGTTTACTTTTTTTTAGAAGGGAGAGAGGAAGAAAAGGGAGAGAGGAAAGGGGAAAAGGAGAAAAGAAGAAAGAAGAGAGAGAGAGAAGAGGAGAAAAGGGGAGAGGGAAAGAAAAGAAGAGCAAAGAATAGAAAAGAGAAAGGAGAGAAGAGAAAGAAAACAGAAGAATAAGAGAGGACAGGAAAAAATCAGAAGAGAGAAGGTGAAAAGATGAGAGAGGAGGAGGGAGAATGAGAGGATGAGGAGAAGTTGAAGAAGAAGGGGAGAGAGAAAGAAAGAGAGAGAGAGAGAGAGGGAGAGAGAAAGTGTCTTATCTCATCTACTTTGTTATAGTCATAGAACCTTAGTGTTGGAAGGGGTCTTTAGAAGTCATTAAGTTCAACCCCTTCCTGAAGCTTGCACTCCCTCTGCAACAGGTCTGAAAAATGGTCATCCAACTTCAGCCAATTTCTTTTGTATCCAATGTGACACCTTTGTGTGGAGTTGCTAGTTAGAGTTTAGGGTATAATTTCAGGACAGAAATTCTCTGTATAATTGAACCCCTTGCTTTTGGAGTATACCCACTGGACTAGCCAGCTTCAACTGCAATTGGAATTATTATACAGTATTGGAAAGATTTCCCAAACACCCACCCCTGATCGCTACTCCCCCACAATGTGAAGCCAAGAACTATCAGATGCTCGGACAAGAAATACGAGTGTCTCTAAATACGGAGGGTGGTGAAGTTGGGGGGAGACTAAATTTGATACTCTGAACTCAGACAGTCTATAAAAAGTGGTGTACACTTGACCTGAGGCATTTTAGACCCAGCTGGTCTTCCAGGGTTTATGAGGCCTTTTCTTTGTTTTCCAAACTTGTGAAGAATGTGGGGGTAACAATCCACTGTTCTCAGAAACAGCTTTTTATGATTATTTTGTGAAGTCACAAGCTACTGGCATCATAAAAATGTACTTGCCTTTGGAAATCTGATCAGACTGATGATTATGATGACTACATCATCTTCCAAAGCAATCCTGTTCACTTTTGTGTTTTAGCCAATAATGAAAATCCTTGCTGCCTCTAATTAGATTACTATTAGAGTTCTGTGCCTTTTCACTATAGAATGTAAGCTCCCTGAAGGGAGGAAGTGTTTAAATTGTTTTCAATCTTTGTTTCCCCAGCACCCAACTGAGTGCCTTGTATCTAATAAATGATTGTTGGAGTGCTGGATTATAGAAAAGAGGTCGTCAGAGGATCCATCAGAACAGAGGGTTCTGGGTAATTCTCACTTCTCTGGCTCTATTACCTGAACCTAAATGATCTAGCATCTTCAGCATCTGACATTCCTTGCACCTCTCTCTCCAACCAAAGACTTTCTTTATGGACCTACAAGACTCAAAATATCAGTAGTTTCATTTATAAGTCAATGGAATAGATAGCACTTCTATCCAAGTCTGAGTAATGTTACTCCTCTCCTCAGGGACCTGAAGAGTCTCAATGACTTAAGACACATTGTACAGGTCTAAGTGACTTATAGTACTATCCTAGGTAGGGAGGGTTTTGGCAGGTGTTTGGGTATAGGTTTGCTCCTCCATGTTAGTATTAACCTTTGAGGTTTTCTATCTATATATCTGTGCAGTCTTGACTATTTTCTTCAGTTCTTGCTTCCCTCTTCTCATAGGACATGTCCCTAGCTGGTCCATAGTTTTGTTGTTTTCCTTAGTTTAGTAGATGGTGCTTGTCCACTTTCCTGGGGGACCAGCTCTTTAACTACTAGAAGAACTTCTAAGTATGCTTATAATTCAGAAATATACCTCCATTATTATTTAACTTTATTGATATCTTTTGTTTTCATATCATCATCTTTCTGAATATATTCCCACTGTTTCCCCTAACATCCAGAAAGCCATCCTTGGTAACAAAAATTTTAAAAGAGAAGAGGAGGGGAAAAAATGATTAGCAAAACTAAGCAACACTATCAACTGAGTTTGACAATATGTTTGATGTTCCATACCTGTAATATCCCACATCTATGAAGAAGGGAGGGAGAGGCACTTTCTCATCTTTCTTTTAGAGATAAACTTGATACTTATAATGACTCAGTGTTCAATTTCCCATTGTTGTTGTTCTTTTTCTTTTCATTTATATTGTCATAGTCATTGTGTATATTGTTTTCCTGGTTCTGCTTTTGTTCATGTCTTCTCATACTTCACTGAATTCTTCACTTTTATAATTTCTTATGGTTCAATCACATTCCATTATATTCATGAACTACAACTTGTTTAGCCATTCTCCAGTTGATGGGCATCAATTTTTGTTTCTAGTTCTTTTCTACCCCCCCCAAATACTGCCCTGGATATTTTGGTGTGTGTATAAGATCTTTCATTCTGGCTTTGACCTCTTTGGATACATGCCTAGCAGTAGAGTCTCTGTGAGGTCAAAGGATATGGACATTTTAGTCGTTCTCTAAGCATAATTCCAAACTACTTTCCAGTGTGCTTTGGCCACCTCCATTATTTCTAAGCTTTCTTCTACACAGTCTCCTTGCATAAGGTTCTCTTGGGAGCTATAGGAATATTTTCTCCTTGAAATTCATAAGCAAGTCTCTGCCTCCAGCTCCGTGTAAGTTTACAATGATTCATGACTGTTTTTATCTTCTGTTCACCCACGTCTGATTGGCATGTCTCCTGCTTAGGCCAAAGAGTTTAGGAGGAGCACACAGGCTTCCCCCTGCTAGTAATGAGCCCTCCCACCTTGGACCTCCCAGAACAATGACTTATGTGTATAATTCTCTTCTGTGTATTTTTTAATTGTACCATAGTTATTTATGCTCTGTCCCTCTACTGAACTGTGTATTCCATTAGGCACTAAGTCTTATCTGAACTTCACATTTCCCCTTCCATGATAGCTAATAATAATAATGATAGCTAGCATTTTGTGATGAATGAAATTCATGAATTTCAATAATCAATGTATTAATTAAGTTAGCTAATAATCAGTACATGATGGTCAGTGATTTCTCTCAGAAAACCAAAAACAAAACTATGGAGACCTTGAAACCCTTAATATATTTTTGAGAAAGGAGTGCCCCGACAAGTGAAAATCAAACCTGTTTGGTGGTCATTTAATGAGCAGGTGAACTAGAAGTCTTCAGCTCCTCCTGCTGAGGATGTGGCTTCATCATGAGACTTGGCCATCTCTGGCAATCTAGACAGGGGAATCCACCTCCACCCAGACCGCTCTGGCTGGTTTTTTCCTTCATGAGCTGGGTTACCCTAAATTCTAATAGAGGGTGACAAGGATAGGGGCTCATTTCCTTGGGGGCAAGAACTCTCCTAGCTTGGATTCTGTTTACACTCTAAATAGAAGTAAGGTCTCCTGGTTAGGTGGGGTCCTACCTAAGATCAAGGAACATGTTCCCTAAGGGTTAGGGACATCTCATCAATCAGTCATGTACTTCAGAGACTGACTGACCTACAGGAAGGTGGAAATAATGAGGAAAATGAGGAAAATGAGGAAACAAATGAGGAAATGAGGAAATAAATGAGGAATGAGGAAATGAAAATAAGGGGAAAAAAGCCTGGATCCTAATTAATATGAATTATTAATATAATAGAAAATAATTTCTTTCAATTCATATAGGACTTCAAGGTTCTTTCCATATTCAGTCCTTTTAAGGTAGGTTATTATCCCCATTTTACAGATGAGAAAACTAAGGCAGAGAGGGGTTAAGTAACTGGTCCAGAGTCACTTTTTTTTTTGAGACAGGGTTTGAATTCAAGTCTTCTTGTTTTCAAGTCTGATAACTCCATTCACTATGACATCTAGCTGCCATCACCTTCACACTGAAGGATCCTAATGCAAGTCTGTTTCATTGAGCTGATGAACTGAAATGATTGAGCTAATCAAAGGGAGGGACTAGAGAGAGTAGTTGGGAGAAAGCACAGACCTGGACTAGAAGGAAAAGTGAGGAAGGTGAATTCAAGAGGATTTGAGGGAATGGGAAACCCATCCTCTCAGTGAAGCCTTTCTGAGGTCTTCCAGCACTGTTTACCTGGCATGCCTATGTTAGCTTGTGTTGTTTATTTTTTCCTGAGTGTGTCCTATGAGTAAATGGGACCCCAGGCAGGAAGGAGATGAGTCAGATCCAATCCCACCTGGTGTTTTCTTTTTCCTTCTCTACTCTACACATGCTTTACTTTACAGCTCTGGGGCGGGGCCCCTTCTGTATCTCTTTCCACTCCTGCCACCAATCCTTGCCTAGCCCAGTTTGGATGCCTCTTTTATTTCCCTCAGCTCACCTGGAGACAGGAATTGGTGTTTCATCATAGCGGCTTCACTGCCATATTCTTTACCTGAGGTCCATAGACCTCCAAGGGCTCTGTGGATAAATTTCAGGGGGTTTGTGAACTTGGGTGGGAAAACATTTTATCTTTATTTCAACATAATTGGTTCCCTTTGAAATCTTATGTATTTTATTTTATGCATTTAAAAATGTTATTCTGAGAAAGGGTTCGTAGACTTCATCACACTGCCAAAGGGGTCCATGACACAAAAAAGGTTAAAAATCACTTACAGAATGGAGAACTGTTGAATTATAGAACATAGATATGTTCTTCTAAGGCACCCTTCATTTAGCTAGCATATATATAGCACTAAGGTTTGCAAAGCACTTTACATATATTATAAACTCATTTGACCCTCATAACTACCCTGTGAGGTAGGTGCTATTATTATGCACATTTTACAGATAAAGAAACTGAGGCACAGAGAGGTTATGTGAGAGAGATACAAGAACAGAGAAAGATAGAAAAAGATAGAGAGAGACAGAAATAGATCTATGGATGAACAGAGAAAGGAAGAGATTGAGACAGACAGTGATAAAGAGAGGCAGAGAGGGAAAGAGATAAAGATAGAAAGAGATAAATGAGAGACAGAGACAGGCAGACCAATAGAAACACAGAGACACAGATAAAGAAACAGAGGGACAGAGTAAGACAGAGAGACAGAGTTGGAGAGAGAAAGAATGAGAATTTTGGGGGGGGATCCTACAAGATTATTAGTTGATCTGGGTGATTACATGGTATACTTGTATTTGCCCTACCATATAGAGGTCATATAGTGGTTTTATCTTTTCTTCCTACTAGGATTAAGTACTTCACCTCCATCAGCCAGTCTCTGCAGTACTTCAGTCATTCCTATTTACCTGGTCATTTAAAAAGACTAAGGGAGATGGACTGTGTTCCAAAGGCCTTAGCTGCTAGGAGGAAAACCCCTTTTTGTTTTCTGGGTGGTGCCTGGAATGTGTCATGGTGGGTAGGGCAGACCTATGGGTGGTGTTGGTAGAGGTGGTGGCCAGTAATTGCAGGGCTTGGTGGTTGTTAGGGCAGTGGCCAGAGATCAAAGCCAAGGGAGACTGAGTGAAGGCCAAGGGTAGGTCAGTTCAAGACAGGGCAAGGCAAAACTAAGTTCCTGCCTACTTGGCTGTAGACAGCTGGGGGGGCGGGGAACACAGACCAAGGGTGTGGTCAGCTGGCTGAGTCAGGATCAGATAAGCTGAAAAGGTGATAAGGCCTAGCTTTGGGTTGGAAATAGTGATCCAACTCTGAGTAGAAGAGTTGTGTGGGTAGGATCTTAGATTTAGAGGGAAGGGCTCTTAGAGGTCATTTAGTTCAATCTTCTCACTTTACAGATGTGGAAGCTCAGAGTTATTAAGTGACTTGCCTAAAGGTATAAAAAGTAGCGTCAGGATGTGAGCCCTCTGCAAGGGTCTTTTGGGCAAGCACAGACAATTTAGCAGGGTCTCTGGGTGCATCCTCTCTGTCCAGAGGCAAGGAGGCTGTCTTTAGGGGCAGTGTAGACAAGGTTCTCTGGTTCCCCAGAACATAACACCCTTGGACTTTGGTGTCCCACCTATTTCCTGCTCACTTCCCAATGCTACCACCACCACCATCTACCAGAGCCTGGACTCCATGTATTCTTCAGGCCTTTCTCTGGGAGAGAAAGAGGTCATAGCTGGAAGGCTGGTGCTACCAAAGACAAAATGCCTCTGATGTCACCATTTTGCTGAAGGCCAGCTCTGGCAGGAACCACATCTGTTATGATTCACACATAGCCACATGGGATGAAGCTTGGACACACCTGCAAACAGAAAGCTCCCTCTTGGATTTTTGGTTTCCTGTGCTTCTTCCTGATGAAAACTATCTCTCAGAAAAGTATTTAAAACCCTTTCTGAACCCTCTGGTATAAGACAGTTGGAATCTTGAAGGTTTATACCTATCCTGGGATTACATTTTGAAGGCACTGGAATTAGAGTGATAAAATTCTTTTGGAATTTCAGCCATTAGCAGATAGGTAGAGGGCACTCCTGAATCATGGTATGCAGGTGGTTGTCACAATACACGCACATGTATATTTATATATATACATATATACATGCACATAATATATGTGTACATGTGCATATACATTATGTATGTGTGTGTATATATGTGTATTTGTGTATATGTATGTATGTGTATATATGTACATATGTATTATGTATGTATGTATGTATGTGTTTTTTCAACTTAATAGTTTTTTAAATTTTTTCCCATTACATGTAAAGATAGCTTTCAACATTCATGTTTATAAGATTTTGAATTCCAAATTTTTTCTCCTTCCCTCTCTCCTTCCCTCCCCTCCACCCTCCCCAAAATGACAAGTAATCTGATACAGGTAATACATGTACGATAATATTAAACCTATTGCCACATTAGTCATGTTGTGAAAGAAAAAGCAGAACAAAAGGGAAAAATCACAAGAAAGAAAAAAAAGTGAAAATAGTATGTTTTGATCTGCATTCAGATTCCACAGTTCTTTCTCTGTATGTGGATAGCATTTTCCATCATGAGTCTTGAAATTTTCTTAGATTATTGTATTGCTGAGAAAAGCGAAATCTATCAAAGTCCATCATTGCACTTTGTTGCTGTTACTGTGTGCAACGTTCTCCTGGTTGTGCTTACTTCACTCAGCATCAGAACATACAAGTCTTTCTAGGTTTTTCTGTAGTCCACCTGCTCATCATTTCTTATAGCACAATAGTATTCCATCACATTCATATACCACAAGTTGTTCAGCCATTCCTCAATTGATGGGCATCCCCTCAATTTCCAATTCTTTGCCACCCCAAAAAGAGCTAGTATAAATATTTTTGTACATGGGGGTCCTTTTCCATTTTTTATGATCGTTTGTGATTTTGTGTATGTGTGTGTATGTGTGTGTGTGTGTGTGTGTATTGGATCCAGGAAGACCACACCCTGGCCATGTGACTCTGGGTGAGTCATTTAAGTCCTCAGAACCAAGGCAATTGCATAGGTAGGAGTGTCCTCATTGGAAGTTCCCTATACTAATGAAATCATTTTTTTTTTTAAGTCAGATTAAAAAAAAAAAAGTCTGGCCCTAAATTTATTTCTGCTCCCTGTCTTCATAAAGCTCTTTCTAGACAGTATGGTGCAATGGAATGAGTGCTGAACTTGGTGCCCCAAGAACTGAATCCAAATCCCATCTGTGGTATTTAAAACCTGTGTGAGAGGCAGTGTGGTTTAGTGGATAGAACACTAGGGTCAGTGAAGTCAGGAAAACCTGGGTTCAAATCCTGCTTCAGATACTTCCTGACTATGTGATCCTGTGTAAGTCACTTGAATTTTTTGTGGCTCAGTTTCCTCATCTATAAAATGAAAGATGAGGCCCAATGACTTCCAAGGGTCCTTCTAGCTCTAAAAGTACAATCTATCATCCTAGTTGTTAGATATCTGACCACAATTAAATACACGTGCCACATGCATAGACATACAAGGGATCTACTGAACAGCCACCAAACACACAGAGAGGTCAAACAGAGTGGGGGCAGAGGGTGGGGAGAAGGTATTAATAAAGCATCGAATGAAGGACCATTCCAACCATATCCCAGTCATCTTCAAGCCACTATATTCTATGGCTCTAGTCCCCATCTTTTATCTTTTGATTGAAACTTCCTCCCTGGTACATTGGGCTTCAGATTGTTGAGTATTCACCATTTCTTGGCCAGACCCAGACAAAACTCGCTGCTTCCTGGCCATTTCCATGTGTATCTTTTTCCTCTTCCTGGCTTGCTGTTCCCATATCCCCTCTCCAACTCTATGTCTGAGAACAATAATCAGATCAACCCCCCACTTCTGGAAAGAGAGCGCCAATCAACTGCTTTATGGCTACTCACCATCCCTTTGACTTCACTGTCCAGAATCCTCCTCCTTGGCCACCAGTCCCCTCTTTGTGCTATCTTCCCTTATTCTGATGTAAGCACCTTGAGAACAGGCCCTTCTCTGCTTGCAGTGCTTAGCCCACTGCCTGGACTACAGGAAATGCTACCTAGTAAATACATCTATGTCCAATGTTAGGGTATTAGACACCTGGGACAAGACGCAAAGCACAACTTTTGCCATAGTGTTGTCTCCACCTGGAAATAAGTGATTCCCAAGAGAATAAAGGGAGCCCTCCATCTCACTTCCAACAGAAAAAATAGAGCTTTCCCTCAGAGGAAGTGAGGGTTGTGCAGAGTTAGTCTTAATGGGTGAGATGGACAAGGGCCTAACTCAGATGCCTAAATTAAAATTACCCTTCAGCAGCTGGGAATCTTTCCTGATTCCTTCCTCCCCCCTCATTGTTAGGGCTATCCCCACCACGTTGTATTTACTAATCTGTGTACAAATTGTTTCTTCCTAGTAAAATGTGAGCTTTTTGAGAGGAAGAATAATTCTTGGTTTTTGTCTTTGTAGCTCCGGAGCCTAAGGGAGTGCCTGGCACATTTTTTTCCCCCAGACTTTGTAATTTCTTTGGTATAGGAAATTCCCATTAAGGAAATCCCTCTCTACCAATGCAGACCAGTGCTTAACTATGCATACACAGTAGGTGCTTAATAAACATTCATTGAATGAAGATATGAGTTAGAGAAGAAAGAAGAAATCTCTTGCCTTTGGACTTCAGGCCAACTGTCTACTGCTCCCAAAATCTTTATTGGTTAATCAGAAGTGACATGTATATATAAAAAAAATCAAAACCTCCATCTCCTTCCCAAAAGAATCATTCAAACAAATTTAAGATGAAAGCAGCCAGAATAATTGCAGCAAGTGTAGGACTGTGGTTAATTTGTATGGATTTGCATGTCATGTTTCCAAATTCATAGCTCTAAACTCTATTATGTTGAAGCTCAGTATTAACACAAGAAAATGACTCATTATATAAATGAATGTAGTCAGACTTTAATTAACCGGACTCCCTCTCTCCCCACCCCCACTCCCCTCAAAAGCAAGTACACTGAATTAATAGGGACCATTTTCAAGGAAATAATGGTTTGGTTTCTTTCAGATATCTGCACTGCAGTCCCTCCCGTTAAGGCTAAGGGGATTATAAGTCAGGCCAACTAGCAGTGAGTTAGGGTGATTGGTTACCTAGGCTTTGGGAGACTCCAAGCTGCCAGTGCTGGGCAGTAAATCAGGGAGGCAGCTGGTCATGCAGAAGGTCTGACAGACAGTATAGCTAAAACTTTTTTTTTAAAAAAGGTCAAGGTCATTGTTGTAAAGGAGTGTGGGACGGGTGCTGTTTTGATTTTTGCCCATGTAGGTTATATGTGCCTACTTGGGTCTATCTAGAAATGGCTCAAAGGAGGCAAGAATAGATCTCTGTCTGTCTGTCTGTCTGTCTGTCTGTCTCTCCTTTTCCCATTGGGGAAATTCACCAAAGTCTCTAGTGTAGCAAGCTGGGACTAGGGGCATGATGAAGACTGCCAGCTCCTCTACATGTCAGCTTTTTCCCAGTCTTTCTTTCCCTTCAGGGAACTGAAGAGAGGTTGGAATGGCACATCTCCTGTCTCAAAGCTGGAAGACAAAAAGACCCTCTTTTCTTTCCTTCTCTCACCAATTCTACCCACCCTTCACACAGACTTGGTGCACTGAGTAATCAATATCCACCAAAGAGGCAAGAGTCCCATACAACTGGCCCTTTGAACCAAGGGTTACAATATTATAATAACAGCTGCCATTTATACAGCATTTTAAGATTTGCACAGGTAGCCTATTTTGGTGCATAGTGACCTGGACTTCAGCTAAGCGGACCTGATTTCAAGTTCCACTTCTTACACATACTAGCTAGGGGATGTTGGGCAAGTCACTCAACTTCTCAATGCCCCAAACCACTCCTTAAAACTTTAAGATTCTGAAAAGGTACTGAGCTGCGTTGTTAGAAGAGGTTTCTTCACAAGGAGTTCCCCACACCAATGAAATACTGATTACTACTCACAAAAAAGGTTGATAAAGTATTTTATATAAATTCTATGTATATACATATATTAAATATACATATACATTTAAATATATTATATACATTCACAACCCTGTGAAATACTGATTGTAATTATTCTTATCTCTATTTTGTAGATTTAATTATACTACACAGCTTTGCATAAGCCTCAGTCACAGGACACCAAGTGAGTCTGTCTGTTCCCTAGCTACCCTGTAGTCCTTCCAGTGATTAGTTAGAGACAGTGTATTGAAGTGGAAAGAACACTAAATTTGCAGTTAGTCTGAGTTTGTCCACTTAGTACCTTTTGCGATGGTGGCACAGAGGCAGCTAGGTGGCACAGTGGATAGAGCACTAGGCCTGGAATCAGGAAGACTCATCTTATTGAGTTCAAATCTGGCCCCAGACACTTACTGGCCTGGGCAAGTCACTTAACCCTGTTTGCTTCAGTTTCTCCATCTGTAAAATGAGCTGGAGAAGGAAATGGCAAACCACTCCAGTATCTTTGCCAAGAAAACCCCAATTGTGTTCTCGAAGAGTCAAACACAACTGAAATAACCAAACAACAATAATCTTTGTTACTCTGGGCTAGTCATTTAATTTCACAGGGCTTCATTTTCCTAATGATGTGGTTAGAATATGCTCTTTCCAGGTCTTTCCAGGTCTAAGTGTAATGACTTTATGATTTTTGTCTGTTTTGTCAGGTCCTGACACATAACAGACACAATAAATTTTGGTCGATCTGTTCCAACCAAGGCTATATTTGGTGTTCATATCAACCAGTTTTCACCTGAATGAAAATATTAAGGGGAGAAAGGCCTAGGAAGAAGGAAGAGCTGCTCTGGGTGGCGGTGGTACCCAATCAGCACACACAGAGATGGCTTTGGGGCTCTTTCCCTCATCAGAGATATCCCTGTGGATAAGAAAGATTTTGAATGAGCATATAGGTTTCATACCATTAACCATGTAAGAGCATCTATTACACAGCTTATTCTCTTAAGTAGGTTAATCATGCCCCCTACAATCTTGTTTATACTAATTTACTTAACAACCCTCTTTCACAGTACGAAGGTAGAGGTTTGCAGAGGCCCCCAAAGAATCATAAATTCTGAGCTAATGGAGACTGAGTTAATGAGGTCCTACTGTACTAAGGTAATTGTATAATGACAAACAAGTGTGAAGAGGGGAGGCATTTGTGAAAAATATAAGGCACGACACTTGCCCCAACATCATTCCTTTTTAAGATCTCTGTCTCTCATCTCCTGATCACTAATGGCCTCAACTTCTACGCTGGGAATCGAGTCAAACAAAACAGTTTTGTAGGTGAAGTTGAGGCCCAAAGGATTTATGTTAGTCAGTCATTCACGCAGTGAGTCACAACAGCTGAATCTAAATCCCCTTTGCCCCTGAGTCCTGCTCTCGATCCCTTGTCCTGCTGAGGTGGGAAAGTTTCTCCTGGAGTATTGCAATGAAGGTACAGAGGTCACAGGAGAGAGGCCTTTGAATTTCAGGGCAAAAAGCATTCTCAGTAAGGGAGGATGTGGACCTGCCGACGGTCTCTTAGATCCAAATGACTCAGGGTTGTTGTTATTGGACAACAGGACAAACACACACATTCCTGAGCTGTTACAAGGAGGTTCTGATTCCCTAAAGGACTTGCAAACCTGCCCTTTCTGGCAGAACCAGCAAAAAAATGTTTTGGCTTTAAGTATGCATCCTCCGTGGTCTGAAGGGCGCATCACTCCAGTCCTTTGGCCGACTTCTGCAACACTCCCGGAGTAGGAGGAATAAGTTACTGAAAGGACAATGACTTCAGCTGGTCTCATGTTCCACCCCTCCCTCTCTCACCCTCTTCCCCTTTTTAAACGAAAGGATTCTCCATGTAAAATGGTCAGGCAGAGCTGGAGCAGGTTAGCTCAGTGGGTTAGGGCACTAGTGCTAACAAGGTCAAGGTTATAGGCTAAGGGCCATAATGAATTAGAATCTTTCTATGTGAAAGTCAAGAGATTTGCCCTCCTCCCCCAAAAAATCCAGGAAGCTATTTTATGTGTATTTTGTCATTTTTTTCATTTCCATAAACATTTATTTAGCATCTACTCTATTCTAGACGCAGCTTAGTATTAGCACAAGAAATGACTCATTATATAAACGAATGTAGTCAGACTTTAATTTGACTGGCAGCTTCTGGAATGTCCCCTTCCTCCATCCTCTGCCCCAATCAGTTAGGCTGAAATTGTAAAGATCGTTTTAGAAGGAATGATGGTTTGGTGCTCTTAGCTTTCTGCAAGGCGGTGATTCCAGCTAGGTTAATGGTGTTGTGTTCCTGTTAAAAGCATTTTAATCAAGCATAAAAACTATTCCTAGAGTATGGTGAACTGGGGTGATTGCTTATCCAAGTTTTGGGAATCTCTGAGTTGCTAGTGTTGGGCTACTAATAACAATTGCAAGAACAGCAATGATGACAATGACAACATCAGTAACAACCTCAGTGCTGGGGGATACCTGAATGCACCCCTATCTCCCCTCCACCTAGTTCCCTTCAATGCTTCTTGCTGAGATCTTTCTAGATTCTCTTTCCTAACCCCCAGTTGCTAATAATGCCCCTCCTAAATTGCCTTGTATTAATTTTGCACATGTTTATGTAATGGAGGTTTGGGAATATGGACAGATTGTCTTTCCTAATTGAATATAAGCACTTTGAGGGAAGGAACATGTTTTTGGGGAGTCTCATTTGTGCACAGGGTTTGGCACTTGGTAGGTGATTAATTAATGTTTGTTGATTGATTGGGAACATAAAAATACAAATTTAAAAAAAAAACAGTGTCTGCCCTCAAGGAGCCTACATTCTCCTGGAATAACCATCAGATTGGAAAAATAATCCTTAACCTGACCTCTGACAATCACACTGCACTTTGGAATTTGTAAAGCACTTTACATGATAGCTTTTCTCATTTCAGTTCACTACTATAGGCATCATCATCTTCATTTTACAGATGAGGAAAATGAGCATCAGAGAAGTTAAATGATTTGTCCACGGTCACACAACTAGTAAATGTAAGGGGTGGAGCTTAACTTCTGTCTTCCTCACTCCAAGTCCAGCATTCTAATAAAACATAGTTCATAGGTCATTTAATCCAACCAATTAGCTGTTCTACAACAAACACCTTAAATATTAAGCATCTATTATGTACAGATAGAGACAGGCAAGCATATGTAAAAACCCACCACAAATTTTAGAAAACTAATAAATGATAGATAGCCTCAACTAGAATGGTGACCCCAGTTTCTCCCCCTAACTTATAACTCAATGGTTCCATGTCTGCATATTAAGATGCACATTGTTTCTGAAGGAGACATTATTTCTGAATCTAGTGCTTTGGGAAATGAAATAATCAGGCTTTACTGGATAGCTCCATGCACATCAAAGACTCTCTGGGGCAGAATCCCAAGTTTCCACTCCAATCCCACCCTTCTTCTTAGGCAAGTCTTGGGTAGACATACTAGACTTCAGCCACTCCACAGAGTTCTATTTTTAACTCCCCAAGGACCAGTTCCCTCTATTTTGAGAAAAAGCTCAGCTCTGTAGTTTGGTTCCAAAAGTCCTCGCCCAGTTAAGAAAACCCAAGTTTGAAACCACTGGTCTCAGCCAAGGTCCTGAGATACATACAGACCTACTGAGGAGAAAACCTCAGCCTATGAACAGGCGGGTGGGGAACAGAGACATTTATCCAGAGTCGGACAGGAGGGTGCAGCAGTGGCTAGGAAGCCAGACTACAGGGATGTGTATGTTTCATCAGGTGTGGGCACTGCTGTCAAAGTCAAAGCCTTTCTCCAGAATAAGGAGCCCTTCTTGCCTCGTGAGGTCTCTTGTCTTTCTTTACTCACCAGAGTTCCAAGGAGGCTGTGCTAGATTCTGCTGTTCATTTAATATTTCATCATTGGAGAACTGTTTTGGCAGGTGAGGCGATTGGATCCTCATCCTGGGTACAGGTCCAAGAAAGTAGTGTATGAAGATGGGACCATTGAAAGATAACTGAACCTGGAATCACAGGAGCCGAGTTCAAATCCCTGGATGTACTATTTACTACCTGTATGACCTGGCGCAAGTCACTTAACTCCCCTAGACTTCTGTTTCCTCATCTATAAAATGAGAGAGTGGGACTAGATGATCTTTAAGATACTTTCTAACTCTAGATCTTTGATCCTTTGGAAGGCAGAGGGAATAGGACAGAAGGAGTCCCCAGAGACCTATCCCCAAACACCTGTCATCTTCCCTCAGAAAACTGATCAAAAAAGAAGTGGCAATTCTGTTATAAGTATAGATAAGTATAGCATGAAAAATAATATACAAGTTGAACTGCCTAGACCTGTTTCCTTAAGAAATGGACACTTTCTTAGACGCCTCGCTCAATATCCATTTTTTCTTTTCCTATTCCTGATGCAGCCTACACTCTGGGTGTCCCCTAGCCTCTCCTCCTTGCCTTGGAACTCAGACTCTTGCCCCTGGGGACCTGGGCTCTGATTAATGAGCTCTCAACTTATCCAACTGGGTCTGACCTAGCTATATAATAATAATAAATAATAATATAATAAATAATAGTAAATGTACCTCTCTGACATTTCTAAACCATGTCCTTTCCTCTGGTACTTTCTCTGCACCCTGATTTTCACCTCCAGCTCCCTACTCTGAGTTGGCTTCCCCTATTAGAATGTAAGCTCTTTGAGGGGAGGGACTTGTTTGTATTGGATGCCAGAGCTTAGCAGTGTCTGGTTTACAGTGAGAGCTTTATAAATGCCTTTTCATTCATTCAATTAAAATCTTAAAATCCACCTTTCTCCCTCAGGTTGAGGGTAAGCCACCAGAGTTTCTGAGCTGTTTAATGAATGAAATACAGATGATGTGATTGATTCTCTCCTATCTCTCTAAATGACCTACTCCAGAAGTTTTTCTTGAAAGGAATGATTCTAGAAGATTATTTGGTATTATTTTATTCATGAATCATACAATCTGACATAGCAAGAACCTCATAGGTCAACCTCATCCAAATCATGCATCCTGTCTACAGATCCCCATTAACTGGCTATCCAATCAAAGACCTCTGGGTACTCACCACCACCCAAAGCAAACTCCTCCACTTTGGTTGGTTCTTATTTTTAGGTAGTTTCCTGATGTTGATCCAATGTTTCCTTCCTTGTAATTTCTACTGAATCATCCTTATTCTGGCATCTAGGGCCAAGAAAAACAAGTCCAATCTTTTTTTCAAGCAACATCTTTTCAACTATCTGGAGGCTGCTTAAATGTTTAACAACCAGCTGTCTGTGTGAGTGGGTGGGAAATATATGTATAATATACTTTTGAAAATGTATGCATGACATACTTTTAAGTTTAATCCTATTATTAACATTTGTTCCTTCACTTTCTCGAGAAAATCAACAAAACAATAAATCAAGCCTTGATTGGGTCTGCCCAGTTCTGAGGTTTAAATGTTCACGTTGAAAATTTTATAATCATCTCTCAGAGCTGGTAAAAGCTGGCTCCAGCTGACTCTTGCCTCTAAGAACTCTCTTTTTTAGGCTAAACATAGTATCATAGATTTAGTACTGGAAAAAGACCTTAGAAGTTCCCTCATCTAACCCTCTCATTTTTTTTAACCCTCTCATTTTACAGATGAGAAAAATGCCCTTAGAAGTAAAATGACTTGCCTAAAGTCATATGAGTCATAAGTAGCAGAAATAGGTTGTAAGACCAGTTGTCTGATTCAAGAGCCAAGGCTCTTTACACTATAATACAGCTTCCTCTCTCCACTGGAGTTATCATCTGTTAGTCTGCAAGTAAATTCAATTCAACAAATAATTAAATACCTCCTATGCTTCTGCTGTATCTCCTGGGCTACTACTTGTTTCATAAAGGTTTGAACAATTTCTGAAGTTCTACTGGTATACCAGCTAATAAGCCACTTTTAACTCAATTCCATTTTTTCCCCATTCAGTTTAATTCATTTCAACATTGATTGTGTCTCCTATGAGTAAGGCACTGTGTTAGGCTTGGGTATACAGAAAAAAAGTACCTAGCCCCTGCCCTCAAGGAACTTATATTATATTATGCTTTTAAGATAAATATTTGTTAGCAAAGAATTAGGAATGGCTAAATAAATTGTCATATGTAAATATAGTTGAATCTTACTGCACTATAAGAAATGATGAATATGAAGAATTTAAAGAAGCATGGAAAGAGTTAAACCAATTGATGCAATGTGATATAAGAACTAGGAAAAAATATACACAATGACTAAAGTAATATCAATGGGAAGAACAACAAATTTTAAACTTAATTCCATGTAATTACCATGATCAAGCTTGTCCTTGAAGAAGAGATGAAAAACTTTATCACAATTACTTCTTTATAGAAGTGGGGGACTATGGTACCCTCCCCTGACCCTAATTTTTACCTTTTAGTGGATAAGGAACATGGTTACTTATTAGACATGTTGGTTAGTTTGTATTGAACTTTTTCCTCCTCACTTCATACCCCCCCCCATTTTTTTTTGTTTCAAGGAATGGCTCACTGGGAAGGGCATGTGTAGGAATATATTTTGAAATGAAGGTAAATATATATAAAAAATTAAACCATACTGTACATGCTCTTAATGGCTTGATTCTCATTGATCAGTCCCTCTTATATGTCCAAAAAACTTTTTAAAAGGGTTGACACCTCCTCCATCTACCTCAGAGAATTATTGTGAGGGTCAGATGGGATTTTGGATGTGAAAATGCTTGGTAAGCTACAGAATTCCATGCAGAGGTGAGAAACTACTATCATTACTACTAAAAAGAGCAGCTGAAGCTGTCAGACCTAACAGTTGAACTTTGACAGCAGTGTGTATCTGGTAATTGATATTCACTCTTCCAGTACCATCAACCAAAATCAAACAGTGTTTATGAAGATGAATTAGGAGTGTGAATAGTTCAACCCCTCCCCCCTTCCCATTGGAAGACAACTCAAAGTGTATGTGCAGCTAATGGTAGGCTAGTGATGCCATCTTTAGTGAACTGAAATAGCCAACAATAGGCCATAGAGAGTCCTGTGTAAGGTGAGGACAAGACCATGGGTTTGATTCCTCTTTTTTTTTTTCCTGTGATCACAACCCCATTAACCCAGTTAGCCACTTTGCAAATGGGTTCCTTTGGTGATGGGTGACAGGGGTGGAATGAGGAGAAATTGTGGTCTGATCAACAACATTCCCTAACTCTATTGGGTTAAAAGCATAGGTCTTCCTGACCAAATGTATAAAGATAATAATATGGACTCACCAAGCACATCACGTTTTGCTACATGGCAGAGCCTGCTCATACAACAACCCTGTTGATATGTTTGTCCTAATTCTAGTTCAATAAAAGACTAGGCTGAACCATAGAGAATCTGCTATACGAAAGGCATTGTTCTAGGTGTTGGGGGCGGGGTGAGGTCAATGCTGAGATGGATAAAATATAGTCCCTGCCATCAAAGAACTTAAACTCTAACAGGAGAGAACAAATATGCATACAAATAACTAGGATGAGGTAGAATGTGAACAAAGTACTTTGAAAATCCAGAGGAGGGAGATCTTTCTGAGTGATGGGGATGGGAAATCAGGGAGGGTTGTGTGAAGAGGTGACATTACAGCAGCACCTAACGAATGGTTGAATATCAACATAGGAGAAGGGAAATGGAGATTCTTGGTTAGGGGAACAATATGAGTGAACTAATGAAGTTAGGAAAACTAAAGCTGGCTAACAATGGACTCTTAATTTTGGTACTGTGAGTGCCCTATTTTGGGACGCAGTAGGTTTCTTTGAGTGGCAGCATGGTATAGTGGATGGAGTCATGGGGCTTGGAGCATGGGCTCAAATCCTATCTCAGACATGGAGTAGCTGTGTGACCCTAGGCAAGTCACTTAGTCTCTCTATACCTCGGTTTCCTCATCTGTTAAAATGAGGGGTTGGATTTGTTGGCCTTTAAGGTCTCTTGTAGTTCTAAATCTATCATGTAGTTTAATCTCATTATTTTATAGATAAAGGACTTCAGCTGTGGTTTTAGAAGTGGGGACCCACAGAGTGCCTTTGAACCTGAGAGAACAGACCCTCCCTGGGACCCAACAGTGAGTACCATAGACCAAGGAGGTGTTACATATCTCATCCCCAATTATAAGCTCTTTGAAGGCAGGGATGGTGATCTTTTCAGTTCTTCTCCAATGCCACATGTGAAGAATAGATAATCTTGGTTTCTAGAAAATTGAGCTCTGGCAAGTACTGCCAAGGTGAAAAGGCTTCCAGTTTGGATTTAGTAGTTTTGCATGAGGACTCTCCCAACTAAGTTGGGTGAGGCTTATTGCTATTCTGTTGAAAAGTTGATGAATTTTTTAAAAAAATTCTTTTTTATTATGAATTTAATAATCATCCTCAAATCTTAACATTCCAATATGCAGAGAAGAACAACAAAAGAATATCACATATGAAATGGAACTCCTATTACAAACAGCTTGTTTTTTAAAAGAGTATATATTGAGTTTAACAAGGTAGTAATAAAATTGTCCTGCTTATACCCCTTTCTGAATTTCTTGTCTTCTGCTTTTTAAATAGTATTTTATTGATGTTCTTTTCTTCCTTCTTCCCTCTCTCCCTCCTTCCTCTCTTTCTCCCTTCCTTCTCTTCTTTCTCTCTCACCCTTTCTTTCCTCCATTTTTCCTCTTTTCTTTCCTTCCTTCTTTTTTCTTCCTTCCTTCCTCCCTTCCTCCCTCCTTCTCTTTCTCTCCCTCTCTCTCTCTCTTTCTTCATCTCTGTCACTTCCCACTCCTCCCGCTATAGAAAATCTCCATTGTAACAAGTAAGTAGAGTAACCCAAAGCATATTGTCAATGTCTGATCACTGACTTGTCTGATGGACCTGGCAGGCATAACTCTCAAAAAAAAAAATCAACTTAGAGACAGTGTGGTTTAATTGTATAAGGTGCAAGACCTGAAGTGAGGAACATCTGTGTTTGAATCTTATCTCAGATACTGACCACCTGTAATACTTGGCAAGGTACCAAACCTCTCTGGGGCTCCGTTTCCTTATCTATAAAATTAGGGGGTTGGACTTACTGATCTTTCACATCCTTTCTAGCTTTATATCTATGACAGTAGTAAGGACAGCTAGCATTTAAGATAGCCTTTAAGATGTGCAAAACACTTTACATATATTATCTCCTTTTATCCTCACCACAATCCTGTGAAGTGGGTGCTATTATTATCCTCCTTTCTACAGAGAGGAAATTGAGGCAGCAAGAGGTCAGGTGACTTGTCTAGGGACACACAGCTAGTAAATGCTATGATATTAACTCATAGAAGAAATTGAATCTACATTGGAAGGGGAAACTTCCACACTGAGGAAATCACAGCGTTTGAAGTCTCGAAATACCAGGTACATACTTAGCACACTACATTTATTAAGTGCACTTAATGGGTCGAGTATGCTAAACCTGCCCCTGAATGATCTCATGTGTATTCTTTATGGTGGGGGCCAGGGAATGAGTTAGAGAAGCAAATTAATAATGAAAAGGTAAACTTAAGCCCAGCCCTGACTGACTCATCATGACTTCAGGATGGCCAAGGTCTGCATCTGTGAGGCTAGACATAGATTAAGTGACTATTTACACAGTGAGCATGAGATTGAGCAAATCAATTAGCCCTATTTCCCACCCTCTCAGAGCCAGACAAGGAGGATGGCCACATTCCATGGGTCTACTCCTCTGCTGTCTGCATGGCCCAGACCCATCTCTTGTTGTTGTAGGAAGTAGGGCATTTTCTTTGGTGAATGTTGTAGAAAAAGGAGAGATTGTTTTTTTTTTTTGTTTGTTTGTTTGTTTCTTTTCTTTTTTTTTTTTTTTTTTTTTTTTGCTGAACTGGCCCTCAAAGAATTCAAAGGTTTTAAAAAGTTTGAGTTCTGTTTTGGTGCTTTTTTTTTTTTAGATTGTGATTTTATAAGAACTTTTCTTGCAGGTTTGTACCTTCTGTGCAATTTATAATATTCAAAGAGTGTCCTGGGGCATGAAAAGCTTAAGTGACTTGCCCAGGGTCACACAGCCTTTTATATGAAAAGTCAAAATGGTGCCTTTTCTTCAAGATTTCAAAATAGTCCTTTTAGAGAATATGGGAACCGGTTGGAGCCACACAGGAGCCTTGAGCTTCCAATAAATTCTCCAAGTCTAATTCTAGGTATCATGTTTATACACTCCCCAGGCTGATCATTAAAGGAGACTGTGAGATCATCCCTCCCCATCATGGCTTGGGAAGAGGGTCTTTCTTGTACAGGTGGGGGCTTGGCCATTAAATAGGCAGGGTGGAAAAAAAACAGGGTCTAGATTTATGATGATCTTGGCTCCCCAGAGGCTAGTGTTTTCTCTCTAAAACGATCTTCCTTCTACACTGTCTATGTTTTGTATATACGTAGTTATCCATGTCTTGTCTCTTCCGCTAAAGTGTGAGATCCTTGAAGGCAAGAACCATGTTTTTGCCCTTTTTTGTATCCCCATTTGCATCCCCATTGCTCGGAACACAGTAAGTTCTTAATAAAGGCTTGTTGACTCTTATGATCCCAGATTCCTCAGCTATAAAGTGAAGGAATTAAACTAGATCAGCAGTTTTCAAAGTGTGGTCCACAGACTCTTCTCTCTGAGACCCTTTAAAGGTGTCCTTGAAGTCAAAGCTATTTTCTTAATACTACTAAGATGTTATTTGTCCATTAAAATCCTCTTGCCTTTTCCAGCTACATATCTGTGTGAGACTAAATTTTCTTCCTATACTTCACCCAAAACAACATATCAGAACAGTTTGAATGTAGAAGCAGATACAAGAATCCAGCTATCTTCTATTAAGCCAGACATCAGATTTGCAAAAATATGTAAAATAATGCTAATCTCACTATTTTGTGTTTTGAGAAATAGTTATTTTCATAAGGTTTATTAATTAATAATTTTATTAATTTTAACATTTTATAAATCTATTATGGTTATTTTATGAATTAAATTAAATGTTATAACTCAAAATGAATAAACATTTCTAGACATTTAATATTAATAAACATCTTAAAGCTTATCAGTTTTAATTTCTAATACAGTATGTATCAGTAGATACAACCCACATAGTGAAAGGCTTGATAATTTTTTTCTTTTTAAAATTAATTTATTTTGATTTATCAACAATCACTTCCATAAGCTTTTGAGTTTTAAATTTTTCTCCCCCTCCCTTCTCACCTCCCTCCCCAAGATGGCACGCAATCTGATATAGGCTATATATATACATTCCTATTAAACATATTTTCTATCAATATTATCTATTGATAATAGAGTCTATTAATATTAATAAATAGTCTATCAATATTAGTCATTGCACAACATGTCTTAGATCCTTGTTTTGCTGGGAAGGGTTAAGTTTATCAATATTAGTCATCGCACAATGTGGCTGTTATTGTGTACAACATTCTCTTGGTTCTGCTCAAGTCACTCAGCATCAGGCCATATAAGTCTTTCCAGGTTTTTCTGAAGTCAGTCTGTTCATCATTTCTTATAGCATTCCATTACATTCATATACCACAACTTGCTCAGCCGTTCCCCAATTGATGGGCATCCTCTCAATTTCCAATTCTTTGCCACCACAAAAAGAGCTGCTGTGAATATTTTTGTACATGTGGGTCCTTTTCCCATTTGAATAATCTCTTTGGGTTATAGCCTTAGAAGTGCTATTGCTGGGTCAAAGGGTATGCACATTTTTATAGCTCTTTGAGCATAGTTCCAAATTGCTCTCCAAAATGGTTGGATCATTTCACAACTCCACCAATAATGCATTAGTGTTCCAATTTTCCCACATTTCCAATATTTATCATTTTCCTGCCAATCTGATAGGTGTGATGCGGTACCTCAGAGTTGTTTTGATTTGCATTTCTCTAATCAATAGTGATTTAGAGCATTTTTTCATGTGACTATAGATGGCTTTAATTTCTTCATCTGAGACCTGCCTGTTCATATCCTTTGACCATTTATCAATTGGGGAATGACTTGCATTCTTATAAATTTGACTTAATTCTCTATATATTTTAGAGATGAGGCCCTTATCAGAGAGACTGGTTGTAAAAATCCTTTCCCAATTTTCTACTTTCCTTCTAATCTTGGTTGCATTGGAGGCTTGGCAATTTTTAAGAGCATAAAGGAGTCCTGAGACCAAAAAGTTTTGGAATGACTGGATTAGATGAATTCAGAGGTCTAGAGAGGTGAAATATCTTGTGTGAAGTCTGTGATCTCATTGGTCTGGACATTCTTTCCTTTCATGGAGATCACGATCCATCTACACTTCCTCACTTTGAAGTATTCTCAGCCGTGTTTTCCCGTAGAACCTCCATGGAAGATCTCCCCAGTGCGTCAGAGGCTTTGTCCTAGCAGCTCTCTATTTTGTGCATGCCAGGCCACCGCTCAGACCATCTCTATGGTGTATAGCCCTTTCTCTACATAACTGGCCCACTTTATTTTCCTGATCGTGCATTTTGTATGACATCCCTTAAGCCACTTTTTGTGAGTCCCTCCTGGGACACAGCTTCAACCCAAGGCTATGTACCTAGGGAATGAGACTAGAAGACCATTATTTCGTACTGGCTCTTGCTGCCCTATACTATAAAATGCAAATTCTTTAGCTGGCATTTAATAACCCTCACAATCTGTTTCCGACCTAATTTCACTCATTTATGTTACAGTTAAGTGAGCCTTCCAGTACTTCTCCAGTCTGGTACTGCTGACCCCTGCTTCCCCCTCTATTTACATATAGGCTGTCTTCTGTGTGAAAAATACATTCTCTCCTCATTTCTATCCTCTGCTTTGCAAACTATATAAATGTATTATTATTATTAGAGATAGCGACTGGACCTGTGATTTTGCTGGTATAGGATCTACCAGGTGGGGAAATTCCCTCTACTGATGTAGGTCAATATTTTCTCTGCAAAGTATAGTCTGAAAGAGTTGTTAGAAATTGAGAGGTTAAGTAAATTGCCCAGGATCACACAAGTAATATATGCATCAAATTAAGCACCTCAGAATGAATTCTTTTTACCTTGCCCAAGAGTATGTGTTCTTTTTTCCCTTCCCACCAAGCATTGTTTACTCTTTTGTGCAAGTTATGGGGTCATAGGAGCATACATCTAGAGCAGGATGGGGAAGGGAAGCAAGTCCTAGACTTGGAGTCAGGAAGACTCCAATAAGGCCAGTTGGTCTTGCTGTTACTGTTGTTCAGCCTTCATTTTCAAAGAGGACCAATGACATCACAGGGTGATGTCTTCACTGGTGCAGACTGGATTTAAGTGAGGCAGAGTTGCACAAAGTCATCAGCCTCATTCTCTTTTCCAGAGTCACCGAAGTCCAGTGGCAGGACAAAAGTCAGGACAACTGACGATGGCCTGGGTTGCAGTGGATGACCTTGGTGTCTTCAATGTCTGACAAGCGCTAAGTGTTCCACAATGCTTGCTTCAGTCGTTTTCATGGCCATTGGAGCAAATTGTTCTCACCTGTCCTTTTTGTCAAGGGAAGTCTTCATATGCTTAGGGTAGACATCCCCCTAACTCATCCATAGGTCTGAGGCCTTTCGGTTACCCTCAGTGCAATCATCATGTGGACTTTGAAGTGTATACAGACATCATATATTGGTTCAAGTCCATTATTCAAGTGCTTGAAATAGACTTTTGATTGACTGCACAGTTAGAACTGGGCTTGTATTCAAAAGGCACTAACCAAACACAGCAAGGTTCTTCTTTTCTCTTTCCTGCACAGCTGCATTAGAGAGAGGAGGTAAAAAGTTTAGCAAGACCCAGGTGGGGTTGAGGCCTCAGGCCTTTATCTCTCCAGTGGGACCACAGCCATGTGACCTAAAGAGCGTCTGACCCTGATGTTGCTTCAGATCCTCTTTCCTGCTTTTAAATAATTAGGTATTTTTTTTTAGGTATTAGGGATAGCTACAGCCTTGTGAGTTTTCAGTGGTTGGAATGATGAGATACCAGGGGTCTGGGAGCCCGACTCAAAGCTAGAGTTTGTGACCAATGGAGCGTAGTCCACCAGCACAGCTGAGTGATGGGTTTCTCTCTGCAACTCAATGCCAGGCCCTACAAACAAAGAAGTAATTCTGTCCATTGGCTTCTCCATTATAAGTGACCTTGGGCAAGTATCTTAGCAGCTATGTCTCAGTTTCCTTTTCTGTCAAATAAGAGGGTGGGACTTGATGACCTCTAAGGTTGATCCCTCCCAATTCTAAATCTATGATTCAATAATGGGTCTATGATCCAACCTCCATTTTATAGATAGGGACCTTCTGAACCACAGTTTCCTCATCTGTACAGTGAGGGGTAGATGATTTACTAAATTCTGTCCAACTCTAAATCTACGATTCTGTAGATTTATAAGTTTTGTAAAACATTTACAAGGAGAGAGACATGCTTAATCCAAAGGGAAGCGACATACAAATACCCTATGGAAATGCAATTCAAGCTTAGTCACTCTAAAGTTCTGAAGAATTAATTAGATGCTTTCTTCCTTGATAAACCAGTTAAAGTAACATGAGGGTATATCCTAATGGTGGAATTTCAGGTGTTGTTACCCCTGATTGGGGAAGATCTTTTTCTGTTTGTGCACAGGGTGAGAGAGGAGATGTTTTCCCAGAGCTCCATTAAATGATAGAGAAAGCATCATGTTATAGGATTGAGTTTAAACCTGACTGCTATGACCCTGAGAAAGTCACTTAACTTCTCTTGGCCTCAGTTTCCTTACATGAAATGAGGAGAGGTTGGACTCAATAACTTTTGACCTTTGAGGTCCCTTCCAACTCTGAATCTATGATCCAATGGCTTTATAAATTTCAGTACCTAAGTCTGGTCCTGATTGAGGAGAGTGGCTAGGGTGACTATTTATTTAGATCAAAGATATGTGAATAATAACTCTTTCCAACCACATTTTTACCATAGGCAGGAGAGGTTAGAAACTGCCCCAGGAGAACACAATGACCCGTCTGTGTAATCAGATGTTTCGAGAACTCAGTGTACTACTCCATAAAAGACTCACCTAGGTTTCCAGGTCAAAATGCTCTTTGAATTAGGAAACAGTACAATTTAAAAGCCTTTTACCCTCCTGCCTCTTTCTCCTTGAATGGAATGCTGCACCTCCTCAGTAATGATGCCATTTCACATGAGTCCATAGGCCCATTCACTAATTTTACTTCCTAAATGGGAAGAAATGTTTTGGAGGAGGATACAGGCTGGCTAATGGCTTGGTGAATGCCCAGGTGGGGTGATGCTACAGAGAGGACATTTGGTACAAAAAGGGCCTATGTATACCAAAATATTCATAGTGGAACTTTCAGGGGCAGCAAAAACAAAACAAAACAAAAAACTAAAGAGATTGGGGAATGGCTGAGCACATCGTAGTGTCTGAAAGTAATGCAATACAAGAAAAGATGAAAAATAATTGAGAGAAACCTGTAGGCTGAACTAGAACAGTAAATATAATAATAATGGCAAACAATTATTTAGCACATTAAGGTATGCAAAGCACTTTACAAATATCTCTTTTAATCTTCACAATGACATTGGGAGGTGCTATTATTATCCCCATTTTATAGATGAGAAAATTAAGGCATAGAGAGGTTAAGTGACTTGCCCAGGGTCTCAAAGCTAGTAAGTATCTAGGTCAAATATGAACTCAGGTCTTCCTGATTCCAGGCCCAGGTCTTTATCCACTGTGCCACCTTGCTATCCATGAGTATGATGATATAGATGAAAACAATGCTAGAAGAAAGCTGCACATAACTTTAATAACATGACTTGGATCCAGAGAATAGATGATAAAAAAACCTTTTTTATTTTATATTATTTTTTAAAGAAAGTGGTACCTAAGTACATCTTATTTAACTCAGCTTTTATTTCCATTGGTTTTGTCTGTGGCTCCTTATTAGTTGAATTTCCCCTGATCCTGAGACATTAGTTAAAAAAGATTCATGAATCTCAGGATGGGAAGGTACTTACAGATACCTTCTAGGCAGCTAGGTGGCCTGGAGTCAGGGAGTCGAGTTCAGATTTGTCCTCAGACACTATCTGCCTCATTTTTTTAATCTATAAAATGAGGACAATAATAGTACTTATACTGGGCAGCTAGGTGGCACAGTTGGTAGAGTGCCAGACCGGGAGTCTGAAGGACCTGAGTTCAAATCCAGCCTTAGACATTTACTAGCTATGTGACCCTGGGCATGTCATTTAACCCTGTTTGTCTCAGTTTCTTCATCTGCAAAATGAGCTGGAGAAGGAATGGCAAACCACTCCAATATCTTTGCCAAGAAAACCCCAAATGGGATCACCAAGAGTTGGACATGACTGAAAGACTGAACAACAACAAATAGCACCTACAGGGTTGTTGTGAGGATCAAATGAAATAATATTTGTAAAGCAACTTGAAAACCTTAATGTGCTATGTAAATGCTACTGTTATTGCTGTTGTTGTTGTTATTATTATCATCCAAATCCTTGCCCAAGTCACAAATCTTTTTTACCGTATCTCTGACAAGGAGTTCATCTAGGCCTTGTTTATATTGAAAACATTTTGTTGATTTCTGACTCTGAAGAAGGAAGGCATATTCATGCCATCTGGAATATTTTCCTTCTATGACCCCTGGCACTTGGGGACATGGTTTTCTACCTTCAAGCAGCTGTGGCCTTTGACTGCCCGCTGAGCTGCTAAGAGGTGTCCCAGAGAAATTCAGCAGGATTAAGGATTGTTGATGACTTTGATAAAAAGACAAAAAAGAAACGTCCCCTTTCCTCTACGGTAGAGAGAACATGTATATGTATATATATAAATATGTACACAATATATATAAGGGTGGGGGTAGATTAAATCAATCAAGTCCCCCATCCCACTTAAAGTTAGTAATAAAATGCTGCATCCTCATGCCTTAGCCAGGTGAGAACATATCTGAATGAATCAAACTACCCACAGCTTAGACTAAATGTAAAAAAAAAAAATCCTTGATCAATTGACTGTGGCACAGAAAGAGTGTTCCTCTTGGCTGAGTGAACATGGTAAAGATCTGCAGGGCCCATATAAAAGAATGGAACTAGTTTAGAACCTAAGAGATAAGCAAATAGACTAAGATGCCAAGGTCATTCACCGTACCCTGGACCATTGCCAGTCATCGTGACTTTTGTCCTGCCACTGGACTTTGATGACTCTGGAAGAAGGAGTGAGGCTGATGCCTTTGTGAAACTCTGCCTTGCTGAAATCCAATTCACTCTAAAGTCAAGTGATGTCACTGGGACCTCTTTGAAAATGAAGGACAAACACCAACATGATTGAGCATCTTAAAGTGGAGAGAAGAGAAAGCTGTCTCTGAGAAGAGATTGCTTGGTAAGATTGAAGAGAACACCTCAGCTTTGGCCTTGCCCTCCTTTGCCCTTCCTCAGCCTTGTCTAGATAAGAACCTTGCAAGCTTTGAAGGGTCCAAGCGATGTTCTGGAAACATTCCCTGAGAGAGTAACGCGTGGTGGCAGTGTGTCTACATTGGGAGCTCAAAACAGACTGAATGGAGTGAGGAAAGGTAAATTCATGGATGCACAAAGGGCCCAACACCACACCTAAGGGGTATTCTGTGAGTACCCCCTGTAGGGAGAAAAGCACCTATGAACCTGGAATCATTGTTTTGCCACATGGGCTCTTCAAAGTTGAGCCCATATGAGCCCTCTGAGAGAATTTGGGGAGGGAGGAGGGGGAATGTTTGTGCCAACTATACCACCTTAGTAAATATCCCTTTCTAAAAGTTGATTAAGCCTGGCTGGCTAATTGATATAAACTGATAATCATGGTGGAAAGCACAATTACATGGGATCCTGAGTTAAAATATTAGAAAAGGCACATACCACCCCCAGCCCCTCAGGGCTAACCTTAGAGCCCCAAGGGGTTATACTAGATATGCCCCAACTTGTCAGTATTAGTAGGACATAAAAAGTCAACTCAGAACATTTGCTACATATATACAAATCCATAAATATGAGATAGTATTGAGGAATAAAGCACTAGCAGTTGGGGTAAACATCAAAGGCCTTATGCAGAAGGTAATATCTATGCTAGGAAACTTAGTGTTTCTTAGAGGCAGAGGGGAAGAGAGGGTGAATTCCAGGCATTGGGGATAGACAATGCAAAGATATGGAGAAGAAAGATAGGGTGTCATCTACGAGGAGTAAGAAGAAGGGAAGTTTGGAGAGACCATACAGAGAGAGAAAGCAAAGGGAAGCAGTGTGCTGTAGACTCCAACCAATATTTTACATTTCATCATCAATATCTCGATTTAACTTCTCAGTAGTATCCTCCTCACATCATTGTTTAGTCATTTTCAGTTGTGTTTGACTCTTCACAAGCCCATTTGGGGTTGCCCTGGCAAAGATACTAGAGTGATTTCCCATTTCCTTCTCCAGCTCATTTGACAGATAAGGAAACTGAGGCAAACAAGATAAAGTGACTTGCCCAGAGTCACACAGCTTCTACGTATCTGAGGCTAGGTTTGAACTCAGGTCTGTCCTGACTCCAGACCTGGTGGTCTATCCACTGGACCACCTAACTTCTGCCACATTGATTTTAAATCAAGATCGATAAGTATCTATAGAATTTTGTACAGAAAACATTCTATATTGCACCTATCTCAGAGATATTAAGAGATGATGTAGTCTTGAGTATGAATCTGTCTAGAACTCCAGAAAGTTTTTTGGCCATTTGCCCTCCTATGGTCAGAATTAAAGTTTAAATTCTTAATTAAAAAATAATCACTAGCTGAGACAATTAGGTCCTGAAGCCATGGGGTTCAGTCATTTTTTTAGTTCTGGAAGTCTCTGGAGAATTAAGAAATGCCTGCAGTTGCTCATTCATTGGAGTATGATTGAAAAAAGAAAATCCACAGCTATGGTATATGAATGTAATGAAATTTTATTTTGCAGTAAGAAATGTGTAGATGAGAAATTCAAAGAAATGCAGGAAGCAGTTTCTTCCTCTGCAGAATGAGGAGATTGAAGGAGATGGCCTCGAAGGTCCCTTTCAGCTCTTGTCTATGTATGACTCAATACTGTAGAACAGAATGAACAGAACCAAGAGAATAATATACACAATGACTCCATGAAAAAATCCCTAAAAGGAAGTTGAACTCTAAGTAATGGAAAAACAAATGAAAGTTACAGGGAAAAGAAGACAAAACATACTTCCTCCCTCACAGCAGAGAGGTGGAGTTGAGATAAGATATTGTATATGTCGTCAAGCAAGGTTTCTATGTTAGCTGTCTTTGCTTAACTGTTTTCTCTGCCACAAGGGAGGGTTCCACCTGTAGGAGGGTGGGGAATGACTATTATGTAAAGACAAAAGGCATCAGTAATTTTTTTTTTAAAGGAATGCTTATGGGTATTACTAGGTCACTTTGGCAAGCCTAAGGAACAATTAGGATAGAGCACGGAAAAAAGAAAAGGAGTGGGATTTAAAAAGGAAAAAAAAATAAATATTTCTGGGATGCTTAATTACAATAGCATTTGCATAGCACTTTAAGGCTTGCAAAGTGCTTCAGAAATATCTCATTTGATCCTCACAACAACCCTGGGAGGTAGTTGCTATTATTGTTATTCCCATTTTACAGATGAGGAAACTGAGGCAGACAGAGGTTAAGTATCCTGCCAAGGGTCACACAGTGAGGAAGTATCTAAGGCCAGATTTGAACTTAAGTCTTCCTGATATTCTACCTGATGAACTGCCCTGCTGCGTCTACAGTTTGCTGGTTTTCCTCACCCCTCTTAGAATTGCTATTTTTCTTCAGGACTCAGTTGAGGAACCGTTTTGGATAGAAAGCCTTTTCTCATCTCCTTCATTGTTATGGCTCAGTCTCTCCTCATTATATGGTTTTTATGTATCTGTTTAATTGTTCTTTCTCCCCAGGAAAATATGAGCTCTTTGAGGATAGGGACTTTCTCATTTTTGTCTCTATATCTTCTGAGGCAACTTGTTTAGTGGATATCGAGTCAGCCTCAAAAAAACCTGAACTTGAGTCCTATGTCTGAGACATAGTGACTATGTGACCCTGGGCCAGTCATTTAACACCCCAGCACATAACAGGCAGCTCTTTCAGACTGTAAGTTACAGAGCAGTTGTGGTAAATAAAAGATGTTTCCTTATCAGGAGGTCCCTATACCAAAGAAATTTTAGGTCTGCTCTAAAAAGGTATCTTGCAAATAAATCAGTGCTTTACAGATGATTATTGAACACAATTATGATATTATTTTGCAAAACTTAGTATTAGAGGCACAATGGACAGCTCTGTGGTTTAATATGTATCCAATCTGAATATAAATTACTCAAAGAGACTGTGTCTTATTCAACTTTGTCCCCTTAGTAAGTAGCATGATTTCTGCATACAGTAGGTACTCAATAAATATCTATATAACCAAAGAAAGCATGTCCATGAACAGCACTCATTGAGTAGGAGAGGTCTATGAAAGAAGTGCTATCAGTCAACACTTGCAAAGGTGAAATTTCCCAACCAGGTTATTCTCTGTGAGGAGATCAAGAACTCAGTTTACTGTCTAAGCCTCTTTTCCCCAGGCAGGATTTCTCTTATTTTCTTCCCATTTTCACAGGTCAGGGCCATTTTAGAGAGTTCCAAGTAAGATAGCTGTGACCTTGCAGGGCTTCTAATGGTCCCCGCTGTGATCTTTCTTCCCAGCTGTTAGGCATGCCTGAGTGCCCCTGATTTTATAATTAATCATCCTCCTGCCTTAAGTTAATTGATGCCCTCATTATGTCATATTTACTGTAGATTCATTGAAGCCTTTTGCCAGTAAAATCTTTCTCTACCAATTAGCCCACAACATCCAGAAGCAAGAGTAATTTCACTGAATGATTGAGATCACCCTGACACCTCCGGCTTTTTTGTTCTTTAAAAAAACATAAATTGGCTCCCACCTCAACTGTGTCCAAAACACATTTAGCCTAGTGGCATTGTTACTTGGAGAGAGAGAGATGTTTGGTAATGATATTTCCAACACACATAGCTCTTCCCTTAATCACTGTGGACTCAGTGTGAGTGAAACCTAGGACTTCAGGTTAATAACCCTCTGGGCTGCTGCCAAAATATTTCAGATGAAAAGGACTGGTGCTCCAGTGAGGCTCTCCTGTGCCATGACTCCATTCCTATTGCTTAGATGGCTTAGATTTGGGGAATTGGGAGGGATGCTAATATAAGAGACCCCTATGACTTCCTAGAGGACCCTGGTGAAATATATGTGCATTCTTTTCCCCCAAGTCTTCTGAGAGATGTAGTCCAAAGGAAAAATATTTTCCTAAACACAAATCTACCTTAAAGCCTACTGAGGGACATTGGACTTTAATGAATCAACCAACCAGCATCTGGTGTGCTACAATGTGCAAGACACTGCTAGACAGTCACAGTTAAAAAAAGAAGTACAAGGTCAGGTCCTCGATGCAATTAAATTCAAATACTTATTAAGCCTTACTATATACAAGGCAGTGTTTTAACCTCTCAGGATACGACAACAAAATGAAACAGTTCCTGTCCTATTAGAGCTTATATTCTATTGGATAGATATAACACAAGTAAAAGGAAAATAATATAATCTTCCTCCTATCCTTTCTTCTTTCCCTCTTTCTTCTTCTCTCCCTTTTTTCCTTCTCCTTCTTTCCTTCCTTCCTTCTCTCCTTCCTTCCTTCCAAGATGGAAAAAAATGCTAACTACAGGGATCAGGAAAGGGCTCATGTACGAGATGGCACCTGAACATCTTGATAGAAGCAACTAGGTATTTCAGTGGATGGAGAGCTGCATCTGGAGTCAGGAAGAACTGAATTCAAGCTTAAATACTCATTAGCTATGTGACTCACAAGCAAGTTACTTAGACTCTTTCTACCTCAGTTTTCTCATCTGTAAAATGGGGGTAATAGTATTACCTACCTTCCAGAGTTATGAGGATCAAATGAAATTGTATTTGTGAAGTGTTTTGTAAACCTTAAAGTTCTATTTAAGTGCTAGTTATTATAGTTATGTTGTAATTGTTAAGCCAAGGGATCCTTTAATGTTAGAGTTGAGGAGAGAGAATATTCCAAACATGGGGAAATGGGCTATACTAAGCTTTGTCCTGAGATGGGAGATAGATGTCATGTATGAGAAATATATGATTGACTGGAATATAGAGTGCCTGAAGAGAAGTGACATGACACAAGACAGGAAAGACAGATGGGAAGTAGATCGAGAGAGACTCTAAATGACAGACAGAAGATTCTACATTTTATCCTGGAGGCAACAGGGAACCACAGAGAAATTCAGGGCAGGGGACCAACGTGATCGAAGGCAGGTTTCAGGAATATTCACTTGGCAGCTTTGTGAAGATTGGATTGCGGAAGCGAGAGACTTGGACAAGAGTTCTTAAATCTTTTTTTGTGTCATTGATGTCTTCGGCAGTCTAATGAAGCCTATGGATTCCTTTTCAGAAGAATGTTTTTAAATGCATAAAATAAAATACATAAGATTACAAAGGAAGCCAGTTATACTGAAATAGCTTATCTATCTGTCTATGTATGTCTGTCTATAGATGTCTGTCTATGTGTCTGTATATCCATCTGTCCATATATATATTTCTGTCTGCCTATCTACCTATCTGCTTGTCTGTGTCTGTCTGTCTGTCTTCTGTCTGCCTATCTATCTATATTTTTTCTATATCTTTTTTCTTTTTCTTTTTTCTTTTCTTTTTTTTTTTTTTAGGCATTTGGGGTTAAGTGACGTGCCCAGGGTCACACAGCTAGTAAGTGTCAAGTGTTTGGTCTGAGGCCATATTTGAATTCAGGTCCTCCTGATTTCAGGTCCGGCGCTCTATTCACAGTGCCACCTGCCTGCCCCTCTGTCTGTATATTTATCTGTCTGTCTATATCTATTTATCTGTCTGTTTGTCTTCTGTCTGCCTGTCTATCTATCTACCTGTCTGCATACCTATCTATCTAGGCAGCTAGATGGCACAGTGGATAAAGCACTGGGCATGGAATCATCCTCATGTATTTGAATATGGCCTCATCTGTGTGACCCTGAGCAACTTACTTAACCATGTTTGCCTCAGTTTCCTCATCTGTAAAATGAGCTGGAGAAGAAAATGGCAAACTGTTCCAGTATCTTTGCCGAGAAAACTCCAAATGAGGTCACAAAGAGTCAGACACGACTGAAATGACTCAAGAACAACAATCTATCTATCTATCTAAACAAGCTCACTGAGCTCAGGTTAATAACCCCTGGTAGAGACAGGGAGACGAATTTTAGGCAATTGTAGTAATCCAGACAAGAGAGGATAGGATAACTAGGATAAAGGATGTGTGAGTGCAAAGAAAAGGACAGATGTGAGAGATGTGATAGAGTTAGAAGCAGCAAGATAAAAAGTTTGCAATCTCTTGGGGGGGCAAGGAGGGGACAAGGGTGGAAATGAGGAAGAGATAAATACACCAGGCAATTATATGATAAGGGACAAATGAGAGATAGAGTGGTATAGCAGAAAGCATGCTAAATTTAGAGCTAAAGGAACTGGTTTCACTTTTTGGCACTGCCATTTACTTCCTGTGTTACCCTGGGCAAGTTACTTAACCCCTCTGGGTCACAGTTCCTCATCCATAAAATGAAAGGCTTATACTAAATGGCCTCTTAGGTCCCTTCCAGCTCTAAAACTGTAAAATTCTTTAGTAAGCATATACTTACCAGTGTCCAGGGCTTTTATTACCATAAAAAATGCTGCTGCTATAAATATTTTGGCATATATAGCACCTCTTTCAGTCTTTAACCTCCTTGGCAGGACATAGGTAATTGCTTTCTTTTTTTTTCTTCCTCTTTTTTCCACTTAACAATATTTTCTTTTTTCCAATTACATGTAAAGATAGTTTTCAGGATTCACTTTTATAACATTTGAGTTCCAAATTTTTTCTCCAAGATGGCAAGCAATCTGATCTAGAATTATATTAAACATGTTTTCACATTAGTCATGTTGTGAAAGAAGAATCAGAACAAAAGGGAAAAACCACGAGAAAGAAAAAAACAAAAAAAAGTGGAAATAATATGCTTCGATCTGCATTCAGACTCCATAGCTCTTTTTCTGGATGTGGACAGCATTTTCTATCATTTTCTTTCATTTCTATCATCTTTTGGAATTGGAATTTGAAATAGATTGTTGCATTGCTGAGAAGAGCTAAGTCTATCAAAGATGATCATCGAACAATGTTGCTGTTACTGTGTACAATGTTCTCCTGGTTCTGCTCACTTAACTTTGCATTAGTTCATATAAATCTTTCCAGGTTTTTCTGAAAACTGCGTGCTTATCATTTCTTATAGCACAATAGCATTCCATTATATTCATATATCACAACTTGTTCAACCATTTCCTAGTTGATAGACATCCCCTCAATTTCCAATTCTTAGGCAGTTGCTTTCTAATGAATCCCAAGGATCATTATACTCTCTGAAAGCTAGAAGGGCACTTGGAGAGAAAATGAGGCAGGGTGTAGCATAATGGCAAGAGCAGCAGATGGGCTGTCAGAAGACCTGGGTTCTAGCCTGAGTCATTATTAACATTCTTTGTTCACAGTCCCCTGAAGATTGAATTAATAGCCTCTCCAGACCTTACTATCCCCATTTGACAGAAGAGGAAAATGACTTATCCAAGGTTATATGACCAGTTCATGGCAGAACCACAACTAGGTGAAACCAGCATGTCCTGACTTCCTCTCTACTGTTCTATCCATCCCTTAAATCCCGATTTTGCCTCTGGACACTCAGTCACTGTTTTTCTTCTTGCCACCTCTTTTGCTTGTACCAGAGTGTCTTATTCTGCTGCCTTTATCATATTTCCATCTCCTTAGATGAACCAATCTGACCCAAGGAGAAAAACAAAAACTCTAGACTTATCGACCTTCAAGTTCATTGAGTCCAACCCTCTCATTTAATAGATCAAAAACCAAGAAAATAAGTGAAATGACTTCCCCAAATTCACGGAAGTAATGAGTAGCAGTGCCAGGATTCAAACCCAGGACCTCTAACTCAAAATCAAGTGCTCTTCTCACTCCATCATATGGCCTCCGGAGAGCCATGCTAGAAGTTGAGTTTGTGGAGTGGGTTGGTATTTTTTTGGCTTTAGTTTTATTTGCTTTGCTTGGCAGGAGAATCAGAGTGATTTCTAAACCAGATTATGACTTCTTCCATATTACCTCAAACACAGGCACTCCTTTAAAATACTCTTGCCAGTAATTTGGGTGATGCTTTCAGATAGGCGGCCAGCATATAGGCCTTAAGAATGTAGACCCAGCCTTTTTTTTTCTTTCTTAGAAGCCTTGGGAGAACATGTCTCCATTCCAAGAATCTGGCAGCTTCTAACAAACATTGAGGATGTGGATAGGGAATGATATCTTTTAACTGTCTCTTGAAATTCAATTCAATTCAATTTGACAAGCTCTTGTTAAGTATCTACTTAATACTCAGGCACTATACTAGGCTTGAAACAGCTAGGTAGCACAGAAAGGTCTAGAGTCAGAAAGACTCCTTTTCTTTTCTTTTTTGTTTCTTGATAATTAATTTATTTTTAGTTTTCAGCATTCACTTCCATAAGATTTTGAGTTTTAAATTTTCTCCTCCTCCCATTCCCCCCACATAAGATGGCATGCAATCTGATATAGGCTCTACTTATACATTCATATTAAGCATATTTTCCCATTAGTCATGATGTAAAGAACAATTAGAACTAATGGGAGGAACCACAAGAATGAAGCAATAAAACAAAACACAAAGGAAAAAGAGAGCAAATAGTATGGTTCCATCTACCTTCAGATTCCAGATTTCTTTCTCTGGGTGTGGATAGCAATTTTCATCATGAGTTTTTTGGAGTTGTCTTAGATTCTTGCCCTGCTGTGAAGAGTTACGTCTATCAAAGTCAGTGATGGCACAGTGTGCTGTTACTGTGTATAATGTTCTCCTGGTTCTGCTCATTTCACTCGGCATCAGTTCATGTAAGTCTTTCCAAGTTTTTTTTGAAGTCTGCCTGTTCATCCTTTCTTATAGCACAATAACATTCCATTACGTTAATATACCACAACTTGTTCAGTCATTCCCCAATTGATGGGCATCCCCTCAATTTCCAATTCTTTGCCACCACAAAAAGGACTGATATAAATATTTTTGAACATGTGGGTCATTTCCCTGTTTTTTATGTTCTCTTGGGATACAGACCTAGAAGTGGTATTGCTGGGTCAAACGGTGTGCACAATTTTATAGCCCTTTGGGCATAGTTTCAAATTGCTCTCCAAAATGTTTGGATCATTTCATAACTCCACAAACAATGCATTAATGTTCCAATTTTCCCACATCTTCTCCAACATTAATTATTGTCCTGTTTTGTCATGTTAGCCAATCTGATAGATGTGATGTGGTACCTCAGAGTCATTTTGATTTGCATTTCTCTAATCAATAGTGATTTAGATAGAACATTTTTTCATATGACCATAGATAGCTTTAGTTTCTTCCTCTGAAAACTGCCTATTCATGTCCTTTGACCATTTATCAATTGGGGGATGGCTTGTATTCTTATAAATTTGACTCAGTTCTCTATATATTTTAGAAATGAGGCCTTTATCAGAGACACTGGTTGTAAAAAATTTTTTTCCCAGTTTTCTGCTTCCCTCCTAATCTTGGATGCATTGGCTTTGTTTGTACAAAACCTTTTCAATTCAATGTAGTCAAAATTATCCATTTTGCATTTCATAATGTTCTTTATATCTTGTTTGGTCACAGATTCTTCCCTTCTCCATAGATCTGAAAGGTAAACTATTCCTTGCTCTTCTAGGTTGCTTATAAGAAAGACTCCTTCTTGAATTCAAATCTGACCTCAGACACTTACTATCTGTGTGACCCCAGGCAAGTCACTTAACCCTGTTTGTCTCAATTTCCTCATCTGTCAGATGAGTTAAAGAGGAAATGGCAAACCACTCCTGTAGTTTTGCAAAGAACTGCCCCTCCCCATGGGGTAACAAAGAGTAAGACACAACTGAAAAACAACTCAAAATAGTTATCCTGGGAATATAAAAACAAAAATGAAAGTCTCTGTCCTCAAGCAGCTTATGTGTCTTCCTTCCCTCCCCACCCCAACAAATTACCATGTATTTATTTTGTATATTTTTCATATATACTTATTGGTATGTGTTCAGTCCCTCTATAGAAATGCAAGCTCCCTGAGGGCAAGGATTATTTCATTTATGTCTTTGAATCCTCAATGCCTAGCACCTAATAGGTACTTAATAAATGCTTGTTGATTGATCAATTGAATTATTGATTCTACTAGAGGAAAGGAAGGGAAAAAGCATTTATTAAGTATCTACCTAGTGTCTGAGCTAAGTGCTACCTTAGCATGTGCTAAGCATTTCATTATCCTATTTAATGTTATTCTATTTAATATCCATTAATTTAAATATTATCCTACTTAATAATTAATTTAAATACAATCTTATTTATAATTAATTAATTTAAAGATGATCCTGTTTAATCTTCACAATAAGCCTAGGATGTAAATGCTATAATTATCCCCATTTTATAGCTGAGAAAACAGGGGCAGATTGAGAGGTTAAGTGACTGGCCCAGGATCCCATAGCTAGTAAGAGTTTGAGGCTAAATTTGAATCCAGGTCTTAATTCCGTTGGGCAACCTCCCTGGAAAGAAAGAACATGTACACAGGTAAGTTGTTGTTGTTGTTGTTGTTCTCTTTTTTTAAATGACATCAGGAGGGTGCTGTCTTGACTTGCGAGCGAAATGGATTTAAATGAGGCAGAGCTGTGCAAGGTCATCAGTTTCACTTTGTCCTCCAGAGTCAGTGGAGACCAGTGGTAAGACATAGGTTAGGATGACTGGATATGGCCCCAGATGCAGTGGGGGAGACTTCGGCCTTTTTAAGCTAAGGTCTTTCCCAGGTCTCAGTTTGCCTGAGTCAACACCGTTTCAATGATTCGGTGATTTAAGACTATATAAAAAATGAGGCAAAAGATGGTTTAGTTTGCTTACTTAAAAAAAAAATCAGTCAGGGAGGGGATGACCCTCAGTGTTTCTGAGAACAGAATCAATAGTGATTGAACAGAACAGAACAGAACAGAAACAATTGCTACTTACACTCACTCTGAGCCATCAAAACCCAAACCATGATCAAGTAAGGCTTGGGCTAGGGTATGTTATTGGACAATCTGTGAAAGCTAGAGTGATTTAGGTTAAATGAATAGTCAAGTAGCTCCATTTGAATCCTAAATACAAAGAAATTTGGAGGCAAGGTTGCCTAGTTGGCAACCAGGGGAAGGCCTTTTGTAGAAGGAAGCATTTGATCTGAGCTGAGAAGGAAGCTAAGGGTATCAAGAGGCAAAGTTAGGAGAGAGCACATTCTGAGCATGGAGTATATAGCCTTGGCAAAGGCATTGAGGTGAGAACTTGCAGAAATTCCCTGGCATCCACTTGGTGACCCTGTGTGCCCAGTGCAAAGTAATACACAAAGTAATAAATCACAGCTTGATACTAATGATACTAAATGATACTAAAACACCAAACTGGTTCACCTATGGAAGTCTAAGAGGAGCTGACTGTGACACAGTCCTGACGTGAGGGATGAGTCTTTCTACTGTGCCTGAGCAAAGAGCCTCTGGCCTGAGCTAATACTGGAGCCAGGAGGCTGGCATTTGCCCTGAGTTGCTGGCAGATTCACCAGCTCCCATTTCAGTTTTCCTCAAGCACTTTGTGGCCTAGGTTTGGGCCAGACTATGTGAAAAGATGAGCAAATACAAGGCTATTGATGGCTTTGGATGCAACTCCTCGCTCTGTAGTGGTTTGGGCTTAGCTTCCATTCCTCCCTTGCCTTGGGACTCTAAGCTCAGAGCTCAGAGCTCAGGTGTAGAGCCACGGGAACCCAGTACAAACACAGGGTGCTTGCCCAGACACAGAAGCTCACAGACCTCCTAGGAATCAAACCAGGGGATTTTTTCGTACATTGAATGGAACTGCCAATAACTCTTCCACAGTCAGGCTGTGGCCTGTCTAACCCAAGAGGAGTTATGGGCAATGTATGTCCACCTTTAGGAACTATGAGGAACATCATTGTGTAACCACATTGAAAAAACTTTAAAAAGAATTTTAAAAGGGGCCAAACTTTTTTTTTAAGTTCTATGTACTTTAAACATTTTCAACAGAACTGTTTCTGTCAGCAGAAAAAGCCAGGTTATAAAACTCCTCGAATTTGGAGAGCTCTTTACTGTCTCCAGATTTTACAACTTTCTGGCCAGAGTTAGTGAAGGAAGTAATTCAGATGCTAAAGAAGCATTCATTAGGAAGAGACCAGTTAGAAAGTCGAGTCAGTCTTATTGCTGAGAGAGAATGTATAAGATGTGGCCATTACTGACTGGGTAAGGAGTCAAGAGCATGGTTTTTTGGGTAGACTATCAAGGTAGTCCCACTGCTTTCCACCATCACTGAGAGTTCAGACCCAATGAGACTACTCCAATCCTCAGATTTCCCTTCTTACCTCTATTCTCTCCCTATTCTTGAATGAAATCTTATATCTAGAGTCAGAAGGGACCCAGTCTAATTGATCCATTTAGTTCACCCCTACCGTTTTATAGGTGAGGAAACAGATCTAGACAGAGATTATTTCATTTATTGCATCTGTATCCCCAGTTTACAATGCCAGGTACTTTTTGGGGGTGTTTTTGTTGTTGCTGCTGCTGCTGCTGTTGTATGTTTGCATGCATGTGTTCAGGCTATTCTATCCAGGCTAGAAGTATAGTGGCCACTCATGGGCCCATCCTAATACTGAGTACTGTGAAAAATATTGCTTCCAACCTGGGCTAGTTCACCCCTCGTTAGGCAGCCTGGTTCCATCTACCCCACCTCCACTGGAAGCTCACCTTATTGGTGCCAGACTTAATGTAGTCTGATGGATTTAGGACATTGAAGCTCAAAGACTCCTGATTTTAAGCAATCCATTAGCCTCAGCCTCCCCAGTATCAGGGATTATAGGCATTAAGGTACACACTGCATGTCAGGACAGCTAGGTGGTGCTGCAGATGGAGCTCTGGGCCTAGAATCAGGAAGACCTGAGTTCAAGTCAGGCCTCAGACATTGGCTAGCTGTGTAACCCTAGAAAAGTCACTTAAACCTCTTTGCCTCAGTTTCCTCATCTGTTAAATGAGCTGGAGAAGGAAATGGCAAACCACTCCAGTATCTTTGCCAGGAGAACTCCAGAAGGGGTCATGAAGAGTCATACACAACCAAAAAAAAAAAAACCTAAACAATTGCTTAAGAGACTTGTTCAAGTCTTATCAAAGTCATGTAGGTAGTAAACATTTAAATTAGGTCTTCTGACTCCAAGCTTTGTGCTCTTCTACTGTTATCACATTGCTGGGAAATTAACAGTCTTGATGGATAGTTTCAATCATACAATTCCCCTACTCAAAAGTCTTGAGTGACTTTCCTGTGACTTACTGTACAATTCCAAAACGCTTAGCCTCACATTTGAGACCTCCTATGATCTAGCACCAACCCCTTTCTAGCCTCATCTCCCATCACTGAAGAAAACTTGCTCTTGTCTGAATATGCCCTGAACATAGAATGCCTGTGTCCAGACTTGATCACATCAATAATCTCTTAATTGCCAAATCTAGTAGTCTTTTCTCAATTGTCATCTGTCTTTAACACTGTTGATCACTGTATTCTGGATACTCTCCTATCTAGGTTTTCATGGCTGTTCTCTCCTGGCTCTCCTATTTATCTGACCACTCCTTCTTAGTCTCCTTTGATAGAGTTTCTTTTAGTTCATGCTTGCTAACTTTAGATATCCTCCAAAGGTCTTTCCTTGACTCTCTTCTCCTCTTATAATATTTAATTGGATGATCTCATTTCTCCCATGCATTCAATTATCACCTCTATGAAGATAATTCTCAGATCTTTTCCCCTCACTTAATAGTTTTTTTTCCAATTGCATGTAAAGATAGCTTTCAACATTCACTTTTATAAAATTTTGAGTTCCATTTTTTTCTCCCTTCCTCCTTCCCTCCCTCCCCTTCCCCCTTTTCAAGATGGCAAGCATTCTGATATGGGCTATACATACACAATCATATTAAACATATTTCCACATTAGTCATGTTGTGAAACAAAAATCAGAACAAAAGGGAAAAACCATAAGAAAGAAAAAAAAACAAAAAAAGTGAAAAGAATATGCTTCAATCTGCTTTCAGACTCTGCAGTTCTTTCTCTGGATGTGGAGAACATTTTCCATCACTAGTCTTTTGGAATTGTCTTAGATCATTGTATTGCTGAGAAGAGCTAAGTCTATCAGAGTTGGTCATTGTACATTCTAAGATCTTTTTATCCGGCCCTAACCTCTCCCCTGACCTCCGGTTTCACATCACCAACTACTAAGTGGATATCACCAAGGTACCAGCTTCTTCCCATTTTCCCAGAACTCACAATCTAGGTGTCATCGAAGACACCTCATTCAAACTGAATCCACATATCTAATCCATTCTCAAATCTTGCCATTTGCAACTTTACAATATCTCTCTTCTATCTCTCCTCCTCTCCACTGATGGATGCCTCCCTGGTGCAGGCCCCCATCATCTGACTGCAAATCTAGCATTTTTTTCACTGCTCCACACCAAAGATCTTTACCCAGAGGTGATAATCGAACATATGAATGGATCAGATCTCCAAGGGAAAGAATATAGAGAAAATGCAGAGGTCACAGGACAGAACTCTGGAGAACATCTATTCTCTGAGAAATTGTAAAATCTGCACAAAGCTAGGTGTTATTTTGAGAAAGAGAGGGCATCTTTGAGATGCTTTCAGTGCTGGCATTGATTAAAATTATCTGCTTGGACCTCATCAGAACAACACCTGTTTTCTCTTGTCCCAATGCCAGAAAGCAGTAACCAACATAATCTTTTTTTTCCTCTCTCTCTTCCCACCCAATGGAGTATGGGTCCTCATTTGTTAGCACTCCAGGATGGTTTCACTCCCTGCTTATGCAACTTTAATGATGTATTTTAAACACAGACCTCCATCTTCTGCTATTGGCCAAGACAAACTGGGTCTGCACACAGGCCTGTTTTTATAGTATTTTAAATCTGGTGAATCAGTACAGTCAATATTGATTTCTGGTGTGCAGCATTTTTGGACCACAGTCAAATTAATTAAACAGTAAATTCCTGAGTGGGTATCCCTGCACACGGCCTCCACTCCAGGTTGTGCAAGATTTGGGTTGATGATGAAAAGGTCTTTATAGCTCTGTAACTCAAGGCATGAGGAGGCTGCACTATTACATCTCAGAGGTGTGTTGTGTTCCTTGTGAATCTTCAGGCACAACATTGCTGCTCTAATGCTTAACCTTCCAATCCAGTCAACAAACATTGAGCACCTACCGAGTGAAAGGCACTGTGGGAAGCATGGAGGCAGATACAAAGATAAAGGAGACAGTAGTGGTCTTCAGAGAGCTCAAAGGCTTCTCTATACCAATGAAATCACTGGTCTAGTCCTTATTCCTTGAGGACTTTTAATGAAGGAGAACTCACTGTGGTGGGTTCCACTTTGGGAAAACTCTAATGGTCGGGAAATTTTTCCTTAACTTCAGCCTAAATTTTCCTTTCTGCCACCCCTTTTCATTGCTCCTGCTTCTGCATTTTGGGACCAAGCAGAATAAATTGTTCTAATGCCTCTTCTACGTGACAATCCATTAAATACTTGACCAATCAATGTCTTTGTCCTTAAGGGTTTATAGTCTAGTTAAAGAGATAGGGCACACACTTAAAAAGGATAAATGGCATTACAAAGCAGAACGGGGCATTCCTGGGCACAGGGATGACATTAGCTCAATCATTTTATGTCTGCAGGCATCAGAGATCATCTAATCCAACCACTTTATTTGACATTTTAAGGAGCCGAGGTACTTGCTGGTTCTAAATATTGTTTACTTTCCTCCATGTGGAGCTTAGGTAAGGGGATTTTCTTTTTAGAGATTTGACTTGTACCTCCAGAGGATCTCAAAGAGACAAGTGTTCTCCAAAGGAACAAGCCTGAGCAAGGGATACCATGAACAGATTCCAAGAAGGGAGAGATCAGTGGACTTTTTTGGAGTTGCTTTGGGGTTCATAACCAGGACAAGAAGGTGGGAAGTGGTACTGAATTGTGGAAAGAGCCCTGATTTTAGAGTCAAAGAACCTAAAATTTGGCCTTTTAAAAGGCTCAACTTGACCTCCCTGGACCTCAACTTCCTAGTAGGTAAAAATTAAGGGGTTGGACTAACTGACCTATAAGTTATAAAGAAAAAGATTACTAACATCTTTCTAACAGAGCTGTTGAGCAATCAGACTGGCTGCATTGTGAGGAAGCGAGCTCCTTATCACTAGAAGTGTTCAAAGAGTGGCTGGATGATCCATATCAGGAATGTTGTCGAACCTTAAAGGTCCTTTAATTCAGTCCCTTCATTTTGTAGATGAAGAAACTGAGGCCAAGAGAAATTAAGCGGCTTGCATAGCAGTCACATAGCTAGCAAGTAACAAAGCCATAATTTGAATCCAGTTCATTTAACTCCAAATATAGTGTTGTTTCCATTGCACTAATCTGCCTCTCAATTTCAACATTAGGTGAAAGGTTACAGTGAAAGAACTTTAAGGTAAATCTAAAGACACTTCCAATATTAAGACTCCCCTCAATAAAATGTTAGCTCCCTGAGGTCAGGGGCTGTTCTGCTTTCACATCTCTAGAGCCCAGCACTGTGCCTTTCACCCAATTGTTGCTTGAGAGATGCTTGTTAAATTTAATTCCATGGTTGCATCAAGACCATTTTCAGAGAAGCACCTTAATCAGAGATTCCCTTTTCTTTGCTTGAAGTTTATGTAAATGGAGCTTCAATCACTTTGGCTAAAACCAGGGAAACTTCTGGATTTGTGTGTGCCTGCACACGCCCGTGAGCACAGATTTGGTGGGGGGGGGGGGGCAAATTGCCAGGAAACAAATTCTTGATTGGCATTGCTGCCAGGAAACTGTTACCTTTTGTTTCCCAGGAAAGCCCATAACTAAAGCTCTCTTGGACTAAGCACTGGGGATTCAAAGAACAGGTAAAGTCTCTGCCCTCAAGGATCATTCTATTGAGAGTGAATACAAGATAATTTGAGGAGTGAGAGTACTAATAATTGGGAGGATCAGGAAATCTTCCTTTAGTAGGTGTAAGCTTAGAAGGAAGCTAAGGATTCTAAGAAGTGGGGAGGGAGTGCATGGCAGACAAAGGGAAATGAAATATAGAGTTCCTTCATATTGGTGCCAGAATAACTTCTCTTCTGTTTTAATTTTCTACTGTTTTCTTCTTTTTTAAAAGTCACCTTCATTTCTCATTGCATTCTTCTCCCTCTCCCTTCTCCACTCAGAGAGCCATTTCTTATGACAAAGTGAAAAAGAAGAAAAAAATCAAGTTAGCAAAACTAAGCAGCATATCTACAAAGTTCAACTGAATATTCAGTGCTGTACATCCATAGACCCCTACCTCTGCAAAGAAGGTGGAGAAGTGCATTCTTATATTTCTTCTTCAAGGCCAACCTTGGTCATTAAAATTTTACAGCATTAAGTTTTGATTTTTGTTGTTATTGTTGTTATTTTACTTACATTATTGTAGTCATGTGCATGCAATTTTCCTGGTTCTGCTTACTTTACTTTGCATCAGTTAATATGTCTTCTTATGCTTCTCTGTACATATCATATTCATTTTTTTATGGCACAGTAATTTTGTATTGCATTCCTGTGCCACAATTTGTTTAGCCATTCCTAAATTGATTGTCCTTTTTGCTTCCAGTTCTTTGCTACTACAAAAAATATTGCCATAAATATTTTGGCATATATAGGAGGGTTTTTTTTTCTTTCTTTCTAACTTTGACCTCCTTAGAGAATATTATTAGGAGTGGGATCTTGGGATCAAATTCTATGGACATTTTAGTCCCCCCCCCCTTTTTTTTTTGCTTTTTGCTGAGGCAATTGGGGTTAAGTGACTTGCCTAGGGTCACACAGCTAGTTAAGTGTCAAGTGTCTGAGGTCAGATATGAACTCAGGTCTTCCTGACTCCAAGACTGGAGCTCTATGCACTGCGCCACCTAGCTGCCCCAGTCACTTTTTATAAAAGCATAATTTCAAATTACTTCCCAGATTTATTAGACCAGTTCACAGCTCTGCCAGCAGTGTTTTAGTGTGCCTGTCTTTTCACAACTCCTCTAATGTTGACTACTCCCATCTTTTGTCATCTTTGCCAATTCTCTGGATGTAAAGTGAATTCACAAAAATTGTTTTGATTTTCATTTTAGCAATTTGGATCAATTTTTCATATTCTTGTTTTAGTTTATGATTCTTCTTTTGAGAACTATTCACATCCTTTAACCACTTATTTATTGGGGGATGACTCTTGGCATTATATATTTGTGTTAATTCCCCATGTATCTTGGATTTCAGAACCTTCCCAGAACCATTTGAGGCAAAGATTTTTTTTTAACCAATCCACATCTTCCTCCAGAATATTTCTTATACAAAGTCATGTGATTCTTCTATTCAGAAAGCTTCAATGTCTTCTTTCTCTTTACTAGATGAAGTCCAAACTCCTTAGCCTGGATTTCAATACCCTTCACAATCTGAGATTATCTTTTTTTCACACTCTATTATCTGTCCCCTGACCATGCCATGAATTCTGTCCTCCATGGCTTTGCTTAAACTATATGCCTGGAATGTCTTTCCTTCTTCACCTGCTGAATTCCTTCCCATACTTTAAAGTTCAATTCAATTGCCACTGACTGCATAAAGCCTTCTCATATTTCCTTCCTGCTGCTGCCCCTACCGCCTTGGATCTCACATAGTACATTGTTTTGCATTTCTCTGAAGCAGACATGTAAGACAAGATCAGGGACTTTGTAGTACCTTCCCTTGCACCTAGCATGGGGTTTAATTAATATTTGTTGAATGAGCAAATGGATGAATGAATGATTACACTGTACCCTATTCCACTTGTGCCTAAGTTTATCTGCCCCAGGAATGCCTTATTTACTTACCAGATGTCCCAACCTGTCAGATGATGTCTGAAATTCCACTAAAGGAGATTCATCCCTTTAGCATTTTATTTTTATTTCTGAATTTGTATTTTCATTGATGAGCAGTGTACCCTGGGTATAGAAATCTCCTCCACTGATGTAGCCTGAAAATTCACCATTTGAAGAAGTGATAAGGAATTATTTGGGATTATTGAAACATTAAGTGACTTGCCTGTGGTCTCACAACCAGTATCTTTCAGAGGGACAACTTGAACCAAGATTTCCTGGTCCCATACCAACTAAGCACCACTACTTCTCCCCTTAATTGTAGGGTTATTCTTTTTTTTAAAAAAAAATTATGCTTTTAAATGTAAAGACCAGCAAAGATAATGAAAATACATTTACAACTATTTATGTTTTAAATATACATTTTTATGTGTAACTTATTGGTAACATTATTTGAGAGCAGAAGGGGAGAAAAAGGAGTAACCATTTGTTCATTGAGTCTCTCTCTCTCTGTATACACACATATGTGTATATATATATATATATTACATGTTATATATATGACATATATGAGCTTATATATACATATCCTTATCTGTAGTGTGACTGAGGGTGTAGTGTGTGACTGAGTTCCCTTTGTGTATGTGAGAGATCATCAAATAAACACACTCGTTTCTACCTCTCACTGCTAATGGCTCATATACTTGTTAAATCTCTTTACAGGTTCATAAAACAGTCTAGTATTTAGTAATCACATAGATTACTAAAATCACAGAAATTGTCTCACTTTTCAGCTCATCTTCACCTCAGCTTGAGCTGAGGAAATTTCCACTCCCTTTTGGGTTAGATTTCCCTCTACTAAATTTCAAATCATAAATATATAAGTCTTAAACATATTCTTCATAAATGACCATGATTTAAATAACAGTTTCAAATAGCATAGGAATACAGATAAGCATTAAAATAAAGCATAACAGTCTGAGATATGCATTGCAGATAGGGGTGGGGGTTAAATCATTTCTCTCTACCACCTTCCTCCTTACTGGTCCAAAAGGAAACAGAGAAGAAAGTGGTGGGATGGGTAAACAGAGGATTGCTTCCCTGAGTAGTGCTCCAGAGAAGCAGGAGGTAGAAAAGTTCTATGAAGTAGACTCAGATAGTCTCATCAACTCTGATCTTCTGGTTCAGCTTGATTGAGTCTCTGCTCCAATCTGTTCTTGTTCGCCCTCCCAATTACATCTCCTCTCTTCTAGTCAGCATTTAACTTTTGCTGATAATGTGATTGTTTGCACTGTTCCCTTCTTTTGATGGCAAGGGAATGACTCACTGTTCCCTTTCCCTGCCTGCTTAGCAAGAGGAATTGTGACCCGTGTGTAGCCATTCCTCCTTTTCCTCTCTGTCTCAGACACATGGCTTCTCTCTATTTGGCTGCATTACTTCTCTCCTACAAGGAAATCCCTTCCAAGGTCAAAAGCTTCAGAATATCTGGGGCATCCTGGGTAAGGAGTGCACACCTTTTACAGATGTTACCCTCAACTCATCAAATGACTACAGCAATGTCTTTTGGAGAGAGGTTATAATAGTCACAATCTGTGATGGTACTCTAGAGGTGAGATTGTTGTCCAATAACTAATGAATGGGCAAAGTATTGAAGGAAATGAATCATAGTAATCTTGAAATTCTTACTATAAATGAAATTGGAAGAAAGATCTTCCCCTGGAGAGGTAGATAAAGGAACTGGTAATGTTGGTCATATCATGTGACCAAAAGCAACAGTTTGGAAACATCATTTCATTGGACATTTGGTGATCTCATATTTCAGTGCTGATGATAACCAATAGGAAAAAAAGACTACTATGAAAACAATTGCAATGAATGAAATGGAATGTTACAAATTGATGCAAAATAAAGTATAATCAGGGATAACAACATACACAACGACTATAATAACCCAAAAGGAAAGAACACACACAAAAATGAAACTAAAAAAATTTTATCTAATCCTAATAACCAAGCTTGACCTCAAAGAAGTGAGAAAATTCACCTTCCTTCCTCCCCTGGAGAGGTTGGGAAATATGCATATGAAACACTGATACACTGTTAGACTCAGTTGCTATGTTGGTAAGTACTTAGGGACTAATTTTTTTTCTTCTCTTTTTTTTGGGGGGGGGTTGTTATGTGGAATAGATCTCTGGGTGGGAGGGGAAAAGAAGTGCATTTGGAGATGAAGGTCACATAAATACAGAAGATATTAATGCAAATTTTTAAAAATTGATAAAAAAAATTACAGCATATGCATCAGCAACTATTACAAAGGATGAAGATGTAAAAAAATTCCATGAAAAACTTGATAGGATCCTCTAAATTAAACTTTGTTACTCAATGTCTTCAATACAAAAGAGATTAGTGAGATAAATATCAAAAAATACATCAAGAATAAGGAATGAGAGACCAAAGACTTGTTTCTTTTAAGAAAGAATTAGAAGGCACTGAACATAATGGATACTGTATAACATTCCAAGAATGAAATTGATTGTTTTTGAATAACTAGCAAATGCATTTATATTGAAGTGGAATCCATTCCTCAATTGACTATTTACACTTAGACAACTACCTGGCAGATCAAAGATCAAAATTAATGTAAAGTGAGAGAAAAGAATACAAATGAGAAAAAGATATGGTATGAAATGAAAATAATTCCATTCTGACTTATTTAAATAAGTTACTGATTATGAAAATGGGATATGGACAAAAGAAAGGAAATAAACAGAGTACAACATTTTATACAGTTATTTAGCTGATCTAAATCAGCCTCTATAACAAGAAGACCAAAGAACCTAAAAGTACCTTGGTCAGCAAACACTTCATCTCCTCACTTTGGAGATACAGAGCCAAAGGCAATACTGGGTTAGAAAATAAACTTAATTGTAAAGTCATGCAGAATAGAATGATGGAGGATTATCAGTCATCTCACTTCATAAAAGAGAGAGAAGCAGTAGAGATTAAAACTAATTTAAACAAAGCTTTGTGAGAGACCTAATTAAGCAAAGCCATACTTGAGGGCATTTGAAGATGAAAACAGGAGAGCAAAGCAAATAAAAATGGAAAAGATCTAAAAAATTTTTTAAAACAAATCTTTTCACCATTAGAGGCAGTATGGTACACTGGAAAACAGCACTGAATTTGGAGTCAGTGGACAAGGTATCACTTACGACCAACTCAACTTGTTTTTCAATTCATTTCTTTGATCATATATATACATATGTATGTATGTATGTATGTATGTATATATTTATACACACACACACACACATATACATATCTATAAAGAACCTTTACAGGAGTGGGGAACCTGTGGCCTCGAAGCCACACATGTGACCCTCTAGGTCCCCAAGTGTGGCTCTTTGACTTCACAGAAGTTTGGATTCAGTCAAAGGGCTGCACTTGAGGACCTAGGTAGTCATATGTGGCCTCAAGGCCCCAGGTTCCCTACCCTTGTAATCTAAACAATTCCTCATTTGTTATATGTTACAGCCTTTTTACCCCCACCATTATCAGCTCCATCGCCCTTTCAGTGCTGGTCATTTTTTCAAATTCTCCCATGACTCATAGCCTGATATGACAAAACTAAAAGAATATCGGTATTAAAAAGCAAGGCCTTTGTTTCTGGGAGAAATTGTTATTGTTGTTCAGTTGTTTTACTTGTGTCCAATTCTTTGTGATCCCATTTGAGGTTTTCTTGAGCAAAGATACTGTAGTGGTTTGCCATTTCCCTCTCCAGCTTGTTTGACAAATGAGGAAACTGAGGCAAACAGGATGACATGACTTGCCCAGGGTCACACAGCTAGTAAGTATCTGAGGCCAGATTTATACTCAAGAAAATGAGTTTTCCTCATTTCAGACCCAGCGCTCTATCCAATGCACCACCTAGCTGCCCCAAGGAAAAAAAAGAAAAAAACAACAACAAGAAACTCATAGAAATTAGGAGTCCTTAAAGGAGTTTGGCAATTTCCCAAAGGCAAGTTCACCCTCTCTCTTCCTCCTGTTTAGCTGAGGACCTCATTCATTGTCCATTTACACTGTCCAAGATAAACAACACTATTGATTGTCCATTTAACTCATACTCCGGATAATATACATTCTTCATCCACTAAGGTTTTCCTGTGTTTTGGGACTAGGCCAAACACATAGATGTCTTCCAGGAGAGAGCGAGTTCCCAGGGCTTGCTCTGGACTTTCTCTAGCATGCCCCTCATCTTTGGATACCTTCATCTCCACCCTTCCCCACCTGCTTTCCAGTTCCCTTTTATACGTTGTCTTTCCCCATTGTAGTGTGAGCTCTTCAGAACACTGACTGTCTTGCTTGTATTTGTATTCCTAGTGCTTAGCCTAGTTCCTGGCACATTGACTGATTGATTGAGTGCTGAAGCAAACAGGAGCAGACACAGAATCTTACCTTCGCTAAGGAACTCTTCCTCATCTGGGGTTCTGTTCTGCATCTCCATCACAGTGGCAAACACCTTTGGCTAGCATATACACGCACACACACATACACACACATACATGTACATACATACATACACATACATGTACATATATACACACATATATTTTATGCTTCACTTGAAATTAGTAATCGTAGGATTTTTTAAAACAAGGTTATCTCTGTGGTTACATCTTTCAAGGACTTTTGATGTATGGATCAGAGATATTTTGTTGGGTACTTTGTTGCATTTGTGATGGCATTTTTTACCTATCAAATCAAATGCTTTTTAAAAAAATAGCGAACCAACTTGTATTTTCTATATCATTCAGCTACTTGAGTAAAGATGTGGCCTACTATAGAATAACACCTGTGAAAGCCTGAATATTCTCTACTAATGCTCTCATTGAGGATTGTCTCCATGTGCAAATAGATGATCCTCATAAAAATTTTATGTATGGGAAAGTAGGCATGTAGATCAGTGCTTGCCGATATTCTCTTGGTTGCTCTTTTTCAATATTAATAAAGCACAGGATTTTTTTCCCCTGTGCCTTTGGCATCTTTTCCTCCTTCAGATACCTTGAACACCAATCCCCCAATCCTCTTCCTATTTTTGCACCTCTAGGTAATATCTCTTATACATATATACATACATACATATATGTGTACATATATATACATATATTCGTTGTTGTAGAGTCATTTCAGTCATGTCCCTTTATGATACCATTTGAGGTTTTCTTGGCAAAGATACTAGAGTGATTTGACATTTCTTTCTCTAGCTAATAAGCAGATGAGGAAATTGAGGCAAATAGGGTTAAGTGACTTGCCCAGGGTCACACAGCTATTAAATGTCTGAGGCTGGATTTGAACTCATAAATGAGTTTTCCTGATTCCAAGCCCAGCAATCTATCCACTGTGCAACCCAGCTGTACATATGTGTATACATACATATACATACAGACATATATGCATACGTACATATATGTGTATATATGTATGCATGTATGCATGTATATATAGTCTAATCCAACTTCTTTCCCCTTCTTTGTACTATTCCTCCTCTACGACCACACCCAGGATTACGGTGTGAGCACCAAAGCTGGTGGCTCTAATGTTAAAGAATGAGAACATCACCAGGGATGCTAAGATTCTCAACAGCTAAAGCTTCCCCTAATGGAATGTAAGTCTGTAGAATACTGTACACATTTTGTGTAGGGGTACTGAGGATGTTTCTATTGCTTGACTTTTTATTTTGTAATCCTATATCTTGGATGTCATGAAAAAAAGAGGAAGGCTCTCCAGAACTTTGGGTGAACACTTTGCATTGAACTCATGGAAGGACACAAACAAGAAGAACTAAGATGGATAGGCATGGATGGACTGTGATGTGTATTATGGGATGCAGCATCTACATAAAGGAGGTCACCGATTTCATTTGAGTAACCTGGCAATATATAGTTTAAGTTATAACAATAGCTAACATACATATGTATGTGCATGTGTGTCCATACACACATATATCTTTAAGGTTTACAAAGCACTTTATATATATATATATATATATATATTTTCTCATTCTCATATTTTATGTACATTTTCTCTTTACAACAACTCTATGTGGTAGATGTATTTTTATGTTCATTTTAGAGGAGAAAAACTGGGGATTCAAACTCGGGTCTTCTTGATTCTGTCTCCAGAACTCTATCCACCATATTTTGAGTTTTATTTTGGTAGGGATAACATATCAAGTTGTTCTCAGTCATTAATGCTCAATGCTCTCATTTAGGAGTTTCTAGAATGCATCTAAGGTCAATTTTTTTAAGAAGAGAAGGAAGAAAGGAAGACAAGAAAGAAGCAAAACAGGAAAGAAGGGAGGAAGGAAGAAAAGGAGGGAGTGAGAGGGAGAGGGCAGGAGAAAGAAAGGAAGGAAGGAAAATATGAAGAAAGGTAGGAAGGAAGGAAGAAGGGAGGGAGGAACGAGTGAAGAAGGCAAGAAGGAAGATAGACAGATCACTGATTGATAACAGGTGTGGGAGGTGGGGAAAGTGGGGGGATGTCACCTGCTTCACAATTTTGCCCTAGGCTACCCTCATCCAAGAACACAAATACCTCTGCCCCTCCCAAATATGTAATCATCAAAATTGGCATCTAGTTTTCTGAGTAGGGATGCAATTTCTTAAATAGCAGCAAAAGATTCCCTGTCTTCTCGTGATCCACTCCCACCCCCTACCAACCCCAACATGCAGTTCTATTCAATTTCAGGTAGTTTGAATACTTGCTCTGCTTGAGTGAGGGCAGCCTTCACTTCCCTCCTGTCTGGGTGAAAAAGAATACCACCTCTGTTTCCCACCTGTGGAATGTTTCCTCAAGGAGACAGGAGCTTCACTCCTTTGTTCTGAGTTAGGGAGCAGGGAGGCACATTCTTTTGCTGAACCTGTTTGAACTCGTAGAGTTTTCAAGGGCTGAACAGACAGCAGCCTGACCTTGTTTCACGATATCAGTTATAGTGATGGCTCCAAATATGTAACATAACTCTGTGAAGATTTATTGCAGGAAGAACAGGGAATCAAAGGATGTTAGAGCTGGGAGAAACCCTAGGGGTCAGCTAGTTCCACACCTTTATCTTATGGAGCAGGAAACTGACCCCCAGAAAGAGAAAGTGACATTGCCTAGGGGTACACAGTGAATGCGGAGACCTAGGTCACAAGCATGCCACTGAATCTCTATCTAGCACTCTTGGTACCTCATAGGTGCTCAAATATTCATTGAACAAACAAAGGGAATGTTCATGGGGTAGGCCCCAGGCAAAACTGTGAACTCCTATTTGCTTTATTCTTCTCCCCTTCAGATGACCCTACCCCTGTCCTGAGTGTGCTCCTGCTGCCCTTTGGCTGTCCACATACCCCTACTGCCTTATTCCACCAAGGCCTACTTTACTACTAAATGTCCCAAGTTCCAAAATTACTTGCCTCCTTTTTCACTCCCATGTCCCTGACATAAAAACTTCCACTCCCTCAATTCTTCTGAATACAGTAAGGTACTGAGACATTCATCTGATCAAGCTAATTAATTCAAATACTTATTCAAATGTATCTGTGACTTTGCTGAAATGTGGATATTCCCTTAAAAGTAGCACATCATGGTCTATAAGCATGGATGCATCCTGTGTGACTCATCTAATGTGGTCCCATTAATAAAAATAATGAGGTTATGTTTTTATGTATGTATACATTCATATAGGTATCATACATATGTAAATTATATATAATTTATCTCCATATGCTTTATGCATATTATACATAATAATAGTAATGGTGACCATTTACACAGTGCTTTTGGTTTGCTAAGCCCTTTACAATTATTATTTTATCCTCACCACAACCCTGGGCTGTAGGTGCTATTATTATCCCCATTTTGCAGATGAAAAAACTGAGGAAGAGGTTAAGTGACTTGTCCCGTGTCAAATAGCTAGTAAATACCTGAGATTGGATTAGAACTCAGGCCTATCTGACTACTGATTCAGTATTCTAACACTTATACCATGTAGCTGCTCAATATTACATGAATAATTATATTACAAACCATGCTCCTCAAAAACCTTTACGCTAGGCAGCGTAAATATTATGCATCAGCTCTTCTCATCACCATCATTGTCATCATTTATCCTAGGTGGGGATGACCCCAGGAGATATCCCAGGAATCTTGACCTTAGGTCCAGTGTTCCCTCCACTTCTCTAGCATAAAATGTGCTGGTATTGGAGTCAATAGATACAGATTTGACCTCAGTCTTAGATGCTTACTTTTTTTTTAGGCACTTGGGCTTAAGTGACTTGCCCAGGGTCACACAGCTAGTAAGTGTCAAGTGTTTGGTCTGAGGCCAGATTTGAACTCAGGTCCTTCTGACTTCAGGGCCGGTGCCCTATCCACTGCACCCCCTAGCTGCCCCTCAGATGCTTACTATTTAGATGACCATGAGCAACATCAGCTCTCAGAACCTCATCTGTAAAATGGATATAAGTTGACCTCTTAGAGTTATGTAATCTGTAAAATGTATACAATGGTACTTGCACCACCAGCCTCTCTCAATTGTTGTGAGGAAAGCATTTTGTAAACCTTAAAACTTTAAAAAATAAATAAAAATGAAAAGGAGGCATGTGGGACAGTGGAACGAAAGCTACATTGGGAATTCGAAGACATTTGGGTTCAAATCCTGAATCAGCTACTTAATCACTGTTTGACCTTGGATATATTAATTAACCTTTCTGGGCCTCACTATAAAATGAGATGGTTGCATTAGAGGAACTCAGAGTTCCCTTCTATTGCTAAATTTCATATCAAAAGAAAGCAAATGTGAAGGCTCATTTGTCTTTTGCTGTTTCTTTCATATACAGAATAGCTCATTCCAACTTCAAAGTTCATCATTGATACACTTCTTAATCGGGCAGGTGGAGGAATTAAACAAATCATGTGGCTTGAAAGGTAGCAGGGTATACAGGACAGGGCAATGAATTTGGAATCCTGAGGACCCTGGTTCAAATCTTGCCTCACTCACTGGGTGACCCTGATTAAGTGGCTTTAACCTCTCTGTGCCTCAATTTCCTCATCTGTAAAATGAGAGGGTTAGACTTCATGACCTGGAGGTCTATCTAAATTGATGATCCCAACATCTGGCCATAGACTGTTCTTGTCTTTCCTTCCCAGTTTGTTTTATTTCACCTCAAAAGATCTTGGAGTGCTCAGGAATTAGTCAAGTTCAGTGATCATAGCTTAGAGGCTAGTAGGCAGCTGATCAGATTTCAAAATCACCACTCAGGCATGCAGAGAACCACATTTGGCAGCTTTTACTCAAAAGGTCTATTAAGCCTGGACAAGATCAGGGGCTGGATTTACCCTCTTCCCTTAGCAGTGTGAGGTGCTTCCAAGTCAGGGTTAAGGGCAAGAAGAGTGTTAAAAAGACTTCTGTGAGGAGATGGTGAGTTGCACGGGACAGCTTTAGAAAAAAATCAGGTTTCTGGAGCAGCTTCCAAAGAAAATTCAGGCTCGGCCCTGGAGGCCCCGACATTTTTGCTTCTGCATCTGCTGTCTGGCTCAGCTTAAAGCAAAGGGCCAGAGGGTTGGTGTGAAACTCTGTGAAGTCTTGATGTTTTCCACCTCTCTGCAATTTGATGTTCAGGGCGCCTCTAAGAATAGTCAGCCTTCCCAGCTGTGCCTGCCATGGGAAGGAAAGACGCATGTTAGACTGGAGCTTTCCCCGTTGGTCTTCATTTCCTTAGGAACTCAGCAAAGGCTGGAGGAGCCTCTGGGGAGAGCCTGCCCAAAGCAAGCTATTCCAACCTGACAGGGGTGGACAGGGGACAAGGGTAGAAACTGGAGCAACAAGCAATTAAGGATGTAATGGTGAAGAGAGAAAGTACAGTTACTGGGCAGAGAAGGGGTGGTGGGTTGTTACGTTTGGACACTGTTCATGAAATGAAAGGACTTACATGTACATATATATTTATAGCAGCCTTTTCTGTATTGACTGGGTAGAGCACTGGATCTGGAGGAAGGAAGACCTGAGTTCAAACCCAGCCTCAGACACTAGCTGTGTGATCCTGGGCAAGTCATTTAGCCTCTTCCTGCCTCTGTTTCCTCATCTATAAAATGAAGATAATAATAGCACTTACCTCACAGGGTTCTTGTGAGGATCAAATGAGATAATAATTTGTAAAGTGCTTAGCTGAATATCTGGCACATAGTAGGTATTATATAGATGCTTATTCCCTCCCCCAAACAGGGAATAGTTAAACAAATTATGACCTATAAATGTAATAAATACTGTTGTACTGTAAGAAATGGTGACAAGGGCAATTTTAGAGAAATCAAGGAAAGTTTGTTTATAAATTGATGCACAGCAAAATGAGTAGAAACAGGAGAAACAATTTATACTGTAACAATAACATTGTAAAATGAATAGCTCTGATCTATCTAGTGACCAGTCATGATTTCAGAGGACTCATGATAAAAAGTGCTACCCATCTCCTGAGAGTGAGGTGATAAATTCAATATGCAGAATGAGAAACACATTTTTTGGACCTGGCCAAGGTGGGAATTTGTTTGCTTAACTTTGCACGTGTAGCCTTGGCTATGCATTTTCATTACAAGAGTTTTCTTTTCCTTCTTTCAGTGGAAGAATTGGGTGGGATGAGGGAGAGAGAAAATAAGTATTTGTCAGTTGAAAAATATTTAATTGTGTATCAAAAAAAAGATGGCACATAATTTCATTTGTACAATGCACTCCTAGATTACTGTTCACTCTTATAGTCTTAGAGAGTTCCCTGAGGCATACAGAGGTTAAGTGATTTGCCCAGTCACACTGGCTATTTCTATCAGAGGTCAAACTTGAACCTAGGTCTCTTTGGCCGTCTCTCAATCCACTGTTCCTTGTTGCCTCTATGTAAGTATGAAAATACTGTAGAATGTGAGTATTTAGGAAAAAAGATAAAATTAAAATATGACCATGAACATATTGTTCAGTCATTTCTGACTCTTAGTGACCCCATTTGGGGGTTTTCTTGGCAGGATATTCTCACCATTTCCTTCTCTAGCTCATTTTCCAGATGAGGAAACTGAGGCAAACAGGGTGAAATGACTTGTCCAGGGTCACACAGCTAGTAAGTGTCTGAGGCTAGATTTGAACTCAGGAATATTGGTCTTCCTGACTCTATTCTATCCACTGCATTCTCTCCCACTGCACCACCTAGCCGCCCATGAGATCTCATATCTTCCTACTCTATTTCCAAGATTCTATGGACTTAACAGGAGATAAGCAACAGCTCCTCACTGTTCATTACCCAGCAGTCCATAAAACAAAACCTAATTCCAAAGAGAATAGCCTTTGAAAACCTTTACGAAGGCCAACTGCTCCTAGACAGTTGAGTTAGATGGAGGCAAAATTCTGATTGTCATTAATGAAGTCTCTCAAAAGAGAGGTATTAAACCTCTCTTTCCATGTGTGCAGAAGCATTTATTTGCTTCAGGATTGGAAGCTGATTGCTACAGGATTCCTCTTTCCACAATTATAGACTTGCTTCTTGAGTTAGTTCAGGGCTCCAATATTGCCCTTATAAACCTCTCTTTGAGGGAATTTGTCATTTGGCTATAAAATTTCATGCAAGAGAATCAAATTTTACAAGATTTCAACCTGGGAGGTGGAGCCTGAGCAAGAAGAGGTTGTGAGATTTGTATTTAGCGCTCTGCACTCTTCTTCCTATGTTTTCTTCTCTCTCACCATGTACCTCTCTTTGCGACTTTCACTGCTGCCATTTCTCTAGAGAAAGGAGGCAAAAACGTGATTCAACTCACTCTTACTAAGGTGTTAATAGTATGCCATGATAGAAAGAATATTGAATTTGGAGCCAAGAGACCTTCATTCAAATATTAGCTTTACTGGTGTTCTGGAGCACTAGATGTGTTACTGATGTTATTGGTGGTGTATGAGATCTCGAGAACTGATTGTTAAATTTTCAGTGTAAGCATTTACAACTCAGAAATTGGCAAATGCTGTAAAGCAGAGTTTGTTTCATTGATTGTCTAAATTTAGGAAAGTGATGGAGACAATGCCAATAATACAGATTAAATTTAATGGTGTGTCATACATACCTTTTTCCACCAGGAAACCAGTTGTTAGATACATACTAGCACATCCCTGGCCCTGCTCCTTTATGTCTATGTGATTATAATTGAAGCACTTCACCTTTGTGAGGTCCAGTTTCATCATCTGTAAAATGGGTTAATAATATGAACACTACCGAATTTTCAAGGTTTTTACAGAGAAAGCACTTTGTTAAGTAGTAAAATGCTGTGTAACTTAGGTCCCCTGGAGGTTCCCCACATAATCCTGGGACCCCATTCGTCTTCACAGGTTCAACGTGCGCTTTTTGAGTGAGTACATACTTAAATCCATGGTTTTGAGACTCTATTCTGACTTTTGTTCAGGTGAACCCAGATTGTGTGAAATCAGAGCAAAAGGCATTTAATTAAAATAAAGTGGCAAAGTAAATAATAAGCCATCATTTCCCTTTTCACTAAGGCTTATTAACTTTCACAAATTCTGATACTATTGGTGAAAAATCAAGTACTTCTTAGGTGACACAGTGGATACAAAACTGGGCTTGGAGTTAGGAAGACCTGAGTTCGACACCACCCTCAGGTACTTCCTAGCTGTGTGACCCTGGGCAAATCACTTCACGGCTGCCTCAGCTTCCTCATCTATAAAATGGGAGTAAGAGTACCTATCTCCTAGGATTGTTGTAAGGAAATTACTGTAACAATGTCTGGAAGAAAATAAAATATCATGTTTTTGAAAAGTCTTAATCCCCTAGAAATTTGCTATTTCATATTTAAATATAATTTTGCATTGTACTTTTTGTCTCAAATGTCTCTGTTCAGCTGTATGGAGATATATTGAAAAAACAATATAAGAATGTGTAAAATTAATTCATTTTCAGGGAAAAGTAATAAAGCAATTTAAAAAAAATTAATACTGTTATCAAAACTAAAAATATCAAAGTTGTCATATCTGTGTAATCAATGTTAACATCTGGGAGATAATAAATGAGATAGTAATTGTAAAGTGATTAGTACAGTGTCTGGCACATAGTAAGCACTATATAAATGTTAGTTGTTATTGTTGTTGTTGTTGTTATTTCCAGGTAGCTCACCATCCTAGGACTGTGTAATCAGATTCCAGTAACAGGCTGTACTTGAATGTTGCTCTGCTTTGCTGAAGTTGTCTCTTGTTGCTTTTATACAGCCCTGTTGCTGTCATCTGCTGCTGGACTACTTTCTTCACTGAGCTGCTCTTGTTAACAACTGCTTCTGGGACTTCTTTTTCCTCAAAGGGAGTGTTATTGCTCTTTTGTGAGACTGCCCTGGCCAATGCATACCCAAAGCTAATCCACACATTTTTAGCTCTAATGATGGTCAGGCCCATAGCCACACTTCTCATCAAAGAAAGGAGTTCCTGGAGTCAAAGTCATTGTTTTTTTTTAAATAATGTTATCCCCATTCCTTGGAAATTCCCCCAGGCCCACCTAATATTTAGATTGAGATGAGTAAATTCCTTTTAATTCCCATTTAATGCCCCAGATTTCTAGCACCAGAGCCCTTCAGATTACCCTGTTGCTTGAATGTATATCAAGGAGGCACTTAGAAATATTTTGCTCTGCCTTTCTGCAACTAAACCCCTGTCCAATAGAACAATGTGCAACAAAAAGGCATTTAGAGATAAATGGTGGACATCCAGGTATTTCTTGCAGGGAGGGGATTCTGAACAAAAAGACCTTCCCTTACTTTTTTCTCCCCCCCCCAACTAAAACCAAGAAGGCAATCATGCACAAATATTAAATTATGCAGATATTAAAAACCCCATCCCAAGGGCAGCTAGGTGGTACAATAGATAGAGCACCCGCCCTGGAGTCAGTAGAACCTTAGCTCAAATCTGGCTTCAGACACTTACTAGCTGTGTGACCCTGGGCAAGTCATTTAACCTTGATTGCCTCAAAGAAAGAAAGAAAGAAAGAAAGAAAGAAAGAAAGAAAGAAAGAAAGAAAGAAAGAAAGAAAGAAAGAAAAAATCCCATCCCATGGGATAGATCTTAGTCTTAAGGAATAGCTCCAGGAGAATAATGATGAGCTGCTGTCCCTCTGGTTCTGTAGAGATTTCAGGGCTGCGCCTTCCTGGTATACTTTCTGGTGATAACAGTGCTGACTCTCTTGTAGGGATAAGCAGGTAACCTGAGTAGCCCTGACCACCTTGTAGAGAGGAATAAAGTGTTCTCCCCCTGGGTCTGATGGCAAAGCTGACAGCCTGAGTAGCAGCCCTGAAACACAGACAGCCTTACAAGGACTGAGGATTATGTCACCCAGGTCTCTTTGTTCAAGTGATTTCTTCATGGCTTTTTTTTTAAACTTTTTTTTTCTAAATCTAGCACCTCCCAGTTCACATACATCTGGAATGGATTCCAGGCATGCCCCTTCTGGTCCCTATTGTTACTCTTATTTTCTTTATTAAATCACCTTCAAACTCCAGATGTAGGACTGTGCAAGCACAGCTATGGAAGAGACATTGGGTAATGGTTCTAAAACACAGTCCAGGCTTATCTTCCCCAAGTTAAGCTATCTGATAGTGAAGACTTTTTCATTACAACTAACCTGCTCCCTGCTATAAATAAAAGGCCCTGACCAAAGATGCTATAAAAAAAAAATGGTGGTGAGGACCCAACAATGAGAGGTTTTAGGATCCTTCTAGCTATTTGAAAATCACAGGGGTGATTTCAGAAACAAGTAGAGGAAGATGATTGCTTTGTGATGTGGCCCATAGGGCTTAATCAGCATTCCCACAACTGGTTGGCATTTTGCTGGGAAATAAAACTGCTTCCTTCTACTTTTGCTGCCAGGTTGAAACTCTTTAGCAAAGAATTGAAGCAGCCTAGGAGCCTAAATAAGTAACACATCAAAGGGGCACATAGGGTCCAGAGAGGAGGCTTTTCCTGAAAAGAATAGATGCCTTGAATGACTCATTTGAAGCCAGCAACCCAAATTACACAAGGAAATACAACTGTAACTCCTATAGTTCCCTACAAATGGCAGGTACTCAGCAAACATTTTGATTTTGATTAGGTTTGTTTATGGTGGGTCTGCCCCCTCAAAGAGCTTATATTCTAGTTGCGGAAACAAGATTAATACACATAAAAATAATACAATATATTACCCATCCAGCACAGTGGCTAGCCAAGTATCCCTGGCGCTCACCCATCCCTATCCTTTACCTGTTCTCAAGACTGCCCTACATTTCATTGCTCTTTGGTGACCCATCTGGTCAGTAGAGGAATTAGACCTCTCAGTACTTCCATTTCACCCTCTACATAGGATTCTCAAGGAATAAATCTGCTTTTGGCTGTAGTCTAGAATTTTCCCCAGCATGGGAGAAAGTACCAAAAAGAAGTTCCCAGAATATAGATATGAATCAGGCATAGAATGGGTAGTTTTTTTCCCACTTAGTAAAAGGAATCATAGGATGATTAGAATAGAATGTAGTAACTTATTACTACTACTACAGTCTATAGCACTGGGATCCCTGCTGGCCATATATTGACTTAAAAAACTACAGATTAGTGTTAGCTATGTTATATTATATTTTTATTTTTATCTTTTTTTTGCTAAACATTGCCTAATTACATTTTAATCTAGTTCATATCCCACACAGGAGTTTACCCAAGTTTGATACCTCTGATCTAAAGGTTAACATTCAAACCCTGCTGAGACTTTTACAAACAGATTATCTGGAAGAGCTGCTAATTAGTTATTTTACATTCCCACCTCTCCTTGGCAGTCTGCTCAACACCAAGTGGGCCCTTTTATTTCTGGTTCTCTCTTTTTCTGCAGGTATCTCATTTCCTTTCTGCCAGTTGTCCTTGCCGTGGTAATTACTTCAGGAACCATGACTCTGCTGCTCTGGTGCCCTAGAAAAGGACCTAGGTGACACAATAGATAGAGCTTCGGGCTTGGAATCAAGAACATCGGATTTTAAATCCAACCTCAGACACTTGACAGCTATTACTTGCCTCCTAGCTAGAGTAAGTCATTTAACCTCTCTTTGCTTCAGTTTCCCAACTGTAAAATGGAGATAATAATTGTACCTACCTCTCAGGGTTGTTGTGAGTATCTAATGAGATAATATTTGTAAAATGTCTGGTACACAGTGACACTATTTTATCATTATTTACCAGCTGCCTTTTGGGATTTCACAAGGCAAGACCCTGTTTCAAAGAAAAGGAAAGTCAAATGAGAAGTGGCCTCATCTCAGGCACAGGCTTGCCTAGGAGGCCATGAGCTCATGGATTCTGGCAGCAAGGGGAAGTGCACTCCCTTTCACACCTGACCCTCCAGAGAGCTAAGACACTTGTCCTCCTTGCACTTCAAGACTCACAGTAAAAGAAGCTTTGGGGTGGGATTTCCCCTTTACTCTACTCACAGAGTTCAGCAGCCAATTAACACACTTTTCATCATCATGAAGTATGACCCCTTGAGTCATCAGTAAGCAGTCAGAAGATCCTTGCGCATGCTCAGAAATGGGGTGGGGGAAATACCCTAACAGCATAAAAAATACCTGGAAGCACTCCTTCTCTCCTCCCCCCAGTTTCCTTGAATGCCAGAAATGTTGACTGAGCATGCCCTAAGGAGGGGGGGATGATATACCTCATTTGCTTGTTGAATGTTTTAACATTTTACTCCTTCAAAATTTATTAAGCACCCCTTGTGAGTAGCTGTTCCAGGTGCTGGTGAGATACCAAATTTAAATGAAACACTTTCTCTGCCCTTATGGAGCTCATAGCCTTTTAGATAAGCACAATTTATATTTACATACAACAGTCTTCTGAGCTAGGCTGTATGAATATAATTATCCCTATTTTGCAAATAATGAAATGGTTAGGTCCCTGCTCTGATTCTTACTAGCTTTGAGGCCCTGAACAGGGTCTTAACTTTCCTGAAACTCAAAGTCTAGTTATCTTGTCACCATTGAGATACCTGTGGGCCAAGGAAGTCATGGATTCTTTTTTAAAGATCAATAATGATTTATTAAGCATCTGCTATGTGAAAGGCACTGGGGCAAAAACTAAACAGTTCTGCACTTCAAGTAGCTTACATTATACTTGTTAGGGGAAAGATGGAATATCAAGCACATATCAAAAAATACAAGGTAATTTCAAAAAAGAGAGAGCATTAACAACTGGTAGGATCAGGAAAGGCTTTATATGAGAAGGGGTAGCATCTGAGCAGTTAGGGGCAACTAGGTGGTATAGTAGATGGAATGCTGGTCCTGGAGTCAGGAAGGCCTTAGCTCAAATCTAGCCTCAGACATTTACTAGCTGTTTGACTCTGGTGAAGTCACTAAACTTCTATCTGCCTCAATTTCTTCAAATACAAAATGGAGATAAAATAGCACCTACCTCCCAAAGGTTATTGTGAGGATCAACTATGTATTATTTATGAAGTGCCTAGCACAGTGCTTGGCACACAGTAGACAGTTAATAAATGTATTTTTCTTCCTTATTTTAGAAGAAAGCCTCGAGGAGGCAGAGGTAGGGGTTATATATCTACATTACAGACATTGAAGACTTTCCTTGCAACATAATGGAGTCAGGACATTGAATTTTATATATGGAAAAATAGATTAACAGGTCATTTTGACTAGAACTGAGAGTTTGTGAAGACAAATAGCATGAAATAAGTTAGAAAACTAGACGGGAGTCATATTGTGAAAAGACTTAAGTGATAAGCTGAGAATTTTGTATTTTATGCTAGGGACAATAGAGTCATTGAAGATTTGAGTAAAGGGAGTGGCATAGTCAGATCTGTGTTTTAGGAAAATCAATTTGCCATTTGTGAAGAGAATGAATTGGGGAGGAGAGAGTCTGTAATCAGGGAGATCAATTAGAAGGCTGTTGCAATTTTCTAGGCAAAGGGTGATGAGGGTCTAAAATAGAGTAGCAATTACATCAGTGGAGAGAAGGGGGTAGATGTGAGAGATATAGTGAAGATAAAATCATTAAGAGAATTTACGTGGCACAGTAGATAATGTGCTGGGCTTAGAGTCAGCAAGACTCATCTTCCTGAGTTAAAAACTGACCTTGGATACATACTAGCTGTGTGACCCTGAACAAGTCACTTAATTCTATTTGCCTCAATTTCCTCATCTGTAAAATGAGCTAGGGAAGGAAATGGAAAACCACTCCAGTATCTTTGCCAATAAAACTCCAAATGTGATCATGAAGAGACAGACATAACTGAAAAAATGACTTAAAAATCATTAAGATTTGACTATTAACCACTTGGACCACCTGGTATATGAAGGCAAGGGGAGGAATCAATGATCACTCTTTGGTTTTGAACCTGGGAGTTAAAAGGGTGTTAATTATTTCATGGGTCATTTACTGAACAATGGGATTGAAAAGAAGTAAAATAAATTCTGTTTTAGACAAGTTGAGTTCGAAACAACCAGGTGGAGATATCCAAGAGGTAGTTGGTAATATGGGACTGTAAGGTTACAGCTGGATATATCGATTTAGGAGCCATCTGCAGAGAGATTATAATTGAATACGTGGGGACTGATAAGATCAACCCAAGGAGAGTCTAAAAACAGATAATGTAGAATGAGAAGAGGAAAGACTTAGAACAGAGCTTTTGGATCCATCCATATTTGGTAGGTTGGAGACTGAGAAAAATGGTCAAACTGAAGTAGGAAGAGAACCAAGAAAGAGTAGCATCATGAAAATTAAGGGAGAAAGAAAATATCAGGAGGTAGTTGACAATTTCAAAAGATGTGGAGAGGTCCAGTAGAATAAGAAAAGACCATCAGATCCAACAGTTAAAAAGATTGTTCTCACTTAGAAGAGAAGTATTTCAGTTAATTTGTAGAATTAAAGGCAGAATTCAAGAGATTGAGAAGTGAATTTGTGGTGAGGAGATAGACTATAAGTGGCTTCTTCCAGCAGAGAGGGTAGCAGCTTGTGAAACATGCAGGCACAACACCTCAGTTCAGCCCCAACTCTGCTACTTATCTGTGTAACATTGGGGAGGTCACTTACCCTTCTGGGCTCTCTATTTCCTCAGCTTTAAAATAAAAAAGTTTGAACTAGATGACTACTTAAATCCTTTCAAGCTCTAGATTTATTATCCTAAAAATAGGGCCATGAAAGGAAGAAGAGATATAGTATAATGACCTGGGTAAAGTGTTCTAAAGATGTTTTATGTTTATGTTATGGTATAATTGGGCATGTTCATAGCAAGAGCGGTCTTCTGTTGAGGGGGAGGTAAGAGGAGGTGAAAGGAAAGCAATGGGAGATCTACAAGATGGGGATAAAGAGAGAAGAGAGGAGGGAAGATAAAGGAAGAGGAGAGGAGGGAAGGAGAGGAAAAGGAAGAGGAGAGGAGGGAAGGAGTGGAGAAGGCCAAGCAGGTGAGAAGTTTCATGGTTGGCTGGGGACAGGGAAGAGGCCATTTTGGAGTGAAGGAATTCTCAAGAGTTATGGAGTGGCAGGCAAGCCTTAAAAGGTAGGTTGAAGCCATATTGTGGAGGCTCTGGAATTCCAAGCTAAGGAGTTATAGGCTTTTTTTAAAAAATTTTTTTCTGGAAGAGATTTGAACAGGGCCTGACAATGACAGGAGAAATCTCCTCTCCCCATCACCTCCCTTTTTAAATTCCAGGAAGTTCCTGTGACCTTTATTGTGTAAAAACTTTTCCTCATTGAGCTGCACTTTCCTATGATGCTTATCTCAACTCAATTCCCTTTGATATACTGCTTAAGGTTTGGGGCAGAGACTGCCTGCTCAAGCAGGGATCCCCAGAATAGCGAGGACGGAGAACCAATTCACCCAAGCAGGAGAGGGAGTTCCAGAGATGAATCTACCCAACTTTAGATTCAGCTTCTTCCTTTTATCTCCTTTATTTCCTTTGAAGTTGGGAGTGGGGTGGGGAGTGGGTACAGTGGAAAGAGCACTAGCTCTAGATTAAGAGTCAGAGGACATGAATTTGAATCCTGCTTCTCCTTTTTCAGCCTGGTACAGTGGAATGAGAGCTGGTTTTTGAATGAAAAGAGCAGGGCTCAAATTCTGCCTTAGACTCTTAACTTGTAAGTGAGTGACTTTGGGCAAATCACTTAACCTCCTGGCTTTCACTTTCCTTAGGTGGAAAATGAGGAGGTTGGTCTAGATGACCTCTGAGGTTCCTGCCGCTGTAAATCTCTGATGCTCTTTTTCATTTTTTAATTGTTGGGCTGCTCAGGACAGACCTGCTAGCTGGAAATTTATGTGTCTCTCAATGTAAACCTTGTCATGTTCAGGCATGTTGGGATTTCACAGAGAGACACCAAATATCAGCCTTGAAGAGAGAAAATTCTCCAGGTGAAGGGAATGCTTGTGTGATAATAAGATACTCTCTAAGATAGGGTCTGAAAATTACAGCCCATAAATTGTCCTGACTGCAGATGCCATAGTGCACAACCTTCCCCCTAAGCTTTTAAAAGGAAAAGGAAACCTAGGGAGGTGGGCTGCAATTAGACAGGAGAAAACCTGTGTTTTCTTTAGCTGAACCATGCTTCCTCTATGAAGACAATCACTTTGAACCGATGTAAAACAGTATTTTGAGTGACGCCTTGTCAAAGGCTGGGCTCAGTTGATGTGAAAGGTACCAGATGGTAGAGTTTTGGTCTCCCTGTCCTTGACATGCAATTATGAGAGATCTATATGATGGGGATAAAGAGAGAAGAAGACAGGAAAGAGAAGGGGAGAGTAGGGAAGGGGAGGAAAAAGAAGGGAAGGAGAGGGCAGAAGAGGACAGAAGAGAGAAGAGAGAGCAGAATAGGAGAGAGTGGAAGAGAAGATGAAAGTAGGAGAGACAGAGAGAGAGAGAGAGAGAGAGAGAGAGAGAGAGAGAGAGAGTTCAGAAATGAGTCTTTAAAGTTTATTTGATGATACATTGTATTTTCGTCAAATCACCACAACATTTAATTATGAAATTATGTAGCCCCTGCTTTATAAACATCTTGTTTATCCAAAGGCTAAAGAGTATAAATGCCTGCTTGGGTGTTAACAAGCAACAGGCTCAATAAAACTTTCTTTCCCTCCAATCACTTGAATTTCAGACCAAAGGTCCTCTGTTGTTAACCCTTTCAGTTTGCATATTATATGAATGTCCAAAGGAGACTCTGACCATGTGCTCTTTTGTCCAAAATTTTTCAATGGCTCCCTACTACCATTAATATAAAACACAAAATCCTTGGGTTATCATTTAAAACCTTTCACAATTGGATTCCTACCTACCTCTACAGTCTTATTTCATGTAACTCCCTTTTATGCACATTCTGTTCCTATCCAATTCCTTGTCTGCAATACACCATCTCTCACTTCTATGCATTTGCACAAGTAGTCCCCCATATCTGCAATGCACTTCCTCTCCCCCTTCTATAGGATACAAGATTTATTTCAAAGCATAACTCACATCACCTCTTACATGAAGCCTTCCCCAATTCCCTTGATTATTAGAACTTTCAACTAAAATTATTTTACTTTTTATTTACTTTTTACTTTTGTATATGTGTACCCACAACATTGTCATCTTCTTGAGGGCAGGCTCTGTTTCATTTTTCTTATTGTATTCCAGTTCCTAGCTCAGTGCTTTGTCATTAGCACTTAAAGAATATTTATTGAATTGAATTAAATTGAATCAGGAGAATAAGGGGCACTGGCAATTATATTTTTAAAAAATTGAGGAAATGAAGATTCTTAGCCTAGAGAAGAGAAGATTTGGTGGGAGGGAAGGGAACATTATAGCTGTCATCATGTATGTGAAAGGTTGGTAGGCAGAAGAAACACACTAGTTTGGATTTACTCCAAACACAGAACTAAGACCAAAAGACAGAAATTACAGGGAGGTTGATTTTGGCTCAATAAAAGTCAGCAGTGGAATTAGGCTGTTTCACAAATGAGAGTGTTCTCCATTCCTTGGAACTGTTGAAGTAGAGACTAGGTGACTGGCCAACAATGGTGATGTACAATCGATTTTTGCACTGGGAGAGAGATTGTATCAAATGATCTCTTAGATCCCTTTCAGTATGATTGCTATTTCTAGGATGGGTTAATCCATAAAATCTTAATGATTTGGTACATAGATTCTTTAACTGTTTTCATAACCAATACACTAAACCATCTCTTAAAAAGTCGTCTAAGCCATGAAATATGCTAAATCAGTTATCAATATTGATGTAATCGTATATTTGTATGGTGCTTTCTTTTTTCAGTGTTGCAATTCAGTATAACAGAGGAACACCCTAGAGTAACTGGGGGCCTTTCCTAACTCCCAATCAGTGCCCTGATTAATGACTTTTTTTTTTTAAAAAAAAGTGCTAACAGTTAAACAACACTTTACAGTTTGTAAAGTGATTCCTCCCCTCTTCCCATAATAACCTTGAGCAGTAGGTACCATGATGATTATTATTCCCACTTTACAAATGTGTCTTAAAGCAGTTAAGTGACCTGTTTAAGGTCACTTGCTTTCAAAGAGGAGTCCACAATAGGCCAGTGTGATATTGTCAAATGAACACTGGTCTTGGAGTCAGAAGACCTAGATCTGAGCTCCTATTGCATCATTCTATAGTAGATATATATATAATGGCAGGGGGAAAGGAGAAATCAATACAAGTAAGTGAATATCCTTAAAAGAATATTTTTCTCCTCTCATCCTGGATTAATCATAAAATCCTAGGATTTGTAGTAGTAAAATACTTTAAAGGCTAATTGTCTTGTGGTGGTCAAGGTCTGACCCAAGCTAGTGCTCTGGTAATTTAGTTTTTATATTGGAATGAAATGACACTTGATGGTTATTGGTGAGTTAACAAAGGAAGTTTATTTAGCCATAAGAGGGAAATAATATTCAACAAGCATATCCAGTAAGGACATCATGTTGATTCAGCTGAACATAGCTTCCCCAGTGTTGGTCATGTTGTTGGTTTACAGACAGATGTCTCAGAGAGGGAGCTGGAAATCTTCATGACCAGGAAGCCAGGTCAAGAACTTGAGTCAATTCCTTTAACCAATTAAATCTCAAGAAGAGTTTCAGTATCTCTTAATTAATTGAACTAGCTTAACTCAATTACCTAGAAAAGTGAACCTAGCCTACATGGTATTCAGTTCAGTCATTTTCAGTCATTTCTGACTCTTTGGGACTCCTCAGATTTTCTTGGCAAAAATACTGGAGTGGTTTGCCATTTCCTTCTCCAGCTCATTTTAAAGATGAGGAACTGAGGTAAATAGGGTTAAGTGACTTGTCACACAGCTAGTAAGTGTCCAAGGCTGGATTTGAACTCACAAAGAAGAATCTTCCTGACGCTAGGCCCAGCATTTTATCTACTGTGCCACCTAGCTGCCCCAGCCTACCTGGTGGTGCCCTAGGAAATAGCACCTCTTTTTCTTCATTTTGCAGATGGAAATATTAAACATGAGTGGTAAAGTCACTTTCACAAAGTCCTATGGATGGTCAGGAGCATAACAGGATTCAAATGAATGTCACCTGTCATCAAATTCTATGTTCTTTCTAATATAATACCAGGAGTTTTTATTTGGCTTATAGAAATGAACCCAGCTTTCATTTATTTTCTCACCTATGATCATCTATGAGGGAGACATCGCAGGTCAAATCAGCAGTGGCTGGTAAAATTATTTCTATTTATATTGATACAACCTGAATAATTCCTTGATCTTCTCCTTCAACCTCAAAAATATCTTTAGTATATCATTGGTTTTTTAGTCTTTACTTGGGCAAGACTATCTGTAGGATCAATCCAGTATAATAAAACCCAGTTAGATGTTGGGAGATCTGGGTGTAGGTCAGTAATGAAGCTGTCAGTCCCATTCATTTATGTTCATTGCTAGGTGTCTTGGTTCCTCCTCCCTTGGTTTAGGAGGGTGGCACTAGCTATTTTTGGGGGGTGGCACTAGCACTCGGGTGATCGGAAGAGGCTTAGTGCAGGAGATGTTGCTTAAGATGCATTTCAAAGGAAGAAATGGACTCTATGAGGTGAATGTAAGGAGGGAGTGCATTCCAGGCATGCAAGCCAGTGCAAAGGCAGAGAGACATGATTTGGACAGAATGCCATGAGTGAGGAACAGAGAGAAGGCCAGTTTGGCTGGATCTCAGAGTTTAAGAGAAACAGTAATGCCCAATGAGGCTAGAAAGATCTGTTAGGGCCATATTATATGCAGCTTTATATATACATACACACATACATACATACATGTGTGTGTGTGTGTGTGTGTGTGTGTGTGTATTATCCTAGACGCAATAAAGAGAAAGCCACTTAGTTGAGTAGGGGAGTCATATTCAGTTCTGCCTTTAAGGAAAATTTCTTTGGCTGCAGTGTTTCAGATGAACTGGAGTAGTGAGAGACTTGAGGCAGGAAGACCAATTAGAAGGCTGTCCCAATAACATAGGCAAAAGATGATGAGAGCCTTAACTGAAGAGGTCATTGTGTGAAGGGAGAGAATGGATTGAATGCAAGAGATATTATGAAATATGAAATGGTAAGATTTGACAATTGATTGGATATATGAAGTGAGGGAGTTTCTGAACCTGAGGAACTGAAAAGAAAATGGTTTCTTTGACAGAAATAAAGAAGTTCAGAAAAGGGAAGGGTTTAGGGGGCAGGAGAATTAGTTCAGTTTTATACAAGATGTGTTTAAGATGCTTTACATCTGGTTTGCAATTTCTAATAGGCAGTTGATAATGCAGGACACTCACAGTTAGGGGACTTGGAATGGATGACGATCCATCAAAGGAGAATGAGGAGTGTTTGGACTGAGGAGGTGAACCAGGAGAGAGTGAGTAGTATCACAAAAATCCAGAGAAAAGACAGTATCAACAGCAGGAGAGGGTAGTCAATAGTGTCAAATGTAGCAGATGGTTGGAAGGGAGTAAGATTGAGAAAAGATTATTAAATTTGGTAATTTGGAGATCATTGATAACTTTGGAGCAATTTCAGTAGAGCGACGAGGCAGAAAGCCAGAAGAATCTTGGACTTATTTAGCTGGAGGAATACTTCTTAGTATTGGTGGGCTTCCCAGCAAAATTTCCAGAACTTCCACAATGTTCTGTGGTAACTCACCAGGTATGCTAACCACATGCATTTGCCATGCTGGGGAAGGGAAGAGGGAAAGCTGTCGCTTCTAGCTGTGAAGTTCCTCCGAGTGGATCAGGCTTCATCTTCTGTGTTATAAAACTTAGAGCATCGAAAGAAAAAGACAATAGTTCAAGGAGCAAGTCTCTCTAAACTGTCACGTCCTGAGGCGGGTGGGAGGAGAATGGGAGGGTGGAAGGGTCCGAAATCCAAAAAAAGTAACTTAAGAAGTTAAAGAAAACAGAGACTGCTTAAACTGGAATAAGAGGCACATCAAACTGTCAGCTTGTACGCTGAAAAACACATCAGTTGGATGTACTCGTATAAATCACAGTATCAGATATGATGATCACAGGCCTGCTGTTAAATGATGAATCAAATTTATGGACCCAATCACCGAGTCCTGCTTCTTAGAATCGGAGAACATGAACTAAGGGGAAACATTTAGGCAAATGAGACTTTTTGTGTGCAGATTTTTTTAGTGACAAAGCCAAGGTATAATCAGAGCTTGATTCTGGCCTTCTTGCCGTTCTTCACCCAAGAAATTCCACCTCCATTGCCCAGCTTTCCTCATGTCAGGAATGCACTCCTCCCTTACCTCAGCCTCTTAGAATCTTCCACTTTCTTCGAAACTCAGTTCAAACACCACACTCTATGTGAAATCATTCCTGGCCTTTCCAATAGCTAGTGTCTTCCCTTCTAAATTTCCTTGTATTTATTTCATATATATTTTGTCTCAACTTATTTCAAAGGATTGCATGTCATGGAGTATGAGTGGATATGGGCTTATAGGACCTCTCCCATGGGATATGTTTCAGAGCTCCTCTGATAACTTCTGAGGACCCAAAGGGCTCAGTGCTGAAGTACTTGGTTCCTAGCTTTCAGAAATAGGAGAAAATTCTTCTCCTCTACCTTGCTCAGAACACACATGGAGTTCTATGTTCACTTCTGGGTGCTTTATGTTGAAAGAATGCTGATAGAGTGGCACATATCCAAGGAGGGCAACCAGGATGGTATGAGGTTCCAAGTTCACACTATGTGAGGATTGGTTAAATAAACTAGATACATTTCACTTGGAGAAGGAAAAACCCAAGGGGAAGATGATAGCTGTCTTTAAACATTTAGAGGGCTGTCATGTGGAAGAGGGATTAAATCTACTCTGTTTGGTCCCAGAGGGCAGAATTAGGAGGGAATGGTAGACGTTTCAAAGAAGGAAATTTTAGCTTAATGTAAGGAAAAACTTCCTTAACAATTAAAGATATCCCAAAGTTAAATGGGCCATCTCAGGAAGTAATGGGTTCCATCTCCTTAGAGGTCTGCAAGCAGGTAGGGTAAAGGCTGGGTAAATACTTATTGAGTATGTTGTAGAGATTTCTTTTTCAATCAGTCACTCAACAAGCATTTATTAAGCACTTGCTATGTCCCAGGCACTGTGTCAAGCTCTGGAAACACAAACACCAGCAGGAAGAAAGATAGTGACTGCCCTTAAGGAGCTTACATTCTAGTGGGAGAAGACAGCACATAAAAGGAATCTGAGTAGGCCAGGGAGGACAATAGAGCAGGGGCATGGTAGAGAAAACGTCCAAATGCAGGCTACACAGCAGTGAGACGTTTCTAGTCTGGTCCCCCTCCTTAAATGAAGGCATTGGGAAGAGCCATCCAATTAGAAGGAGAGGCCACAAGAGTGAAGGGTACTTCCAGGGCTGGAGTGAGCTTACAGGATAGAGTACAGCTTGGGTGTGGGGTGAATTAGATAGCACTTGAGATGTGTTCCAACTCCTACTCTGAAATTCTGCATTGGATGATCTCAGAAATTTCAGCTCTCAAATTTAATGATTCTACGTGTTCTATCAACCTCAGTCTAGAAAACAATCCAGAAGAAGGCCATTGATACTGCTTTCCCTCCTGCAGCATAAATATACTGGAATTTCACATGACTAGATTTCCATCAAGAAATACCAAAGAAAGAAACTAGCTTTTTCTATTACTTTGAAGTTGGCAAGAAAGAGCCAATGGTGGAGGGGAGAGTGAGGGCCAAAAGAGAATTCCAAAAGAGATATTGTCCTCGAAAACTCCTTGAGTTAAATGAGAGTATTTAAAAAAAAAAGTGAACTTTATTTTCTCACAATTACATGTAAAAACAATTTTTAACATTAATTTTTTAAAAGTATTGAGTTCCAAATTCTATCCTTCCCATCCTTCTCCCCTCCTTGAGACAGTAAGCAATCTGATAGAGGTTATTCATGTTAAGCTAGAATATTTTTTTAGAAACATTATCTATTACCAGGGGGTCCAAAGAGTAAAGTTGTTGTTATTAAAATGTAGTAATTGAGATGATATAAAATATTCCAGAAATACTCTAGTACATTTTCCTTCAAAGAAAATGGATATCTTTTGTTTTCCATCGTCTTCATTTTCAAATATATCCTGATTCCCCTTCTCAGAGAGCTGCCGAAACACTAAATGCTAGTTGTTTGATGGAATCTTTCTGAGTCAACTATATTCTCATCATATGGGCAACATAGCAAAAACTATCAGATACTGGCCCTAAATGGACTTCCATAAACCCCTTGTGGACAAGTTTCCACTTGGTGAAATTAAGGCTAACACTTGAAATAATTAGGAAACAGTAAGAACCCATGTGTGAAGGCAGTATGATATAATGGATAAAGAGTTGGCCTTGATTCTTTGAAGACATACATTCAAGCATCACTTCTTACATATATTGGTTGTGTGACCCTGGCCAAGTAATTCATCCTCTAAGTAACATTGGACAACTATTTAAGACAGTAAGTTATACAAAAGTTGGTGGCATGCATTCAAAGAGGAAGTTCCTCACCTGAAGCTCCCTCTACCAATGAAGTCACAGGGCCAATAGCTTTCGGGATGTAATGGGAGAGTGGGATTGGGCAATAAGGGCCTGGTCTTTTTGAGAATGCTCAAAGTCCTCTGCTTAATTCAATTCTCACTTGGACTTCAGGGCATATGTAGGTAAGTGTTATTTCCAGTCTGCTTACCATGTGGACAACAGGATCTTTTTGATTGCCTACTGAGCTAGAACTGAGAATGCTTATAAAAGACATTAACAGATGGGTCAGGCCCTCTTTCATGCTGGTTGCATTTGAGTTAGGATGACTATAAGCCTCTGGGGAAGAGAGAGATATTGGGTCATTTTTTTTCCCACCCAGGTTTTACACATGGCCTTGAACACAGAGCATATTTGTTTGCTTGGCTGGTTTTATTTATTTTGCTTTCATTTGTTCTTTCCTTCTCTTAGGTAAGGAAGTATCAGTTAGGCTCAGGGGCCTGACTTTTCTGGGAGAGTAGGCATTGGAATAAGGATCCTCAGAGCTTATTTGAGTCACACTTATAATTAAGAACTGTTCAACATATCAACACATACTAGAACCCTATGGTATTAAATAGAAGAACTACTGCGGTCACTCGACAGATGAGAGATAATAGATGACAGATATAGATGATATAGAGGCAACTAGGTGTTGCAGTAGATAGAGCACTAGCCCTGAAGTCAGGAAGATGAGTCTTCCTGAGTTCAAATCTGGCGTCAGGCACTTACTAGCTGTGTGACCCTGGGCAAGTCACTTAACCTTGTTTGCCTCAGTTTCCTTATCTGTAAAAGGAGATGAAGAAGGAAATAATGAACCATTCTAATATCTTTGTCAAAAAAAAACCCCAAATGGGGTCATGAAGAGTCAGACATGACTGAAATGCCTGAACAACAACAACATAGATGATGTACAGATATACATATAGAAACAGATGCAGAGCTATAGAGACAATATAATGACATAGTTATATAGATAGTCCCTAAGAATTATATCTATTTCAACCAGATTATCTTTCAACTTTACCCCACTCAAAACCAGCATTGGCCAGCCTACTCTGAAATACATAGTTGATCACAGTGATTGTCATAGTATGGCTAAGATAGGACCGCCAGATTCAAGAGCAAGGAGATGTGTTAGTTTTGTAGGGACAAGCGGGTGGAAAATTCTACAAATTGTCCTTAGTAAAGGATATGCAGTGTGGTGAAAGCTGGGGCTATCACCAAGAACTTGATTCAAATCCTATCTTTGATGCATATTGACTATGACCCTTTCAAGGTTGTGACCCTTCTTTAACCTCTCACTGTTCTCAGTAACATTTTAAGACCATAAGTTGCAAAGAAGATGCTGATTTGCATTGGTAGAGAAGGAATTTCATTATCCAGGAGCTCTCTATGCCAATAGTTATGGTTTCTTAGAGAATATCTATATTTGTATCTGTATCCTCATCCATATCTATAGCCATATCTACAGCTGTATCTGTGTCTGTATCTATATTTGTATTTATATCTATGTCCATCTGTATCCATATCCATATCTATATCTGTATCTATTTCTATCTATCAATAGGTCCAGTAGTTATTGCTATTCTTCATAAAGGAACTCTCTTCGAAACTACTTTTAGGGATTCTCCCTCCCCCAAATTCCCCCAGGTTTCCTAGGTTTCTGTCACCAAAATTCTCTATTAGTATGATCTTAGTTACAGTGCTGACCAAGGATAAATGTAGATGCAACTAGTGGATGATTGTCCAGAGGTAACCAAAGAACTCTGGCAGGATATGCCTATCAAGACCATTTTCCAAAGAGTAACATGATAGAAACTCCCTACCTAATTTCCCAGACTATAGCCCAAGGTAGACCAGCACTGGAGTAACCCAATGGGCCACTGGGTTGTGGAACTAACTGGGAAGGGTGAAGCTTGAGCAATGTCTTTCTCATTTAGGCACTGGCAGGTTTTCTGGTAGGTCTATGTGTGCCAAGTATCCCGGGTGGGTGTATAGAACCACCAAAAGATAAATTGGACCCCTCTTGCTGCCAAAGCAAGGTAGGTTATTTACACATGGTTTTGGATGTTTAAGTGCTGAATTACAAAGGATCAATTTAAAGACCATCTCAGGATATCTTTTCTACTGTGATCTTATATTTCTGGAGATTATTTCATCTTTTTTTTTTGAATCCCCATTGCCTAGTATGGTATCTGGTACACAAAAGGTACCAGATAAGCTTAATAGATGCTTGTTGATTGATTGTCTATGCTCCATTTTTCCAATAAGACTATAATTCTATTGTGGGCAAGTTCTCAAAGCAAAGCAGGTATTTAAATACTAATTGATTTTCTACCTTTTTTGGGTATTCTGGTAAGCTTCATGAAGGCAAGGACAACATCTTAAATACACTTTGTATCTGCCCCAGTGCCTCATAGCCCCAAATATGAGGTGAGTGTTTGCTAGATTGAATTGTTGACTGGTTTTTGGCAAATATGGGTTCTTTACTACCGCCTTGCCATCAGTTGCTACTTGCCTTGGGATAGTAGAAAGGGAGTTGTCTGCCAGATAACATGACTCCTTTTTTTCCATGTCACTAAGTGCTTTATGACTATGCTCTCATTAATCAGTGTTCCTGTGAGAAGGAAAAGTGCCAAATTATGATTATCCTCATTTTCCTGAAGGGGAAACTGCAGGCTTTGTGTCTTTGAATAAGTCACCTAACCCCTCCCTGCTTTAATCAGAACCCAGCCAGGGCCCTATCCATTAGACAGTTGTTAATGGAGGGGAGGGAGAATCTTTCCACACAATTCTTGCCAAATAATCCTCACTAGAGAGATCCATGCTGCCCTCTTTATGCTCCCTTGATAAGTATCCCTGTTTGTTACAAATCAGTCCACCCTAAGTGATTAATAGTGAAGAAAGATTCAAGATTGGAGGAGCCTCAAAAGTATCAAATGCTTCCAATAATCCCCTCCTTTGACTTCATCCTTGTAGTTCTCAACACCTCCTTCATAATGGCCTTGTACTCTACCTCCCACTCTGGCTGCCACCCTGGTCCCTAAGAGGCAGCTGTTTTGAATGGGTCAGAAAGAAAGTTATACTTAAGAGTAGAGCTGAAGAACAATTCAAGTAGAGTGAGACCTAAGGGCCTACAAAAGTAGAAAATTTCGTTCCAAAGAATCAGAAGATCGATTGAGACCTTTCAAGGTCAACTGGGACATTTCCCTGTCTCCATGAGAATAGAGTTGTTTCAGACAGATGGAATGAAGTGTGATATAGTGGAAGGCACAGTGGTTTTAGAGACAGTCCTGAGGCCAAATCCTACCTTTAATCATCACTACCTGTATGACCTTGTACAAGTCCTTTAACCTGCCTGGCCTTAGTTTCCTAAAACATAAAATGAGAAGTTTGGACTACATAGTTTCTGTGGTTCTTTCCAGCTTTAAACCTATGACCTCTATTTTAGAGAAGATTCTATAATCCATCCTCATGTGGAGTACCCTTCTGAAATTTAGCGCCCTCTCTAGTCGCTATTTTCCTGTTTTGGCAAGCTCATTTTTATATTGTGTCCCTTCTTTGATAATACAACTAGATAAAGATTTGGCACAGAGAGGGCTTATCATGGAAACCAGATGGAATGGCTTACAAATATTAATGCTTATGGGCCAAAAGGTCAGGTGATGTAGTCTCAGGACTCATTGACCTATCAGTAAATGAAGGATAGGGAAGAGAAGGTCAGGGACCAAACAGAAGAGCTTAAGGATCTAGTTTATCTGGTTAATATTTAAGGGATATTATGAGTTTTTTTTTTCTCCTTTACAAAGCCTATTACCAACTTCTCCAGATGACTCAGGAGACAACCTCAATTGTTCCATCTGTTTCCTGTTCCTTCATTAAAAAACATCTCTTCCTTAAGTTACATGATCATGAGTTCCTTTTCTTGCTTGCCCTTGACCATTTATGATTTCAAGATTAAGCATAAGGTGTTTACATGTATACATGTATGTATATGTACACATATGCATGTGTGTGTACCTATATAGGTATATATATACCTATATAAACACACCTTTATACTCACAAATAGACAAATGTATGTATGGACATATACAAATGCATATACATGTGCATATACAAGGTGTCCATATGTAACTTTATGTAATTATACAATTATACACATAACTATAATAATGTACAATAATCTATATAGTTATATGTTTTTCATAAAAAGGCTCACAAATATTCCTTCTTTGCTTCTAATAACATTCTGATCAATGTAGCGAGTATTGCCTATAAAATTCTGTCTTCCCCACCCCCCCTTTCTCTCTGTGTGTGTGTGTGTGTGTGTGTGTGTGTGTGTGTGAGAGTTTTATGAATTTTAATCCCTTAATTTTCAATCAGGTCTGAGGGTTAGTAATTGGGTTCTTCAGTTGTTATATGGCCAGCTTAAATAATGAGTCCAGTGCTGAGCATGCAATGTTTTTGAGTCTTCAGGGGGTAGTCAAGTGACTAAATCAGAATTACAGTGAAGTGCAATGTGGGAGTCGGGCAGCTAGGGGTGGTGGGTGTGAAGGGAGGGGGATGAAAAAATATCAAAAGCTACAAATACCTCTAGGCTAGAGATTTTATCTTTTGCTTTGTCTTGAAGAGAAAGGTCCCTTCCAAGCTCTTCCCTGAAATTCCCCCCCTCCTTTTTTAACACTGATATTCTTTCAATGACCCAATAAGACTCTGAATCATGTTGTTGTTATTCAATAGTTCAATCACGTCTGACTCTTCATGACTCCATTGACCATGGCATGCCAATCCCTTCTATTCTCCACTATCTCTCAAAGTCTTTCCAAGTTCATGTTCACTGCTTTCATGACACCATCTATACATGTCATTCTCTTCCATCCCCCTTTTTCCTTCTGCCTTCAATCTTTCCCAAAACAGGGTCTTTTCCAATGAGTCCCATCTTCTCATTATGTGGTCAAAGTGTTTAAGCTTCAGCTTCAGTATTTTACCTTCCAGTGAAAAGCCTAATTAATTTCTTTAAGTATTGACTAATTTGATCTCCTTGCTGTCCAAGGGACTCTCCAAAGTCTTCTCTAGAACCACAATTTGAAAGCATCAATTCTGCGGCACTCGGCTTTCCTTATAATCCAGCTCTCACAGCCATACATTGCTACTGGAAAAATTATAGCTTTGACTATACAGACCTTTATCAGCAAGGTGATGTCTCTGCTTTTTAGTATGCTCTCTAGATTTACCATAGCTTTCCTTCCAAGAAGCAAACATCTTTCAATTTCATGGCTGCATTTGCTGTTTGCAATGATCTTTGAGTCCAAGAATATAAAGTCTGATACTGCTTCTCTCTCTATTTGCCAGGCAGCGATGGGACCACTTGCCAAGATCTTAGTGTTTTTTTTTAATAGTTTTGAGCCAGCTTTTCTACTCTCCTCTTTCACCCTTATCAAGAGGCTTCTTAATTCCTCTTCACTTTCTGTCATCAGAGTAGTATCATCTGCATATCTGAGATTGTTGATATTTCTCCTGGCAACCTTAATTCAAGTTTTTGATTCAGCCAGCCTGGCATTTCTCACAATGTACTTAAGTTAAATAAATAAGGTGACAATACATAGCCTTGTTGTATTCCTTTTCCAATCTTAAACCAATCAGTTGTTCCATGTTTAGTTCTGACTGTTGCTTCTTGGATTGCATACAGGTTCCTCTGGAGATCACTATGGTCTTTAAAGAAATGAAGTTGAAGAAGAATCCAAAGGACAATGGATAAGAATGATGGGTGTTAACAGGCCACAGCACTTTTCAAACAAAGAATTATTAGAGTATATGGTAATAAAAGTTGTCATCAAAGAACTATGTGACCAGAAAAGAAGATGGGCTGGTCATGTAACAAGAGAGATGGAGGGGTGGAGAAAGGAAGGGAGAGATAACTGATGGAACAGTTTCTATGTTCCATAGTATCCTCATGATATTGAGAGAAATTGAAGATGGCCTCCAACATGTTGGGAGGATCCCTTTTGGTCATCTGATGGGAGGACATGGATGACAATTTTGTAGGTTGAGGATAGGCAGGAATGGAAAGCTGTAATCTGAATCATTAAAGGGAATACTCATACTATGGCATCATAGATAAGTCAGTCAATTAACAAGAATTTACTTGCACCAGGCACTAAGCTAGATACAAGAACAAAAATTAAATAGTCCTTACCCTTAAGGAGTTTAAATTCTGTAGGGCAAGAGGTTCCTAACCTGGGATCCTTTACCTTGTTTTAAAAGTATATAATGTTTACTATTTCAATATAATTAGTTTCCTTTATAATCCTATGTCTTTTATTTTATGTATGAAAAACATTATTCTGAGAAGGGGTCCACAGACTTAACCAGATGTCCATGACACAAAAATTATTCAGAAACCCTATTACAGGGAAAACAACATGTACTCATATTGTTAAATACAAACTATATACAAAGTATGAACAAACAAAGCCTGGTAGTTTGTGAAGTTGGTTTAGCCCCTGGGGGAATCAGGAAAGGTCTCATTTGAGAAGTAGGGTATAAACTAAGCATGGAAGGAAACTGGGGATTCCAAGAGGTAGAGATGAGGAGAGATTGAACTCTAGGTATGTTGAACATTGGCACACAGAGAGGCTGAGGAGCTCTATCCACTGAGCCACTTAGCTTTCATATTGCAACATTAAAAGGGAAGCATCCTCTTAATTGAATAAGGAAACAACACTAAGTAATAAAACAACCACCTCATGGAAATCAGCACTGAAAATGTCCGAGGCTCTATTCTATTCTAGAGCTTCTCGGTCAATCTCCCTAGTGTCAGGCGGCATGGTACAACCGAAGGGAATACAATGTGAAGTAGGAGGACCAGTTTTTCATTCTGACTCTATTTCTTGCTAACTGTATGACCTTGGCTGAATCACTTAATCTCTTTGGACCTCAGTTTTCTACTCTGTAAATTGGGGGAATTATACTAGTAGATCAGGGGTTCTTAACCTGTGAACTTAAAACAATTTCTATAACTATTTCAATATAACTGTTTTTCTTTGTAATTCTATGTATTTTGTTGTATGAATTTAAAACGATTATTCTGAGAAGGTATGCGTAGATGTTACCAGACTGTCAAAGGGGTTTATGACCTCCCCCCCAAAAAAGATTAAAAACCTTGGTACTAGATTCTTTTTAGCTATAAATACTCTTATCCCTCCTAGTTGTCTGAGTTTTCAGCCTCTTCAATTTATATTTTTGGTTAAATTTCATATTCTCCTCGCTCTACCCCAACATAAAATGAATAGAATACAAGCATCTGGAAGGTAGGGACTGTTTTCCATTTCATCTTTGTACTTGTAGTACCTAGCATGGTGGTTTTCACATTGTAGACACCCTATAAATATATGCTCAACTGAATTAAATCCTCTGGGAGATGAAATTCTCTTTCTGCCTTCTTCATGGCCTCTCAGCCATCATTTTTTGAGAGCTGTTGGAGAAAGAGCAGATCCACTGACCTCTCCCAAAAGCAGATGAATTAAGACATTGGTTTGACAAGATAACTCCGTTTCCAAGATTCCAAGGTAACCCAGATACTCATTCTTCCTTCCTCCCATCTAGTATTCTTTGGGATCTCAGAATTTTCCCCCAAAGACCCCAATTTTGCTTTTCCCCTTTCTGTTCAGTGTCCTGGACTGCCTGCACACCCACTAGGGATGCCTCGCCTTCCTCTGAGGTTCTGACTGAATTGTTTTTGGCACTTAAATTGTTCCAGGTTACGTTTTTTTTGTCTTTCCCTCAGAGAGACAAAACTTAGATCCTCACTCACAGGAAATACAAGCAGGGAATCCTATTTCCCCACCACACTTCCCCATTGAAGAGATTAATAGTCAAACCTTGCTTTGCTGGATATAGATATATTTTTAAAGATATGGAATGTCAAGTTGAGATGTTAGAGTTCACTTGAAGTTCATGCACTATTCTGGTGCTGGTAGCATATAGAATTGCGTAATCTTATCGTCGGAAAAACCTAAGATCACGAAGGGGAAAATTAAGTAAAACATACTGCAAAAACTTCCCATCCTGGGCAAGAGATCATGGGATATGCTGACAAGGTAGGGGAAAGAAAGACCGTTTTCTTTGAAGATGAGATAACTTGTCATAAACATAGAGCGCCTGGACACAAAAATTGGTTTAGAGGCATTTAGGAAGGGGATGAAAATTATTGTTTAATGGTTCATTTCCAAGAACATGATATAGAGGAGAAACCAGAGATCCCAAAGGCATCTCTGTCAGTAAGTGAAATAAGAAGTCTTTGGCTGCCTAGGCAAAGTTTTTATCTCAGCAGAGACCTTCCCCACCTGACACTCCTAGGCTGCTGACACTGGCATCCTAAGTTTCCCACCACATTCCATTTACTTAATTTCCTCCTTCTTTTGCCCCCTCCCTTCACCTTTATGGATGTGAGGGTAGGCCTGGCTTTAATTGTGGGCCTTTGGAAGAACTGAACTCCAGAAATATGTCCAGGGAAAAAGGAGAACCTGAATCAAATGTTGGATTGTTTCATAGGAAATATTTCAGGGAGAAGGAGATGGAGCTGACAGGAGATTGGGGAGGAGGATGGGCAGCCTTCTGGGCTAAGGAAGTCTGACATTTCCATGAGATTTTGGGGCTGAAACTGAACAGAGAGGAATTGGGTAATAGGAAAAGCTGCCCCTTGCCTAAAGCTGTGCTTTCTACGATTTGCTGGTGCAATTTAGGTTTTTTTTTTTTTAATATCTGCTAATGAAAACCTTATTTGTCTGGTCTCCAAAGTAAAAAATCTAGACAGAGTGGATGAGACAAGAGACTCTTGCCAATGTAGCAGCCTGGATCTACCTCATGGAACCTCAGATCTCTATTACTCACCCCCAACCCCCCAAAACATTGAGGATTTATATCGATCAAGAACAATTTTCAAGATGTTTTTTGACAAAGACTTCTATAGTGGGAACAGAGCCAGCACTAGCACTTTTTTTTGTGCCCAGGGCAACAATCATGAATTATTTTGGAATTTCACTTGGAATATAGCCACTGGGGTCAAGAAATGTGACCTGAGTCACCACATAGTCTTAGAGAATTTACTGAAGCACAATTGGCTGCAGGTTAAGTCACTTGCCCATGGTCATAGGATCACCATGTGTCAGAGGCAGTACTTTAATGCATGCCTTTTTGACACTAAGCTTAATCTACTATTTCAGGGATTGTCAACCTTTTTTTGTGGAATGTTCCCCCTTGGCAGTCTAGTGAAGCCTATCGATCCCTTTTCAGAATTGTTTTTAAATGCATAATAATATGTAGGATTACAAAGGAAACCAATTGTATTTTTCTCATCCAAATTCATGGAACCCTTGAAATCTATCCATGGGTCCCAACCCAAGATAAGAATATTCTCTTTCTCTGTCTTTCTCTCTGTCTCTGTCTATTTCTCTTTGTCTCTGTCTCTCTCCCTCTCTCTCCCTATCTCCCCTCTCTATTTTCCTTTCTCCCTCTCCTCTTCTCTGCCTTTCATCTAGTTGGCATAAAGGATAAAGTGCTAAAGTTGTCAGAAAGGTCTAAGTTAAAACCATGCCTCATAATTATTAACTGTGTGATTCTGGGCAAGTCACTTAACCTCTGTCTGCCTCAGTTTCCTCATCTATTAAATGAGGATAATAATAACACCTACCTCCCAGAATTGGTGTGAGGATCAAATTAGATAATATTTGTAAAGCACTTCGAGAATCTTAACAAACTACGTATGCTATTATTATTTGTTATTATTTTTCTGGCCTTGGAAAAGTTGGACTTGGGTTCTAATCTTCATTATGATATACGTAATTTTAAAAGATGTCCTCACTATGGAATAAGCTAATTCATACAGTTCATGGTTCAGAGGTTAGACATAAGAATATGCCATTATTTCTTGTGAGGTTTTTCTAATTTAGGACCCTACCACTGAGTCTTCAGATAATTAAAGAAGGACTGGAGTTTAAGAATACCTGGAAAGACCAAGAAATTTTTTCATCAGTTGACACATTGGTCCTTCTAGTGTTTCAACCCTCTGATTATAAGAAAGCAAGAATCCAATCATGAGCCAAGTAACACCCAGGAAACAACCAGTGGTTCTGTGGAAATCCAGAGCCAGAAAGAGTCTCAGCAACTAAGAATATCATCAAACTCAATAACAAAGAATGGACCCAGGTTTAGTGAGAATCACAATAGACTCCAGGACCCTTTTATCTATTAAACAAGGTTCTTTTTTTTTTAATTTCTAGAAATGTTATTATGTTCTTTGATAATCTTCTTTGTTCGAGGCTATTCAGATCCTTCCTCTGGGTGACTGGTTTGACAATGGGTCCTCGAATTAGCTATTTTTTCATTCATTTCTGCCAGGCTTGCCCCTGCTAGGACTTTGAGAGTTGTTTCCTATAGGAATAATAGCTCACATAAATATACTTCATATTCATAATTCACAAAGCACTTTACACAGGCTGTGCTTCAATTATCACCAAATCACAGAATTTCAAAGTTGGAAGGGACCTCAGTAGCCAACTGTCCAATCTGTACATGAAAAGATGTTTTTAAAATTATTTTTTAAGGAGTACCTGGTTATGTATGGGTTGGTACCCCTTCTTTACACTCACGTAACATCAGCCTAATATAGGCCATCATCTCTTGCCCAGATTATTGCAACAGCCTCCTAATTGGTCTCCCTGCCTCAAGTTTTTTTTTAATCACCCTAGTCCATTTTACCCACTGCTGCTGAAGTAATTTTGTTTAAATGAAGATCTGACCATGTGACTTCCCAATTCAACCAATCTGAGTGGCTTCCTATAGATTCTAGGATACACTACAAACACTTCTGATTAGCTTTTATATTCCTTTACATTTTGGTCCCCTCCTATATTTCTAGTCTTACTGGACATTACTTCCTCTCCTGCACGCTGTGACCCATCTAGCCAGGCAAATGGCTTAACCTTTCAGTGCTCTGGGCACCTTTCTAAGACTATTAAGTGCAGAGAAGATGGTGACCTGAATGTGTGGAGGGAGTTTCCTCATCTGGGAGTTCTCTATGACAATTAAATCACAAATCCACTCCCTGTCCCTATTGATGAAGGGGCAGCTAGGTGGCATAGTGGATAGAGCACTGGCCCTAGATTCAGGAGGACTTGAGTTCAAATCCAGCCTCAGACACTTGCTAGCTGTGTGACCCTGGGTAAGACACAACTCTGACTGCCTCAAAAAAAAAAAAAAAAAGGAAACTAAGATCCCAAAGAAATAGAGTGGCTTCAATTTGGAACTATGCCCAAAGGGCTATAAAACTGTGCATATCCTTTGATACAGCAATACCACTACTAGGTCTGTATTCCAAAGAGATCATAAAAAAAGGGAAAAGGACCCACCTGTACAAAAATGTTTATAGCAACTCTTTTTGTGGTGGCAAAGAATTGGAAATTGAGGGGATGCCCATCAATTGGGGAATGACTAAACAAGTTGTGGTATATGAATGAAATGGAATACTATTGTGCTGTAAGAAATGATGAGCAGGCAGATTTCAGAAAAACCTGGAAAGACTTAAGTGAGCTAGTGCTGAGTGAAGTGAGCAGAATCAGGAGACCATTGTACACAGTAACAGCAACATGGTGTGATGATCAATTATGATAGAATTAGCTCTTATCAGCAATACAATAATCCAAGACAATTTAAAAGACTCATGATGGAAAATACTATCCACATTCAGAGAAAGAACTACAGTTTGAATGCAGATTGAAGCATACTATTTTCATTTTGTTTTTTGTTTTTTCTTTCTTGTGGTTTTCCCCTTTCGTTCTGATTCTTCTTTTACAACATGACTAATGTGGAAATAAGTGTAATATGATTGTACATGTATAACCTATATCTATATCAGATCACTTGCTATCTTGGGGAGGGGGGATAGGAGGGATAAAACATTTGGAACTCAAAATATTATAAAACTGAATGTTGAAAACTATCTTTACATATAATTGGGAAAAATAAAATACTATTAAGTGGGGAAAAAAAGAAGTAGTGTGGCTTCATCAAGGAAAGGTCATGGCAGAATGGCCATATTTCCTATTTTGACATGGCTCTAGACTGGTAGATCAAGGACATGTTGTAGATATAGTCTACAAATTTCAGCAAAGCACTTGACAAGGTCTGTCACACTATCTTTGTATACAAGATGGAGGCCTAGCAATAGTATAGTTAGGTGGATTCCAAACTGGTTAACTGACTAAATTCAAAGATCAATCAATCATAGGCAGAGTAGAAGGAACCAGAGATGTCCATCTAGTCCAATCCACTAATTTTATGGTTGAAGAAACTGAGGCCCAGTATGCTTAAGTGATTTGCCCAAGGTCACACCTGTAGGAAGCATCAAAGGCAGAATTTGAACCCAAGCCCTCTGACTTCTGAATTATACTGCACTATTATCAATAGGTAGATGTTAACCTGGAGGGGGGTCTCTGGTAGAATTTCTTGGACATCTATCCTTGGTCCTGTCTTATTGAACATCTAGTGACTTGGATGAAGGCAGAGACTGATGATGGCTTATCAAATTTGCAAATGACTCAAAGATAGGAAACATAGCTAATATATTCCATGACAGAATCAGGATACAAAGAAGATCTCAATAGGCTAGAGCAATTGGGCCAAACAAAATATTATAACATTTAATAGGGACAAGTGCAAGATCCGCTAGCACACTTGGAAAAATCAACTTCACAGGTACAAGATGGCGGAGGTATGGCTAGCAAACAAGTTCACCTGAAAAAATGTTTTAGTAGGAGTCAATAGTGTGTCATGGCTTCTCCAAAAGCTAATGCAATCTTTGGCTGCATTACAAGAGGAATGGGTACAAGAGAGATAAGAACTCAACTTTAGGATATCACACCACATTGAGAGGATTTTGTTCCTTTCTGGGCTCCGTATTTTATGAAAGACACAGATAGTTTAGAGTGCATCCAGAGGAGAAGAGAGTCTTCTTAGCAACATGGAGAATGTATCACAGAGGAATCAGTTGAAAGAAATGGGGGAGCTTAGCTTAATGACTAGGACTATATGACTTCCACATGAGTGAGAAAGGATAAAGTATTGTATATGTGTACCCTATGTCATCAACTAGATTAAAACTTAGAAAATCATGTCCAAAGGAGAGTAACTGTCTGATGTGAACTCCCTCATAGGAGTCAGTGTGATACAGAATACTGGCTCCGGAGTTAGAGGTCCTGGGTTCAAAACCTTTGACACATATTAGCTGTGGGGCCTTGGACAAGTCACTTCACATTCTTAGGCCTCAGTTTTGCCATCCATAAAATGAGAACGTTGTTGCTTTTGTTGTTCAGTCCTTTCAGTTGTGTCTGATTCTTCATGACCCCATTTGGGGTTTTCTTAGCAAAGATACTGGAGTGGTTTGCCGTTTCTTTCTCTAATTCATTTTACGAATGGGCAACTGAGATAAACAGGGTTAAGTGACTTGCCCAGGGTCACACAGCTGATATCTGAGTATCTGAGGTCAGATTTAAACTCAGGAAGATGCGTCTTCCTGACTCCAAGCCCAGCATTCTATCCATTCTATCCATTTCACCACCTAGCTGTCCCATAAAATGGCGGTGGGGTGTATTAAATGGTCTCTGTGGTCTCTTTGCAACTCTAGACCTACATTGAGATGATTTGCTTCCATCTATTAGCCTATGCTCCATTGGAAGTGATTTCATTGGTATAGGGAGCTCCTGAATGAGAAAGCTCTTTCTGTCAAGGGAAGTCAGCATCTTGCTTACAACCCAGGGCAGTGAGAGTTTTAGTGTTTTGCTCAGGATTACACAGTCAATATGTATTAGGGTCTGGATTTGAACCCAGGTTTTTCTGACTCAGAGAACAGCTTTTTATCCATTATTGCATGATGCTTTTCTTGCCCTTTCTATCACCTCAAAAATTTGTCTTCACTCACCTTCATATCACAAAGGAAAAGTCCTTTCCAAGGCCAATTGCTTCCACCATTACTCGATTCTATCCCCTCTGACCTTTTCCAGTACTTCATTCCATTGAAGTTCTTAAATCTCCAATTTTCTTTCCCTCCACTGACTTATTTCTATCTGCCTATTAACATGCTCATGATTCCTCTACCCATCTTTCAAAGACTGGTTCAAATGTTACCTCTTCCAGGATATCTTCCTGAATCATTCTGGGCAGAAGTGATCATGATTTTCCTCCTTCTCCATGGCCTTAGTTGGCATGACTCACAGAATCATAGATTTAAAGCTAGAAGGGAACTTAGAGGCAATGGAATCCAATTTTCTCATTTTACAGAAAATGAAACTGAGGCCCAGAGAGGTTAAATGACTTAACCAGAGTCATCCAGGTGTCATGTATCTGAGGAAGGATTTGAGCCTAGGTCTTTCTAACTCCAAGTCCAGAATTCTATCCACTATATCACAGACATGGCATTTATTTGTCACAGACTGCCTTGAATACAATGTCCAGCTCCTCTCTATGGGTTGTCCATCTGATTCATATCATAATCTGAACAACAGACACCCTTCAACCCCTTGATAAATCAGTATGGCAGAGTGCATGGAGGATTGTTGGGCTTGAAATCAGGAAGACCTGAGTTCAAATCTCACATTTAACAGTTATAAGCAATTTGATCATGAACAAGTCTTCTTCTTAGCCTCAGTTTCTTTATGTGTAAAACTGGAATACTACCACCACCACCACCACCACCACTACTACTACTACTACTACCACTGATACTATCTGCCCCATAAGGTTCTTGTGAAGCACAAATGAGGTCACCTATGTAAAGAGATTTGCAAACATCAAAGTACCATGCAAATATCAATCACATTATTCATTCATTCATTTATTAATTCAGTTATTTACCTATTGATTTGCTTATATATTTTTTACTATTAGATTTTAAACTCATTGAGAACAGGGATATATCTTACACATCTTTGTAATTCCCTGTGGCACCAAGCACATAATAATTGCTCAACAAATAGGTGTTCAATTCAATACTATACTTAAAAATTTTGTTTAGCTTAGCCCTGACCATATCAATGATAAAGCAAGTCCTCAAGAGAATTGAATAAAGTCCAGCAGCATTGCAGGACTGTGGGACTTGGGTCTCAAGCACAGAATTTCAGAGCCAAAAGGGATCTTGGAAATAAACCCTATTTTACAGATGAAGAAATGGAGGTCTAGAGAGGCTAAGTGCCTTGACTAAGGCCATTTTCTACAGGAAACTTTGTCTTGTCCTTGTTCTGTTGAATTTCCTGTGTATAAAGGAGAATGTTATTTTTAGGGTGGATTAAATTGGTATTGTATGTCTTGGTATAGGTTAAATTCCACTTTCAATGAACTCCAGGGGATTGCCTTAATTCTTCTGTGATGTTAAAATAAAGTTACTTCCAATATTCTTTAAAATAAATGTGGACCACTGACTAGGGCTTTTTCTCTGGGGAAATCTTTTGAATAGAGTGGATGGTGATGGGATTTGACCTTTTTTTCTTAAAAAGTAACTCCTAACTTTTGTGAAATTTTTAAAGCTTACTATTTTGTTTTAGCCAGACAGTCCATGAACATTTATTAAGTGCTTACTATGTACCAGGTACATGAGCTCTTGGGTTAGAAAGAAAGGCAAAAGGGATGGAAATAAGTTTTCTATATAAAACTATGTGCTAAGTACTTTACAAATGTTATCTCATTTGATCCCCACAACTACCTTGAAAGGTAGATGCTGTTGTCATCTCTGTTTGCAGTTAGGGAAACTGAGGCAAATAGAAGTTCAATGACTTCTTCAAGGATGCACAGCTAGTAAGTGTTTGAGGCTGGATTTAAACTCGGGTCTTCCTGACTCTAGGCCCAGAGCTCTATCCATTGTGCCACCTAGTTGCCCCTGAAAACCCACCAAAAAAACCCAACAACAACAAAACACAGCATCTGTCCTCAAAAAGCTAACATTCTAATTCTAATATCACATTTTTATTTCCTCATCCCCTGCCCTCAGTCCTTTCACCAAAATAAGTGTCTGCATGGAAATATTCTCCAAAGAAAACTGTCAAGGATCTTCTCCCTTCTTTGAATTTCTTTGGCATTTTCAGTTTATTCCACTCACTTTAGCACTTTAAAAACAATGGGCAGAGTCTTAGATCATCTTGTGTCCATTTGTCTTGTGTCCAACTAGACAGTAAATTCCACAAGAACTGGGCCTGTATTTTATTGTTTTGCTAAGAAGTTTCCACAGGAGAGTGTCCCTTTGGGCTAGCCTTTTTAACTCACACTTGTGGTGTGAGTTAGATTCAAAGTAGTCTGTAGATCCAGTCTTCAAAAGCTATAGCTTATAAGCCCCCACCTATATCTTTACTTTTTAGTAATCAGTCAGAGGATACCGCTCAAGGCAAAGGCATTTACTGAAATGGCTTAGTTAAAAAAGAAAGTAACAAAATATCCCCGCCCCCCATAAACTTTAGGAGGCAGCATGATCCAGTGGAAAAGAGGCTGAATTAAGTTTTAGAAGACCTGGATCCTACCACTTATTACCCATTTAGCTTTCAAAAAAGCTAATCTTTGGGGCAGCTAGGTGGCGCAGTGGATAGAGCACCGGCCCTGAAGTCAGGAGGACCTGCGTTCAAATCCAGCCTCAGACCAAATACTTGACACTTAGACTAGCTGTGTGACCCTGGGCAAGTCACTTAACCCCAATTAACTGGAAAAAAAAAAGCTAATCTTTCCAGGCTTTAGTTTCCTTGTCAGACAAATGAGGAGATAACAAAAACAGAAATGAAATAGCATCTACCTTCTGATAACTTACATTCTTTTGATCATTCAGACTGGATCACGGTATTTCATGATTTGCTGCCACAGAGTATCATTCTTTGGAAGAACATTAGTACTAAAACTACGTGGGTTTTTTTTTGTTCATTTGTTTGTTATATCAGGGATTGAACTAGATGGCTTCTAAAATTCATTCCAGCTCTACGTCTATGATCCTTATAGAACCCGAGAGAGAGCTACAACCAAATCAGACCCTAATGATTACTTATTGGACTTCTTGATGTTTTCAAAACTAAACCTGATTTTGTTATAAAAGCTCTCAACGAATTGGGTGACATCCCTTGAGATAAATGGGCTTACCAGATGTTTCTGTGAAACCAAGACTAGAAATCACTTTTTTTTTTTTAGGCAATTGGGGTTAAGTGACTTGCCCAGGGTCACACAGCTAGTCTAAGTGTCAAGTGTTTGGTCTGAGGCCAGATTTGAATGCAGGTCCTCCTGACTTCAGGGCCTGTGATCTATCCACTGCGCCACCTAGCTCCCCTTAGAAATCACTTTTTTAGGACAATCAGGCAGTCAGTCAATAAACATTTATTAAGTTCCTACTATGTGCCAGAAACTGTTCTGGGGATACAAAAAGAGGCAAAAAATAGTCCTTGCCCTCAAGTAGCTACCAGTCTAATGTGGGAGACAAGCAACAGATATTTACAGACAAGCTTGACACAGGAAAGAAGTAAATAATTGAAAGAGGGAAGACACTGGAATTAATAGGAGCAGGGAAAGGCTTCCCATAGAAGATGGGATGTTAGTTAGAGCTTAGAGAAAACCAGGGAAACCAGGAGTGGTAGATGAGGAGAGGGAACATTCCAGGCATGAGGAACAGCAAGAGAAAAGCCTGAAGATGGAATGTCTCATTTAAGGAACATTAAGGAGGGCAGTGTCACTGGATTGAAAAGTCTGGGTATAGACTGGAAAAGTGGAAGGGGGTGGGGTTAGGTTACTAAGGGCTTTGAATGACAAACAGGCATTATATTTTATTTGATCCTGAAGGCAATAGGGAGCCACTGGAGTTTATTGAACACAGGGGTGACATAGTTGGACCTGAACTTTGGGAAAATCACTTAGGCTGCTGAATGGAGGATGGATTACAACCATGCCGCTATACCCTTGAGTACTCACGTATCCAAGAAACATGAAATAGACTTGAATAGGAGAGTAAAAACTATCTCAAGCCTTGTTAAAGGGGCCACATAAAAAAAGAGGAAGAGAGTATTTGACAAAATAAATAGCCGAGTCTTGGCAAGTAGAGACCTTTGAATATCTATTTTGGTGGTTAGATTATGTAATTAGGCTGTCTTTTCATATTAGGCCACACCCGTAAAATGAGATCTCTTGGAGAGGAAACAGTATTTGTATAAACTGAAAAATAACAGTAATTATAGGTTATATTCAGGTTTTATAAAAATCAGATTTGAGGTGGGTAGAGTACAACCTATATTCAGACTGGTACAGTAGGTATTTCTGAAGTGTTTGAAAACAGGTTTTCTTAAACATTAAATATTTCTCTTGAGTGATCAACTCAAATCTAAGTCTTGAAGAGTCTTTTTCTTTTTTCTTTCACTCCAGTAACAAAGAAATAGGCACATAGCATTGATGTTTTTTTTTTAAAATCTGTGATTATACCAATTCCGTAAATGAAGATACTCTTTCCTCCAGCCTACTCACAACCCATCAATATCTTCTCATCCTGATTCTTGTCCATATCCTCCCAGAAACCCTCCAATCTAATTGGAAACCTTCTAGGACTTTTGACATTTTATGAGTACCAGTTAAGTATTTTGTCCATCTCTTTACCGTCAATCTCTCTACATGACTAGTATATTTTTTCTAATAATACTTTGATATGCAGATGATAAAATGATACAACCTATTCAGGAAATCCAAGTGCCTCTTTAGCACCATTTGGATCACCTGAAATTTCCAATGTTCCATTAGTATTGTTGAATTCAATTTAACAAGCATTTATTACATGCCTACTAAATGGTAAACACTGTTCTAGATGCTGTGGTGGAATGACAAAAATCAAACAGTACCTACCCTCCAACAGCTTATATTCTCTTGATTATTCAGAGATGATGGTATTTCATGATTTTCTGCCATAAAACATCACTGCAAAAACCTTAGTATTAAAAACATGTTAGTTGTTGTTGTGGTTATTTGTTTGGTCAGGGAGTTGTGTAAGATTGCTGAAATAAAATTTCCTGCATGCAAACTAAGGTATTCTATTTTTATTTAATTCTGGGCCAAGTTTATTGTTCATCTACAGGACTGTTCTGTTGTTGTTCATTCATTTCAATCACGTCCAACATCTTTGCGACCGCATTTGAGTTTTTCTTGGCAAAGATACTGGAATGGTTTGCCGTTTCCTTCTTCAGTTCATTTTACTATGAGGAAACTAAAGCAAACAGGGTTAAGTGACTTGCCCAGGGTCACATAGCTAGTAAGTGTCTAAAGTCAGATTTGAACTCAGGGAGATGAGTCTTCCTGGTTCCAAGCCCAGTGCTCTATCCATTGCACTAGCTGCCTAGGGTAGGTCTAAGATGTGCATATTTATGGATAAACTCAATGTATTGCTCATCCAAATGCATGGCATAAACTGATTAAATGTATTCTTCACCCCCTTGATTTTTCCAGTGTATATTTTTAGGCCGACCTCCTTTTAGAGGCTGTGAATTTCATTGAGGACACTCTGTGTGGTACTACCCTGTAGTAATCTGGGCCTTTAGCACAGTGTACTCTACAAACAGAAACACCTTGAAGACCTCAGCATGTGTGGGAAATTCCTCTTCCATTTATGCCCTTTATAGAACATGCCTCAGTAATTATATCAGTTCAACTTCTTACAGAAATGTTGTGAATCAGAGTCAACTTTGATATCCCCTTTTAGAAGTCAACAGTTTGTTTAAATAGGTAGAGCTGTAGTAATAATGTACATGCTATTTTTAGCCTTCTAATTTTCTGTTGATTTTTACTTTTATTCTAATTAGTCAATGTTCTGACTGTTCACACTCAGCCAATTCCATTTCCTTTCGTCGTGCTGTTGTTTAGGGCTCACCATTTCCCATAAAGTCTGAAGCTCTTCATGAAGAAGACCTTCATCTTATGAAGATACGATGTTTCTGAATAGTCTGTAAGTCCTTGTTTCCTTTCATTTTTTGATTTCAAGAGTGCTCTTTGATTTATTGGCATGTTTTTTATTGTCCTTCCCAGTATTCATCTTTGCACTGAAGTCACTGTATCATCAAGGTATTTGTTGACCCATTTTGGAGGATCATTAACATATATTGCATTGCTTTGTATATACTTTACATTGACTTATTGTACATTAATTTCCTGCATTCACTTTATATCCACCTTATCAGTAGAATTTAAACTTCTTCAGGGAAGGGAATGCTTCATTTCATAGCAGGGCACCTTGCATATAGTAGTTGCTTAATAAATGTATGCTTAATTCAAATGTAGATATGAATTGTCAAATTCTTCATGGAATTTCTCTACTAAATTAAGATTATCAAGATTTCAGATTTGGTCCAACTCCTTCATTTTACAGATGTCAAAACTGAGTCCCAAGAAGATTAAGTGACTTGGCCAAGGTCAAACAGGTACCATCAGAGGCAGGATTTGAGTCTGCCTACTCCAACACCAGAACAAGTGATTCTCCCATTGTAGATGCTTCCTTTGTTATTTTCTACAACAGGTGCTGCCTCATAAGCTGCAATTATTTTCACAGTGGTCTTTTTGCCTAAGCTTATCATGAGCACTATAAACTGAGATGATTATGTCCTATGAAATAATGTTTCTTGGTGCCTTCAGGCAATAGGGGTTTGCTGGAGCTGATGCTTACTGGGCTCCAACCATTAAATTTTCAGTGTGAGCATTTACACCCCAGAAATGGACAAATATTACAAATAAGGTCTTTTTCTTTTTCCTTTTTTTATTAATTTATTTTGATTTATCAACAATCACTTCCACATGCTTTTGAGTTTAAAACTTTTCTCCCCCTTCCTCCCCACCACCCTCCCCAAGACGGTGCACAATCTGATATAGGCTATACATTTACATTCCTATTAAACATATTTTCACATTAGTGATGTTGTAAGTAAAAATTAAAACCAATAGGAGGAACCATCAGAAAGAGGAAACAAAACTCAACAGAAGAGAAAAAAAATAGCAATTCAACTTCCATAGTTCTTTCTTTGGATGTGGATAGCATTTTCCATCACAAGGCCTCTGGAGATGTCTTAGATCCTTGTATTGCTGGGAAGGGTTAAGTTTATCAATATTAGTTGTCACACAATGTGGCTGTTATTGTGTACAACGTTCTCTTGGTTCTGCTCACTTCACTCAGCATGGTTTTTATCTTTTTTAAAAAACTATTTTAATCAGCCAAAATTTGCCTTCTTACATGCATCCCCATTGATAACACAAGAAAACTGAAATTATGGTTATCTTTTCCACATTGTGACTTTCCCCATCATGATTTCCATATAATGTGGGTCAGCATAGGAAATTAAATGGGAATTTTGGGGGAGTTTTGCAAAGGACTGCATGTGACAAAAAAGGTTTAGAAACTCAGAAATGCATAAAATATATGTATAGTATTGTATAATATCAACATATTTATCTTTTAATGCCATAATCTTCAAACTTCTTCTCTAGTATGAAGGGAGAGCCAAAAAATTTTACACAGATTTTCCAGATTGCAGGGGGCACTGTGCCCTTAACCCCAAGATGTGGAAGGGATAACTGTAATTAAAAACATATATAGTCATCAAAACAGTTTTCCAACCATTTAAAAGTTTTTAAATTATTTTATGGCTTGCTATGTGGCTAAGGACCTCATTGCTTAATGTTCCACCTGTTAGTGTTGAATCTGTAATTTAGCCAGGTTAGGCCTTGGCCAGATGCCACAGTCTATCTCTGGGGCTACGCTCAAAGCCTTTCCAGTTTGGTAGAACCTTTTGGACTTAACTCTGCTGGCACTGCCGCTGGGAACTGAAGATCACCTTCATACCTTAATGAGGCACTGGAGTAGAACTTTTGAGGAGGAATAAGTTCATTTGGGAGATTTAAAAAGAAAGAAACATCTCCAGATAATATCAAGGCTCAGTATACTCAATCTAATCCAACAGTTAACTTTTCTGTGTGTCCTGGACTCCTTTTGAAGTCTGATGAAGCCTATGAACACCTTCTTAGAAGAATGTTTTTAAATGCATAATATGAAATACGGAATGTTATAAAGGAAACCAAAAACTAGTAAAAATAAAAATGTAGTTTTTTTTCTCATTCAAGTTCGTGGACCTCTTGAAATCTATCTAGAAATCTTTTTGTGACCCCACATTTGGGGTTTTCTTGGCAAACATACTAGAATGATTTGCCATTTCTTTCTTGAGCTCATTTGACAGATGAGGAAACTGAGGCAAAGAAAGTGAAGTGACTCGCCCAGGGTCATATAACTAGTAAGTGTCTGAGGCTATATTTGAACTCAGGAAGATGAGTATTCTGACTCTAGGCCTGGAGCTCTATCCACTGCACCACCTCGCTGTCTATACATTACATATACATATACATATACATATACATATACATATACATATACACACACACATACATATATACATATACATATACATACACATACACATATACACATACACACATATACATATATTCATACACACATACATATATACATATACTTACATTTTTATATATATAATATATATGTATACACACTTGTCTTTCCCACTAGAATGTAAGCTACTTGCAACTAGGAATTGTTGCATTCTTACTACTTGTATCCTCAGTGTTTATCACAGTGCCTGGCACATAGCGAGTGCTTAAATAAATAAACAGGATGTTATTAATTAGTTAAATATAAAAATTTAATTTAAAATTAATTCATCAAAATGAATAAATAATAGAACTTAACAAATATTGACTTCAACATATTTTATCTCTGATGGTTACTAGCTGTGCAATCCTGAGCAAGCCACATAGCTCCTTTGGATTTCAGTTTTCACATCTATAAAATGGGGATTAGACTAGATGGCCTCTGAAATTCCCTTTGGTTTTAGATTTAAAATCCTCAGTTTCCTCATGTGTAAAATTGGGTTAATAAGACTTTTATTACATAACTCACAGGGTTGTTGTGGGGCTCAAATGAGATTTTATATATATATATATGTATATATATATATTATATATACATATATGTATATATATATTATATATACATATATGTATATATATATATTATATATACATATATATGTGTGTGTATACACACATATGTATATATATATAATATTTGTTATAATTTGCAAAATTAAAGCAAACATTTATTTAGTGCCTAGTATGTGCCAGGCATTGTGCTAAGTGCTTTACAAATATTAACAAATTGAATTCTCAGAATAATTCTAGGAGGTAGGCGTCATTATTATCTTCATTTTCCTATTGACTATTGAAATTTATACAGATTATTGAAACTGAAAGATGAAGTTGTTATATTTTTGACTGAGCAGAAATCATATTTTGTTAATTTTTTTCATAATGACTTATGGCTTTCAAAACTGTTATTTGTGGATATTTCTGAAAAACTCAATATTTAAACATGTTCCTTCAAGGAAAAAATTGTAACATATTTATGTTAAAAGATAAAATTGAAAGTTTTACTAAAAAAGTTAACATATGGAAGAACAGGGTTGAAAATTGTTCTTTAAAACTGTTTATGACTACAGATGATTTTATAATTGAAAATAACTTCCCCAAAGATTTAATTGTAAGAGTTATAATTGATCATCTGAAGTGCCTGGAGACACAGTTTCAGAAATAATTTCATTCAAATTTTGATTCTAAAAAACTAAGTTGGGTTCATATACTATACTAGATTAAAATAAAAACCTCAGTCATCTGCCATTAAAAGTTCAAGAAGAATTTGCTGAGTTATCAAGCAACACAAGCTTAAAACTTAGTTTCCTAAAAAATCATTAAATGAATTTTGGCTTGAGATTAGGATAGAATTTCCTGAAATTGTCATAACCATACTTCTGCCATTTTTTACTAAGTATTTATATGAAGTGGTGTTCTCAGCATTGATGATTAGAAAATCAAAATATTGACCAACTCTGAAAAAACATTGAAGATACTCTGTGTCCCGCAGTATCAAACATTCCACCAAGATACACTTCTTTATGTAAAAATAAATAAGCACATTCATCTCATTAGTATGTCAATTTGCTTTCGTCTTTAATAAACAGTAAAATTATATGTATACCAAAATTGTTTTAAAATATATTTCTTTATGATTTATTATCAGTAAATGTTTGATTTGTATACCTATTTTATATACCTATATCCCTGAGATCTTGTAAAAATTTCTTGGGTGAAAAGGAGTTGCAAGTGTAAAAAGTTTAAGAAGCTCTGCTCTAACAAATGTTTCTCAGGGCCTACTGAGACATGAAGGATTATTTATCCCTCCATTAAATAAATCCAAACTACTGGGTTTTTAAAAGTTATTCTCGGGGCAGCTAGGTGGCGCAATGTACAGAGCACGGGCCCTGAAGTCAGGAGGACCTGAGTTCAAAGTTGCTCTCAGACGCGTAACACTTACTAGCTGTGTGACCTGGGTAAGTCACTTAACCCCAATTGCCTCACCAAAAAAAAAAAAAAAAAGTTGTTTTTTGGGGAATGGCTGAACAAGATGTGGTATATGATTGTGATGGAATACTACTGTGCTACAAGATGAGCTCAATGATTTTAGAAAAACAGAAGAAATGATGAGCTTAATGATCTTAGAAAAACATAGGCATGAAATAATGAAGAACAAAATGAGCAGAACCAAGAGAATGTTGTATACAGTACTAACAATATTGTTTTAAGAACAACTTTGAGCAAATAAGTTATTTTGTCTATTACAAATACCCAAATTAACCATAAAGAACATATGAAAAAAGATGTTATCTACGTCCAGAGAAAGAATAACTGATAAATAGAAGTATGTATAGAATAATTTTACGTACATACATACATATATCTGTATCTATATCTATTTGTGTCTAATGGTAGCCATCTCTAGGGGGAAGGAAGAAAAAAAAAGAAATATATATGATAATTTTGTTACCTATTTGAAAGGAATAGCAAGTTGTGCATAGCAGATTTGCAGTTTCATACACAATCATCTTTTTTTATAGTACTATGTTATGGAAATGCTTGTTTTATTCCATAAATTAAAAATAAAATTTAAAAATGTCAAAAAAAGTTATTCTGAATGTTAAAAGATATGTTACATGTAATTGGGAAAAATGAAATATTATTAAAGAAAAAAAGTTATTCTTTCTCTTCATGGTCAATGGTCACTTCTTCCTGTATGTCCTCCTGTCATTGAGGCCTGATTTACACACTCTCTTGGAGGTGAAGTCCTCAGAGTCTTTCTGTAGTAGCCATTATTTAGAACCTTCCAGAACTGTGGCTGTATTCTGAACAATCCAGGAAGCCCAGAAGTTTGACCTCTGGATTGGGGGTGGAGGGTGGGGAGGAGGGTGGTATGTGTGGCACTGTAACATATTTTTAAAATTACAGATCAAAGATGAAATGAGACGCTGTCCAATTCCAACCCTGTGTCAGCAGTTCCCTACATTGAAATATTCCTTGTATGAAGGAGGAGGCTGATCGCTTTCTTCCCAGACACAAAAAGCTCAGATTCACACAGTTGGTGAACCCTTGGGTATTTACATGTGTTTAGAAAGACCATGGAAAAGCTATAGATAAAGGAACAGAGAACATTCTTGTAGAAGCTGTCCTACCACAGAGCAGCTTGTCTCGAGTGAAACGTAGATTAAGAATTTCCTATTTCTATTTTTATTGCAAAATTTGCACTGGTGAAGGGCATTCGGTTTGGGAAAAGCTTTCTCCCTTTTCAACTATGGGCTCTTTCATTCTTTCATCTGCAGCCAAACAGATAGAAACAAGAGTGAGACTTTTATAGCATTCACATGCTTCTTTATGTTGGAACACTGATAAGAGATTCCTCTGAAGCAGAAATAATAAAACTCATTATCACCATTTTTATTGCAGCTGTTAACCATTAAAAAAAAGTGGTAAGAGATATGACTTGCTGGAATTAGAAAAAGTCTCATTGGGAGGAGATCTGAAAAATTAAAATAATTGTGATTGTTTTTATCCAGTGCTTAGCACAGTGCCTGGCACATAGTAGGCACTTAATAAATGTTGAATGATTGATTGATCTTCTAGTTTAAACTAGAATTATATGGCTGAATAAGATTGTGCCTATAGTAGTTAAAATGAATGGTGAGAAACACTAACTCCTCAGTGAATAAAAAAGAACCATAGAATCTTAGAATCTTCAGAGGTCATCTAATCCAACTTTTATATGATAAATGAATGAAGAAACAGAGGTCCAGAGACAGGAAGGGACTTATTCAAGTTCACAGACCTGATAGACTTGTGTCATTCAGTCACATTAATCACCTACCATATAGAGGTACAATGAGGGGAGAGGGAGTGGGGGACAGCTGAAAGTGGGCTGGATTTGGAGTTAGTTCTGTCACTTATTATCTACGTGACCTTGGCCCTCAGTTTCTTCATCTGCAAAATGGAGATGTTAGACTAGATGTCTCCTAAGGTCCCTTCCATCTCTACATTTATTATTCTATAAGTATGAAGACACATATAGTCAGTCATCTTCTGGTCGTCTTTTTGATTGCTGTTCCTTAAAGTTCCTCATTGGGCATTCTAGTCACACCTCACATTTATTTGTTTGTTTTTCCTTTCAATATGACTGAAACATTCTCAAGCACACCAAAATGATTGTATCTATGACATGAGTTGCCGCAACTCAGTTCCCATTGGTGCTGCCAAGACTCATATTCTATTGGTGATAACATGGTTCAGAGCCCCTTAGTGCTGCCTTCATCTGGATCCTACTGGTGCTTCCATAGACCAGGTCCCATCAACACCATGGCATGGTTTTACTTCTTTGGAGCTTCTCTTTGGGTACTGCCTTCAGAGCCTAGGGATTCAGTCTTTGTGACATCCTCAGTTGTGTCAGGCCTTTGAGGGAAGATTTGATTTCTGGAAGCAAAAGACAAAAGGTCATTTGGAGTCAAGTCTTGTGAATGAGTCTGGTAATCATGCTGATACATACTCTTTTGGGTTTAAAAAAAATGTTGATTTTTTTTCCCCCTGTGGTTCATAACTAGCTCTAAAAACAGTTTTGGAAGAGGAATTCTAAATATATTTTGAGCAATGGAAGTGACCTTATAATGTGGTTTCCCAAGGTGGCTACTTTGAAGACCTTCACTCATTGGAATGTAGAAGTTTGGGTATATTCATGGAAAAAGAATGAAAAGCAGGCAAGCAAAACATCCCACCTCAGCCTCATAAGCACATCTGGCTTATACACAAAACATAGCAAAGATGAAAAATGTAACCTATCAACAGAAGAGTGATGGAGGCTGGGTAAGATCTATGAAGGTTCTTGTAGATCTAAGTGACACTTGTAAAGGAAAGGACCATAGAGTGGAGTGAAGGGACCAGCCATGCTTTCATCTAGATTGTTAAATGAACATGTGATATATGAGGGTTAGGAAGATGATACCTTTTAACGAGAGTAATGATTCTCTTTTAGGAAAGATGGTGAGATGGGAGGTTTCAGATATAGAAGGGATATGTCTCCTAGTAAAGAAAGCTCTCTGGATCTGGCATGTTCAGAGGGTAAAGGACAAAGTATGGGACTTGGAGTCAAAAAGACCTGGGTTCAAATCCCACCTCTGACAATCTCAAATTGTGTGACCCTGGCCAAGTCATTTAACCTTTGTGATCCTGTTTCTTCATCTTTTAAATAAGGGGGTTAAAGTAAATGATTACTAAGGTCTCTTCCAGCTCCAAATCTATGATCCTATGAACTAGGAGAAAAGCAATTGGAGGCCAGGCTAAAAAGTTTAGAACTGATAGAAACAGAAATCCTTTAGACTCTTCAAGCAAGGTCTTGGTATGTGTTGCCTTTAACATTCAAAGCTGTCTCTCATCATAAAAAGAGCAGGAAATGACCAACCCAGAGCCCCAAAGATATTAAACTGTGTAACTGAATAAATAAGGTCATCTCAAATAAAAATTTTAGAACTAATTAAAGTTCTTGTTTCAATATTTCTTAGGGCAACAGAGGATCTCTGCCAACAGATGCATAAAACATTAGGACAGTTAAAAATGTGGGAATGGATGGTAAACATTTTAATTGAATGACAGTTCCCAAAAACAACAACAACTATAACAACAAATCTATTTGCCAACTGTCAACCTATTAATTTAAAAACCAACTGAATGGGCATAGTGTCTAATACTAAGTAGACTATTTTCAACAGTGCCATTAAAATTGTATTTCTACTAAAGAAAGGATACAACCCAATAGCCCTCAGTAGAGTAAATTATTACTTATTTTATAGGTAGCTAAATGGCATAGTGGACAGAGTGCTGGCCTGGAGTCAGGAAGACTCATCTTCTTGAGTTCAAATCTGGCCTCAGACACTTACTAGCTGTGTGATTCTGAGGAAGTCACTTAACCCTGTTTGCCTCAGTTTCCTCATCTGTAAAATGAGCTGGAGAAAGAAATGGCAAACCACTCCAGTATCTGCCAAGAAAATCCCAAATGAGACCATGAAGAGTCAGGCATGATCAAAAAACAATTGACAGAATGACTCAACAACAACTTATTTTGTGGCTATCAGGGGACTTATATATCCCTTCATGGCTGTGTCTCCTTAGTGAATAGTTGGATAAGCAACAAAAAACTCACAGGATTGTAAATTTAGAATTGGAAGGGATCTTAGAGAGCTAATCCAACTTTTTCATTTTTTAGTTGGGAGAGCTAAGACATCCAGAGAACTCAAATGACTTGTCCAACATCACTGAGGCCAATCTCACCAGCAAATTTGGGATTTGAACCTAGGTCCTATGACACCAAAGCCAGTGACCATTCCTTTTTTCCATACTAATTCTACCATGGAACAGATGAGATTTGGGGATAAAAAAAATCTGTAGTTTACCCTACAGTTTCTAGGCAATACTGAAGAGATCACTTTCACTTTCTTCACATTCTCAAGTACAAAGTGTCATTTTACCAGTAACATAGCTCTGTGTCTTGAAAGTCTCAGGCAGGAAGGACCTTCCTGTATCTCAGATTGGAAATCAAGCTTGAAGGCCATTATCTCTTATTTGGTTGGAGTTAAGTTTGAGAGAATGGAGAAATTAAAGTCAATGAGCATTTATCAAACACCTGCTGTTTGCCAATGGAGCTGGGAGATAAAAGATGTTTTTAATTTCATCTTTCTTTCTACTCCATCCAAATTTATTTCCTTAATGGTCCCTTTCTCCTCTTTAGTTGGTTAAAATCTGGTGCAAACAATCTCTATGGATCAATCGATCAAGCAACAAGCGTTTATTAAATATTTGTATTTGGCTCTGGGTTAGTCACTGGGAATCTAGAGACATAAATGAAAGTCCTTACCTTCAAGGACATTACATTTTATAGGGGGAGATGGCATGTACATAAATAATCGTATACAAAATAAATACAATCTAGTGTGAGTGTGTGTGTGTGTGTGTGTGTGTGTGTGTATGTGTATGGGGGGAGGTTCTAGCAGATGGGGATCAGGAAAGGCTTCATGTAGGAAGTGGCATTTGAACTGAAGACATACAGATTCTAGAAGCTAGAAGTGAAGAATATATTCCATACATGGGAGGCAGCTTGTATAAAGGTCCTACAGTGAACTTTTTAGCCTCCCGTCTGGAGGTGGGAGATGGAAAGTAATGTGTAATGCACAGCAAAAAGTCTAATTTAGCTTTCTATGACCACAGACTACACCCTGTTTCACAAGTGAACTCTACTTGTCATCACAAAAAGAAAATATAATTGTCTCAGTATAGACTTGTACCTATTACTAAAGCAACCCCAAGCACTTATCTTATGGATGGTGAGTCAGAACCATTGCTTATATAAATGGAGGACAGAACATATGCTGTAAGAGGGGGTTGTGGATTACTCACAGGTACAGGTTATAGTCATATCCATGGAGCACAATGTAAGCTGGGCTTTGTCAGGCACATTAAAAAAAAAAGTCTATGGTATAATCCTTGAGCTCAAGTAGCTTAATTTTTCATTAGATACACAAAATAAACACACAGAAAATAACTAGAGAACATATCATTTGGCACTTCTGTCCCATTGTAATTTGGAAAAGAGAGATGCATGTGGGTTGAGGTAACTGGAAAATAATCAGTAAGGATTTGTTAAAATCTCTTGGTAAGCTTCAGAAAGGAGATGGGACCTTGAAGGATGAGTAGAATTTGGACAGGTAAAGAGTTGGGGTAGAAATAGTGTTATCTATTGCATAAATATGAAAATGAACATGGCAAAACATTTTCAATAGGGCTAAAAGGCCCCCATTTTAGAGATGAGAAAACTGAGACAGATAGAGATATTAAATGACTTGCTCAAAGTCACACAAAGACTGAGGCAAGAGGATTCAAATTCAGTTTTTCTGGACTTCAATCCCAGTACTCTCTTTACTGCACAACCTAACTAGTTGTTTTTACTTTCTGAAGAGTGGTTAAGTCAGCAAATAAGCCCAACTTAGAGAGGTTAGGTTTAGAAAGCAGTGAACTCACACTTGCAAATCTGACAGCATCATTTCCCTTTCTCCTCTGTTAGGTTAGAGAAGGTGCTCTGGCCTCTTTTCAGCCATTTATTGTGGGAAGCCACACCATTTTTAGCAGCAAAGATTTATCATGGCATACATTCTATGTCTGAGGGCCCCCTTGATAAAAGATCAGCCTTGAGTGTTTATTTTGGTCTGAGACAACTCTGATGTATATTTATTTGAGTCATTGTATTTTTACACTTTCCAGAAAACCAAATCACCAAGAGATTTCTCATGGAGTTCAGGTTCTCAAGTACAGGGTGAACTAAAATACCTCCCAGATTGTTGTCAGTGGCTAAAACAGGGGGACTCTGATCTTTAGGTGCTCCAAGACTGCCATTTCAAAGGGCTATTCTGCTCCCTCAACATTGGCTGCCACTTTATAATCCAAAATGAAAAAGTTGTTGAGGACATTGGAGAGGAAAGCCATAGAGAGTAACCAGGTTTTCCAACAGGCTTAGCACACAGTAAAGATCTCCAGAGTCTTTTAAAAGTGTAGGAAACAACTCTCCCTTTTTTGGGGGGGGTAAATGAAGCTTTTAAACATGATGACATTTCACTTGTGGACCAGTTTTAGGTATTTGCAATGCATATGAGTAGGCCTAGTCATCTGAGTTTGGTTAGAACATTAATCTCTCAAGCTGGAGTTCTGGCTTCTGGTGGGGCAGTGTTATCCCACGGAACATGTGATCTACCAGAGGGTAGATGGGTCACATCTCACCCAGCCCAAAGTAATCAATTATGGGCCTTGTATCCAACAAAATAATTTTTGCTTTTTCTCACACTCTTTGGATCATTAACAAATGCCCACTCCTTAGGGCAAGCCTGCCCAATCTTCAGCCCAGGGACCACTTATGGCCCAAAGGGCATGCCAAAGGATTTCAGGCAGCCTACAAAAAATGTAGAAGATGTTTTCCTCTACATTTTTTTTGCCAGTCCCCCCCCCCAAATCATTTGGTATGCCACAAGTGGCCCAGGGGTTGTAAGCAGACCTGGGCCACAGGTTGTGAAAGCCTGCCTTAGGGGATGATTTTAATTATAATATAGATCATGGCTCATGTATAGTACCTCCACAAAAGGAGAGAGTAATATAAATTGCAAAATATAAATTGGGATGGGGCAAGTAATTTATTCCTATACACAAAAAGAAACATAAAAAACCAGAAGTTAGAAATATTCATGAGCAGAATTAATTAAGCTGCATTTAGTTAATAATCAGTAGTCAATAAATATCTGTTAAGCACCTACTAAGTGCCAGACTCTGTGATACACTGGGAGTACAAAAAGAGGCAAAAAGGTGGTCACTGCCCTCAAGGAGCTTACAATCTAATGGGAGAGACAACATGCATGCAAGTATATACAGGATAAGTAGGAAATAATTAACAGAGGAAAGGCAATGGAATTAAGAGAGATTAAGGTAAACTTCCTATAGAAGATCAGATTTTAGTTGAGACCTAAAGGAAACCAAGGAGGTTGGTAGTCAGAGTAGAGGAGGGAGAGCATTCTAGGCATGCATGGAGGACAATCAGACAAAATATCTAGAGTTGAGAGATGAAGGGTCTTGTTAGCGGTACAGCAAGAAAGCCAGAGTCACTGGATCAAAGAGTACAGGTGGAGAATCAAGTATAAAAAGATTGGAAAGATAAGAGAGGTCTAGGTTATAAAGGGCTTTGAATGCCAAACAGAGCATTTTATATTTGATCCTGGAGGAAATAGGGAACCACAGGAATTTATTGAATAGGAGTTGAAGGGGAGTGAGATGATCAAACCGCATTTTAGAAAAATCTTTTTAGTGGCTGGATGGAGGAAGTATTGGAGTGGGGAGAGACTTGAGGCAGGCAGACCCACCAGCAGGCTATTGAAATAATTAAGGCGTGAGATGATGAAGGCCTGCACTAGAGATGAAGGCCATGTCAGAAGAGAGAAGGGGACCTATCTGACAGATCCTATAAAGGTGAAATCGACATGTCTTGACAAAAGCTTAGATGTGGGGAGTGAGTAAGGAATCTACAATGACACCTTGATTGTGAGCCTGAGGGACTAAGAGATGGGACTAAGATGGTGTTGCCCTTTACAATAATAGGCAAGGTAGGAGGCAAGGAGTGGGGGTGAGGGGAACATTTAGGGGAAAGAAAAAGAGCTTTGCTTCGAATATGTTTAATTTGAGATGTCTACTGGGCATCCAGTTTGAGATGTCTAAAAGCAAGATTGGTAGTCAACAGAGAGTCTGGGGCTTGAGAGGTAGATTTGAGAATCATTAACAGAGATGGTAATTAAATTCACGGAAACTGAGGAGATTACCAAGTGAAGTGGTATAGAGGGAGAAGAAATTTGCAAACTTAACTCATAACTACTGTTATAATCTGCTGGGAGGCTAATATTTGAACATCAACAGAATATTAAGCATACTGTGAATCAGATATTTTATATTTCACTTTGGCTCTATGCTCTTCTTATACTCCAAACCCAAACTTCCTCTGAACTTTGGGCTCATACACTTGCCCCTGATGTACTCAAAGATCCCTGGACCTCTTGAACTCACAAGGTCATCAGCAATCCTAGACACATCCACATTAAGATTGGTGCTCAGTCATTAGCCCACTGCATAGCACAGGGCCTGGCACATAGTAGGCACTTAATAAATACTTATTAAATTGAATCGACTTGACATAACTTGATCAAGTGACCTGTCCTTGGCCCTGTGCTTGTCAACATTTTACCAATAATTGGATAAAGGTATCAATGGAGTGCTTATCATATTTGTAAATGATAGGAAGCTGGGATGTATGATGCCTAAGATATTGGATAACAGAGCCAGGATCCAAAGAGATCCCAATGAAACTAGAATTTGCTGTTGTTTAGTCATGTCTGATTCTTTGTGACTCCATGTGGGGTTTTCTTGGCAGAGATACTGGAGTGGTTTGCCATTTTCACCGTCAGCTCATTTTACAGATAAGAAAACTGATAAGGAACAGATACTGATAAGGAAACAGATAAGGCAATCAGGGTCAAGTGACTTGCTCAGGGTCACACAGCTAGTAAGTTATCTGAGGCCAGCCTGGCACTCTATCTACTCCACCACCTAGCTGGCCAAAACTAGAATAGGGGTCAGCAAATTACAGTCCAAGGACTATGTTTTACTTGCTGCCTGTTTTTGTGTGGCCTGTGAACTAAGAATTTTTTTTTAATTAAGAAGCATTCTTTGCTTTCAGGCTACATGAAAACAGGTGGTAGGCCATATTTGACTCTTGGACCATAGTTTGCATTGAGCTTAATCTAATAAAATGGACCATAATGGGGGTATACATAATCTTACACCTGTATTGAAAGCATCAACTTCAATCCATAAACAGCATTTATTAAGCAGTTACTATGTACAAGGTCCTACACAGAATGCTGGGAGTTTAAAGAAAGACAAAAATATAGTCCAGGAGTGGGAAACCTGCGGCCTGAGGTAGTCAGGAGAGAGAATGTGAGGAGTACCAACCAGGCCAGTGTAGTTATGGGGAGTAAAGTGTCAGAAGACTGAAAAGGTAGGCAGGGACCTGGTTATAAAGGGTTTTAAATGCCAACAGAGGAAGTGAGAGATGAATGAGGCATGGCAAGGCAATAGTTTTTCTGGGAAAAAAAACAAGAAACAAAACAACAACCTGCGTGTTTTAGTCCAGAAAGTTCAATAAGAGTCAACAGTACTATGGAAATCAAGAAGCCAATGTGATTTTAGATGGCATTAAGAAAGACATGTGGAAATGATAGATCTATTGCACTCTGCCTTGTCAGATTATGTACCGGCTGCGCCGACCTTGTGTCGGCCGCGCCGACCCTCTCCTCCTATAAGGTGCAGGCTGCCAGAGTCATACTCACTCTCGAGTCTTCGGTCCTCAGCCGGATAAACACACAGAGACGAGCAATCGGGAGGCGCCAACACCAGAGCTTTATTCAGAGGCCATCACAGCAAGCCATCACAGCAAGCCCAAGCAGCAAGGCCAGAGCAACAGAGCAGGAGCCAAGAGAGAGCGTGTGATCTGACCACGCTCGTTCCTAAGTACCTACTTTGCCCCTCCTCCCCAGCCCGCTTACTAGCCAATGATTGTAGGGTCAGATACCGGAAGGGGCTGTCTGAGTTTAGCACACCAAGGGGGAGGGAGTGACGTAGGAGGCTAGGACCGGATACAGGAAGGAGGTGTCTGGGATTAGTGCATAGACAGAGTACGTGACCTAGGAAGTCAGACTCAGATACTGGGAGGAGGGGTCTGGGGTCAGTGCTACACAGAGGGACCCAGGAAGTCAGGAAGGTCACAAGATGGAGGCATCTGGGGTTGACGTTGCATATAAGGAGGGGACTAAGCAAAGGGAACTCAGTCCTCTGCCATCCCACTCCCACGTGGCACCGCCCCTTTCCTCAGGAGCACAAGCTCTGGCTACTTCCTTGCACCCAGCTTATCTCACATAGCACTGCCCACTGCCTCAGGGCTTCTCTGTACCCAGCCCATCCCAGTTCACCACAACTCTGCCTACCACAGCCCCTGCCTCGACTTCCAAATATACCCAGATCTTACCCTAATCTTGCCACAGTGCCCACCTGGTAGTTGCCAACATCAGACAGTCCCTCACAAGATTATAACTAGAATTACATACTATGGAGTAGTATATTCAGGTGTGGATGCCACATTTTAGGAAGGATTGATAAATTGAAAAGCTTCTAGAAAAGATTCTGAGAAGATGGTGTAGTAGGTCAGGTATTTCCAGGCTCTCCAGGTTTCTTCCACAAATAGACAGAAAATCACCACTAGCAAAAATAAAGGGGAAAAGCAGTTGTCTACCTAAGATAAGTTGAGAGGACCTCAAAAAATATAGGGCCTTTAGGGGCTGAGGTTTGGCCCGAGTGAGGAGTAGACACCTCTGAGCTGACTTCACTGAAGCAACAAAGAGTAGGCCCTGAGGGCGGCTCCTTGGGAAGCAGACCAGGCCTCAGAAATTTCACATCATGAACTTTTACCTCACAAACTTTCATCTAAGGAACAGCAGATGAATGGGTAAGGGAGGATTGAGGGATCCCCTGCTGTTTCCAGAAGCCAGGTCTAGAAGTGTTGACCAAAAGTTATCCCGGATTGTGACTGTGGGTGAGAAGGAGTGAGTACACACCCTCTGAGTACACTACCTCAGGGGGCAATAGCATTTTGGGGACAGCATAGCTGGGGACCCTAACTATGGCTTAGGAGAGGAGAGGAGTCCCTGAGGTTGAGTCCCCAGACAGAATTAAAAACTAACAGCAAGGAGGACTTGAGGCCTAGGGTGACATTACCCACAACTCAGACTTAAAACTTGGTTGTCATAGTAAAGTGCTAAAAAAAATAAATAAATAAATAAAAATAAAAATGAGTAAGCAAAGGAAAAAGAACCTGATAGTTACCAAAGTAAAAGAAGATTCTGGGTTCATATTCAGAAGAAGATAGTGATGTTTAAAAAATGCCATTCCTACTATATACAAAAAGTAACGTCAAATGGTCACAAGCCCCCCCCCCTCAAAAAAAAAAAGGAATTAAAAATCAAGTAAGAGAGATCAAGGAAAAATGGGGAGGGGGGAAAGCAACCCAAGAAATTATGAAAACAAAGTTAACCAATTAGAAAAAGAGATACAAAATCTTAAGGAAGAAAATAACTCCTTGAAAACTAGAATTGGGCAAGAGGAATCTAATGATGTTATAAGACACCAAGAAATAATAAAACTAGAAAAAATAGAAGAGAATCTGAAACATCTCATTAGAAAAACAACTGATCTGGTAAATAGATCAAGGAAAGACAATATAAGATTTGTCAGACTACTTGAAAATTATGATAAAAAAAAGAATCTAAATATATTACAAAAAATATTAAGGAAAATTGCCCTGAAGTTTCAGAACAAGACAGTAAAGTAGAGATAGAAAAGAAACTACCATTCACCACCTGAAAGAGATTCCAGGAGGAAAACTTACAGGAACGACATAGCCAAGTTTCAAAACTCCCAGGTAAAGGAGAAAATATTGCAAGCAACAAGAAAAAAACAACTTAAACACTGCAGAAATACAGTCAGGATTTCACAAGACCTAGCAACTTCAATTGTAGAAGACTGTAGGTCTTGGAACATTATATTTCGAAAGCAAAAGAGCTGGGGTTGCATCCAAGAATAACTTACCCAGCAAAGTTGAGTATAATCCTGAATGAAAAAAAAAATGGACATTTGACTAACTGAAAGATTTTCAGATATTTGTAACAAAAAGACCAGAATTCATTGAAAAATTTGTTATAAAAGATCTCCCCCAAAATAAAGAAAACATTAAAGACTAATTATAAGGCACTCATTAAGACTATATGTGTGTGTGTGTGTATATATACAATGTATATATTATAATATATATGTAAAAATGTTATTAGTATTCTTAAAACTGTCATCACTACTAAGGTAATTTGAAAGAAAGGTTGGGCCTGAGTTGTGTATGACAAAAAATAAACAAAATGTTTTGTTTTGTGTATAAAATAAAAATGTTGTGTATAAACAAAATTAGGTAGGAAAAGATAAAAGAGAGCAATTATATTATAAAAATGAGGCATGAAAGGAAGGACTAATACAGAGGAAGCAAGTGGGGGTGGAAGACTGGTAATGTTGGAACCTTATTCTAATCTGGGTTAAAGAGGAAACAACATGTACATCTAGAAGGCTGTAGAAATTTTCTGAACATGTCAGGTAGTCTGACATGTAAGAAAACTGGAGGGCAGGATAGGGAAGGGACTTTTAGAGGAATGTGTAAATTGGAATTTGGAAGAGTGGGGGGAGAGGATGAGGGGAACCTTTGGAGGGGTATGTGGGTTGAGATTGGTGAGTGGAGGGAGGGGATGGGGGATTCTTGGAGGGGTGGATGAAGTGGGGGATAGGAGGGTGGAGTGAGAGGACAAGGTAACAGGGATAGGGTAAAAAGAGAAGCTGAGAAAGAAAATAGTGAGTAAAAATAAAATGGAGGGAAATTCACAAATAGTAATTATAATTTTGAATATGAATGGGATGTTTAAAGCAGCTCTTTTTATTGGAAAGGAACTAGAAATTGTAGGGATCATCCCCATCAATTGAGAAATGGCTGAACAAATTGTTGTATATGGTTGTGATGGAATACTACTGTGCTATAAGAAATGATGAGCTGAATGATGTTAGAAAGGCATGGAAAAATTTGCATGAAGTGATGAACAGCAAAGTGAGCAGAACCAAGACCACATTGTATATAGTAACAGCAACATTGTTTTAAGAAAGACTTTGAGTGACTAAGTCATTTTGATTATTATAAATATACACAATAAAAATACTGGACATATGAAGAGAGATGCTATCTGCATCCAGAGAAAGAACTGATAAACAGAAGTATGCATAGAATAATTTTACATATATATGTATGTATGTATGTGTCTAATGGTAGCCATCTCTAGGGCGGGGGGGGCGGGGTGGAAGAAAAATGGGAAAAAAAGAACATGATAACTGTTGTATATTTGGAGGGAATAGTAAGTTGTACAAGGCAGATTTGCAGTGTCATGTGCAATCATCCTTTTTATTGTACTGTGCTATGGAAATGCTTGTTTCATTCCCAGAACTGGAAAAAAAAAAATAAAAGCTTCCAGAGAAGGGTGGTCAGGATGGGGAAAGATCTTGAGATTGTGTTGTATTAAAGATTGATTAAAGGAAGTGGGAATGTTGAACCTTGAGAAGAGAAGACTTGGGGGATGGGAGCAGATATGGTAGATCTCTTCAAGAATTTTGAGACCCATCTTGTGGACAAGGATTTAGACTTGTTCTGCTTGGCCACAGGAGGAATAACGATGGTTGGAAAATGCAAAGAGGAAGATTTAAGTTCAGCTTAAAGAACACCTTCCTAACCACTAGAGATGTCCAAAAGGGGAATGGGCTATTTCCTGAAGTAGTGGGCTCTCCCTCAATTGAGGCCTTAAAGTGAAGACATGGCTATCACTTGATGGGGATGTTGGGGAGTAGTGAAGAGTCAGATACTTGAAGCTACTGAACAACAATAGCAAAATGCCCTCAGAAGTCCTTTCCTAGTCTGAAACTCTGTGATTCTGTGCCCGGGGGAGAGCTTTCAGATGCATTTGAAAACCAGGGAATCCAGGAACTCAGAATGTGGAATATGTCTCAGCACCTCAACTTGCTTTGCGAGACTTGGCTTAATGCCTTTATTTGTCCTCGCTCTCTACCCACCTTCCAGGATTGTTGTGGGGAAAATATTTTAGAATATTTAAAGTATACATAAGTCCATGTATATTAACAAATAGTATTAGTATTGCCATTACCAGTAAGGACTGTATTTAAGAGACAATTGTCAACATGGGTTTGGAGTGGACTAGATGTATTTTCCATTTTCTGGTGATTGGCATTCTATGTATAGAGGCGTTTCCCAAGGAATGCAATAAATCTCCAAATTCCCCATGGGGTCTGATCTTCAGTTTGCGATAGGCCATCTGCAGAACTTGAAAGGCTGCTCCAGCTTGCTGGGGATGGACTGGGGGAAGATGTTGGCCCTGAGGGAAAGGATCAGTGGATCTTTACAAGACAACATAAGATGCCAGTAGACAATATCCGGAATTTAGAAAGAGGAGCTTCTAATCCAGATTTAACCTAGATTTCCTCCTGTCTGGGAATGCCCTGACTTTTTTTTTCCCCCTTAAATCTATCATTCTTCATGTTAATCTATTCCCAAACATCACAGCCTCCATGGCAGGCATAACTAGCTGATGAGTAATATTGAAATTAGGCATTACGGTTATTAGAGAGGATTCTGTAACAGACATGTTAATTGAACTTACCAGAAGAAAATCACTCGATGGGAAAATATAATTTGATTTTCAAGGTCACTTCGGCCTATTTTGCTGTGAGTAAAACTACCAGTTGGGGGTGGGGATAGCAAGAAGTGACTCCTAGAGTCATTTCTGGGAGCAAGGGTCTTCAGTAGATAAAGTGGTATAAAACAACAAACCTGTTTTACTTTCTATTAATGGCCACAATCTGGGGGCAGGTAGTCGACGACAGGAATTCTTAACCTGAATTCATGGATAGATTTGATGTACTTGGTGAACTTGGTTTAGGGATTAAAGTGACATCTTTATTTTCACTAACCTCTAACTGAAATTGAGCATTTCCTTTAGTTATGAATATAGACAACAGATACTTTGAGGAGGGGTCCATAGGCTTCAACAGATTGCCAAAGGGGTCCATGCCAAAAAAAAAAAAGGAGAGAGAGAGAGAACCCCTAGGCTAGGATTTTGAGGAGTAGTGTTTTTTGTTTTGTTTTGTTTTGTTTTTTAACTAAGGAATTTTTACTTCAAACTGTGTGTGTCCTGGACTCCTCGAATGACCTGCATATGGAATGTTTATGTGTACTTGACAAAGTTTGTCTTACATTTTTCAGAAAGAGTAGATTCCATTTGTATAGCCCAGATATTTCTGGATTCCTGGGACTCCTCTTTTTGTTTGTTTGTTTGTTTGTTTTAGGCAATTGGGGTTAAGTGACTTGCCCAGGGTCACACAGCTAGTAAGTGCCAAGTGTTTGGTCTGATTTGAACTCAGGTCCTCCTGAGTTCAGGGCTGGTACTCTATCCACTGTGCCACTTAGCTGCCCCTGGACTCCTCTTTTTAAGATACTGTGGGAGGCTGTGTAGAATTCAAGTAGGTGCCTAGTTTCTTTTCATATCTTCCTCAATGATAGTTAGAAGCCAAGGGTTAAATCTCAACCTATCCCATCTTAGGACCTTTGGCTAATACTATTAGTTCCAAGCAATAAATTAATGGCTTGAATGAATGACTGCTAGAATGTGGTTATTTTATATAAAATTTTTTTTAAAAATGTTGATATCTAATTTTTAAAATCATCTTCATTCCTTCACATAATCCTCCCCTCTTCCCTACTAAAGAAACCATCCTTTGTAATATAAAAGAGCTTGTATCCCTACTCATATGATAGGGGATGCAGAGTGTCTCCTTTTGGGGCAATCTGGGTATACCCAACACAACCTTCATTACAATAACAAAACAAACAAACGAGAGAGAGAGAGAGAGAGAGAGAGAGAGAGAGAGAAAACAATTTACCCAAACTAGTCCACACGTCAAATAATTCTATGCAACAATCTGTACCCATAGTCCCCATGAAATTGATTTCTTTTTTCTTTTTTTTGGCAAGGCAGTTAAGTGACTTGCCCAGGGTTACACAACTAGTAAGTGTCAAGTGTCTGATTTGAACTCTGGTCCTCCTGACTCTAGGACTGGTGTTCTATCCACTGAGCCACATAACTGCCCCTTGGAACTGATTTCTTATTATATTTTTGCAAAAGCAGAGAAAAATGCCTTTAAAATTTTTTATTAATTTATTTTAAACTCAAATACTAAAACTTAAATAAACAATAAGAAAAGAAAAAGAAACATAAACTTAAATACTAAAACTTAAATAGAAAATAAGAAAAGGAAAAAGAAAGCATTGCCATGTGCACAGCAGAATGTAAGAGAGATTTCAAATTATACAACAAAAATTTCCATTTCAGGAAATCCTATATAATAAATATTATACATTGTGTTACAAGCTGTCCATCTTTTCTTTGCTTCCTTGTAAGTTTTCTTTTGTTCTCTGCTGTGCAGTTTTTACTTTGTATTTTCTTTTCCCCTCTTCCTCCCCCACCCCTCTGCCAAAGAAGGCTACAATTAAGCTTGGATATATTTGTGTGTATGTATACATATGTATATTATATATATGTGTGTATGTATATGTATATATGTATACATACACACATATATACACATAAACATATATACATACATACACATACATATACTGAGATATCTATAATACTCATAGATATATACATTCATATGTATCTATGTAAGACTTTACTATAATTGTTTGTCTTCTGTTTCTCTGAGGGTGGATAATGTCTTTCTTCATAGGTTCAAGTCTTTCCTTATTTTTCTAAGCCTGTCAACTCATCATTTCCTATACCACAGCAATATTCCAACCTTATACTGTCTAGTTATTTTAAATAGTCTACAATAATATTGATTAATATGGTTGACATAGTGTAGTTTCCCTATTTTTCTCTTCTGATTGAATCTATTTTGGCTTTAACGTTGTCGGAGATTGTGATTACTACCCCCTGCTTTTTCTCCCTAATAAATACTACTCCTGATCTTTATTTTATGTTTGCACCTATTTCCTATCCCTCCTGACTCCTTTACTTTACTCCTACCTGCTACCTTGTCCTCCTATTACTTAACCTACCCCCCCACCAAAGATCCCTCTTTTTCCCATCTTAAAATTCCTCCCGCATCCTCTCTCCCCTCCCTATTCCCTAAGCCTTTTATTTCATTCTGAATTTAGAAGACTTTCGTGTCCTTCTAAATATATATGTATTGTTCCCTCTTTAACCCATTCCTGATGAGAGTGAGGTTCCAGAACTACCAGCCCTCCTCCCCCATCTAATTCCTCTGTGTCAATTCTTCTCCCTTTAAAATTTTTTAAAGGATCTTTGGAGTTCTCTTGTCTATTGCTTTTGATCAATTATTCATTGATTCCAATAATCCCAAGATTCTCCCTCCACAAAATCCTATCTTTTTTTAACACATTCTTACAGTGATGCTATATGGCTGATTATTTAAGGACTCTTCCTCTGTGATGCCAGGCTGTGATGTGTGGGCTTTGGCTTTAACTTGCCTAAAACCAAACTTCTGTGCCACTTTTAGTACATCTCCATACTAGCCTGCATGCTAGCCATCATCCTCAGCTGCCTACCACTGGAACCCTGGACTCCATCCCTGGGACACTGGGGCTCATATAGGGGAGCTTTTACTTTATCTTGCTGGGAATGATCTAACTTCCTTTTTCAGTTGACTTTTCCCTCATTAGAATGTAAGCTCCTTCAGGGCAGGGACTGTTTTGTTTGCTTGTATAGGTAACAATAAACATAGTAGAATGTTGTATTCTTTATATGTTATGCTATATTCTATATATTTTATACTATATATACTATATGCTATACATACTACACACTATATATACACTATAAATGGTATCCTATATACTTTATAATATATATGCATATATATTAATACATATGTAACTATAAGAATGTCATCTATTGTAGAAAATTGTCTACAAGACCCTGTTTCTCATATTTTCATCAAGCAATGTATATGTATAGATGTCAATTATCATTATTATTTCTCCCTTGGTGGAATGTAAGCTTTATTAAGCACTCTGTACCTGTCAGTTATTATTTTTATTCTTATTCTTTTTTATCCCTCAGTAGAATGTAAGCTCCTTGAGGGTAGGGATTATTTTCTTTTTAAGATCATAATCCCTAGAACTTTGCCTTGTACATAGCTAGTATCTAAGAAATGTCTATGGAACCAATCTGGTTGAGTTGTCCCTCTTGCCTCACTTTCTGCAAGACCTGTTCTCCTCTTCACTGTTTTGTGAACCTTTGCTGTTTTGTGAACCATTAGTGCTAGTAACATTCTGAAGTTTTTCTCCTTGCCAACTTTGCAAAGTGGCTTATGACTATAAAACCAATATGGCCCTTGATTACCATTGTCTTTGCTTGACAAGGAGAATAAGGGTTTTTTGGCTAAAGTTGTTTCATGGATCTTTTGCACTTATTGTGATGACTGTTTTATGTTCATTAAACTTCTTTAAGACAGTGATAGTAAATGGAAATGGTTTTGTTGTTTTCTGTTTCCCATTTTTTAGAGTTAAGATTTTGTTAAAGTATGTTCAGTGTGGTGATTTCAGGCAGTGTCTTCTCACCATCTTTATCCTTTCTTCTAGTTTGGGGTTAATGTTGACTTTTGCTATAGCTAGTTGATGGACTGATTATACACAGATGACATATAAGGAAATGACTTGTTTCTGCATAATTGTGGTTTAATGGGAATTTTGTCCCCCTTCCCCAAACATGTCTGTTTCCTCTAGAATTTCATCATGGATCTTTACCCTGACCAGTAGTTGCTGAGGATTTTTTCCCACAGCAGTGAAGTATGACCAGAATGCACTATTTATAGAGAAAATGTTTTCCCCTAAAATTGATTTTATAGGTGAATTGCAGTAACCACAAAAATGAGAACGAGAGTCAAAAGATGCCTGAAAGGAAAGATGAACTAGAAGGTTGGAATGAACTCTTCTTGAACTTCCCTTTAAGGACAGGGGATAAAGTTGTGAAGTAGGAAATTTTCCCCATTTTGGTGACCTTCAGTGTGCTCATACTTTCTGTGTCACCAGGGAAGACCATCCAACAAAATAAGGTAACACCTAGGGGCTGGTAAGTTACTGTTACCCCTCCTGCTCAAAAGTCAGTTGAAAAACCCATTTATTAAGTGTCTGCTCTGTGTCAGGCACTGTGCTAAGCATTGGAGATACAGATATGAAAAAGAAAAACAGTCTCTGTCCTCAAGGAGCTTACAATCCAATTGGAGAAAACCCAAATACCCAAAGGAAGCTGCAAAGAGGCAGGGAGAGGGCAGGTACTCAGTGGAGTTCTGTGGATAATCCTTTTAATCTCTCCCTAATCAAATCACTATCCCACACATCACAGTGGTTATTCCAAACCTTTTCATCCTTCCTCAAACCTCCCATGGTACTCCCTCACTTCACCCCTTCAACTGAAAAACTTGCCTCGAACTTTATCAAACAAATTGAGGCCATTCACCAACAGATCCCTCATTATCTTACATCACTTAGATGTTTTTCTCCACTGTTTCCACCTTCATCTCTGTTTCACATGAAGAGGTGACTCTTCTCCTTGCCAAGGAAAACCCTTTTACATACATTCTTAATCCCATTTCATCCCGCCTTCCTTAGCAGATTTCCTCTATCATCCCCACTCTTTCATTAATCTTCAATCTTTCCCCATCTACTGGTTGCTTCCCATTGCCTACAAACATGATTATGGCTCCCTATTCTTAGAAAAACTCTCACTTGTTTAGATTAGGCAATCTTTGCTAGCTATAATCCTTTATTTCTTCCCTCTTTTGTGGCTTAACACCTTGAGAAAACCTGCTACTTTTCTTCCGACTCTTCTGAATTCTTTTCAGTGTTGCCTTCCTACCTTATCAGCTGAAAGAGCTATCTCCAAAGTAACCAATGATTTATGGCCAAATCTAATGGCCTTTTCTAAATCCCTATCCTTCTTGATTTCACTATAGTTTTTGACACTATTAATCATCCTTTTTCTCTTGGATATATTCTCTTTTTTAGGTTTTCAGGATACTATTTTCTTCTGGTTCTTTCTACCTGTATGACCACTCTTTCTTAGTCTCTTTTGCTGGACCTTTATCCAGGTCATATCTACTAATCATGAGTATCCCCCAACTCTGTTCTGGGCCTTCTTCTCTTCTCCTTCTATACTAGTTCACACGGTATGCTTATCAGCTCCAACTGGTTCAATTATCACCTCCATATTAATTATTCTTAAAATTTCTTATTCTTAGAACTTCTTATCCAGCCCAAACTTGTTTCATAACCTTCAGTCTCATATCACCAACTGCCTACTGGACATCCTGAACTGGCTGTCTGTCCCATGGACTTCTCAAACTTGACATGTCCAAATCAGAACTAATTATCTTTCCTCTCAAACCCTTCCCTCTTCCTAATTTCCTCATTATTATCTAAGGCATCATTGCCCTAGGTGGTGCAGTGGATAGAGCACTGGGCTTGGAATCAGGACGACTCATCTTCATGAGTTCAAATCCAGCTTCATACACTTACCAGCTGTGTGACTCTGGGCAAGTCACTTAACCCTGTTTGCCTCAGTTTCCTTGTTTGTATAATAAGTTGAAGAATGAAATGGCAAACCACAGGCTCACAATCTTAGGTATCATTCTTGACTTCTCACTGGCAATCACCCCACATATCCAATATATTGCTAAGCCTTACTGATCGTACTTTCACAACAGTTTACTTCTCCTCTCCATTCACACTACCCTGGTGCAGACCCTTATCATCTCACATCTGGATTACTATAATAGCCTCAGGCTTGGCCTCCCTCCCATGAGCATGTTTGATCTCTCCTCATCCTGGTTTATTCTCCACTCATAAGCCAAAGTGATCTTCCTACAGTACAGGTCTGAACATGTCATTCCTCTACTCAATAAACTCCTGTGGCTCCCTATGCCTTCCAGGATTGAAAATAAAAACCTGTTTGGATTTTAAAATTCTTCATGACCTGGTCCCTTCCTACCTTTACAATCTTCTTAGATATTCTATGTGCTTTGTTATCCAGAAACACTGGCCTCCCTGTTGTTCCTTAAGCATGACATTCCATCTCCCAACCAGGTGAGTTTTCATATGACTCAATGCTGCCACCCCCAATTTCTGGAATGCTTCTCCTCCTCATCTCTGCCTGATGGTTTCTTTGGCCTACCTGGAGACTCAGCTTAATTCCTACTTTCGACTAGAGGTCTTCCTCACTCCTCAGTCATGAGTGAAGATATATGTGTATATAGGTGTTTCTCATAAAATGCCATTTTTAATTATAAGGTATCTTTTATTTGAGATTTCTAAGTATTGGCTCGTCAGTCCTCATAGTTTTCCTGTGATAGGTGATGTTTCCATTTCACAGATTAATAATGATGCTATCTAGCCTTTATATAACACTGTAGAGTTTACAAAGTGCCTTGTATGTGTTATCTTATTTGATCCTCACAGCAACACTAGGAGTTTTTGTTGTTGTTCAGTTGTTTCAGTTGTGTCTGACTCTTCATGCCCCATTTTGGGGTTTTCTTGGCAAGATACTGGAGTGATTTGCCATTTCCTTCTCCAGCTCATTTTGCAGATGAGGAAACTGAGGCAAACAGGGTGAAATGTCTTGCCCAGGGTCACATACCTAATAAATGTCTGAAGCCAGATTTGAACTCATGAAGATTAGTCTTACTGATTCCAAGTCCAGGTTCTACTATTATCCCCATTTTATAGAAGAGGAAACAGAGGCAAACAGAGGTTAAGTAACTTGCTTTGGATCACACAGCTAGTAAATGTTTGAGGCCAGATTTGAACTTAGGTTTTCCTGATTCCAGGCCCATCACTCTATAAATCTAGCTGTTTTAGATTAAGAAACTGAGGTGTATGCATGGGCGTGTCCATATGTGCTCATGAACACACATCCATGCACACAGGCAAATGTATATAGATACAGAAATACTTCAATAAGCTATTTGTTCAGAACCGCCCGAAAACATCTAGAGGCAAAAACTCCAAAACTTCTGGAAACACCTAAAACACTTGAAGGAGGAAAGCCTGACTAGTCTCTGGTGATCTGTTTTTTTCTTGTTAACTTCAGGGTTCACTGCATGATCTTGAAAACAAAGGGCCTTCACTGCATTCATTTAATAGTATTTGGTCAACACTGAGGGCTGTTGATGTGTTACTGGCTCATTTCCTTTTTAAAAATACATCAAGGGACTGACATGCAAAGTTGAGTCAGAGAGCTTGTTTGGAAGGGATGAGGAGGAATTTATTTTTGGCTTTTACTGAAATATTTGCAGGGAAAAGTGGGGACTGTCTGTAATAATAATATGCACCCATGTAATCCAGAAATGTTACTGTGGTTCTTCTCTTCATATTTGATGAACTAAATTTCTTTATCCTGGTGGATGTTCTATCTCTTGATGGTATAAAATTTACTTAAAGCATGCAAGTGTCTTCCTTCTAAGATTATATCCAATTTATCCTGTATATATCTTGTATTTTTGTAACCCTAATTTGTCTCTTCCATTAGAATATGAGCCGCTTGAGGTCAGGAGGCCCCCCAAAATGACCAAGAACTGGAGACACAAAGGCAAAAGATAGCTCTGCCCTCAAGGAGCTTACAGTCTAATGAGACAACATGCAAACAACTACAAAGAAACAAGAAACATACAGGATAAATTGGAAATAAACAGCAGAGAGAAGGCACTAGAATTAAGGGGAACCAGGAAAGGTTTCCTGTAGAAGGTGAGATTTTAGGTGGAACATGAAGGAAGCCAGTGAAAACAAGAGGCAGATATAAGGAGGAAGAGCATTCCAGGTGTGGGGAGTAGCTAGGGAAGATGAAGTTTCTTGTTAGAGAGACACCAAGGTGGTCAGTATCACTGGATTGAGGAGTATGTGGGAATGAGTAAAGTATAAGAAGACTGGAAAGGTGGTGGGGAGGGAAATTAAAAAGGGCTTTGAATGTCAAACAGAGGATTTTATATTTGATTCTGAAGGTGATAGGAAGCCACTGGAGTTTATTGAGGAGGAGGGTGACATGGTAAGACTTGTGCTTTAGGAAGATCACATTGACAGCTGAGTGGAGGATGGACTAGAAGGGAAAGAGACTTGTCTTAGGAGGAACAACCAGAAGGCTATGGGCAACAGTCCAGGCATGAGGTGATGAGGGCCTACACCAGGGTGGTTTCAGTGTTAGAGGAGGCAAGGTGGTGTGTACAATCATCTTATCTAACCCCTTCATTTTAACATTTAGAAAATTAAGATCTAGATAGTTTAAGTGACTTGCCCAATTAAATAAGGTTTGATCTCAGTCACGGGAGTTAGGACTAAAAGGCGTAAGAAGAATCTGGAGTCCTGAAACTAAAGAATATGGCAGAAAGTGAATTAAACAATCCATCACTTATTAAGTGCCTACTCTAGGTAAGAAGTTATGAAAAGTCCTGGGGACCTAGAGAAAAATGAAGCAACATTTTGCTTCTAGGAGCTTATATTCTGCTGGGGAGCAGTCCTGGTCAAAGGCAGGGGGATAGTTCAGATGACCTCAAGGTCCTTTCCAGTCTTAAGATTATTTTCAACTGCGGTTGCTCAGACTCTGACCTTGGCTGTGCAAAGAACTGAAATCTTTTAGAGTTGGCAAAGCTCAGCTAATGAAAAGGATCTAAAGGGACGTTCTTATATTTAGTAATGCTGGAGTTCTGTATAAATGGTCAGTCTGTGAAGTTAATGATCCACTGAAGATGGGAGGGGAAAGAATAGTGCAGGCACACACACGCGCACACACACACACACACACACACACACACACACACACACTTCTTGTTTGGTTACCTCTCCCTTCCTTCTGTGAGTTTAATTTGAAGACTCTTGTAATTGAGTCATCCCCTAGTAACACATTCGGAAGGAAAAGCAAAGAATTTCTCGGAGAATCAAATCAGCAGCACAATGAAGCACACAATTGGTTCCAAATGAGCCTTAATCTACACACATTCTGCTCATCTATAAATTCTGGGCATTGGCCAAAGATCTTTCTTTGGGGGATGCCAAAGGGCTTTTTCCTCACTTAATGGCAGAAAGACTAGGCTCTCTGTAACATGGCATGGAAATTCAATCAGGGGAAATGGTCATCGTGAATATTTTATGTGGGGGTGGAGGATAGGGGGAGGGATTGAATAGGTTCATTTCACCAAAACCCTTAAGGAAAAATCTTTGAGATATCTTGTCTTCTCAAGAGCTGGGATACTGTCCCTCCTTATTGTTTCTTGGAATGAATCTCTAGCTCCTTTCCCTTCAGTCCAAGTTCCAACTTCTTCCTGAGGCTGTTCCTGTTAATTCTCTCCTTTGCTCCCCAAACTACTGTGTGTATGTATTTTATATTTATCTGTATACATGTGGAAGGTAAGCTCCTTGAAGACAGGCACTTTTTCCATTTTTATCTTTGAATCCCCAGCATCTAGCACTGTGTTTAGAATAGAGAATAATAAATGTAAATACAGAAGGGATGTTAGAAGACATCTTAGTACAGCCTCCTTATTTTATAGATGAGGAAATTAAAGTTCTGGGAAGTTACATGACTTGTCCAAATTCACACATATAATTGAGAGAGACAGCATTTGAACTGAGGTCTTCTGACTCCAGCACCAGAGTGTGTTGTACTACAACACACAATAGGTGGGCTATTTTTTTAAACAGAGATCCAGGAGGTCTCCTGCCTCTGGCACATCTTGACCTGGGACCTAGGTAGTCATTTGATTTCTAGGTGGCCCCACCTGTACAGCAGGTGCCCACCTGCATTAGGAGGCATTTCTTCATTTGTGAGAGAACTCCTACACCAATCAAATCAAAAGTCTGATCCAAAAATACTTAAATAAACACTTGTTGAATTGAAATGTATGAAAAAGACACTTTTTCCTCCAGGAATAAACTCTGGCAAATGTCAGAATGCATTTTCTTTGTAATTTATTAAGGAAACTGAAGTTTAGAGAATTAGAGAGACTTGCTGAACAACATAACTATCAGAGACAGGATTTAAACCTAGGTCTCTTCTGATTGCCAATTCAGTACACTTTTCACTCCATAACTCTGCTAACTTTGTGACACCTTGATCCATATCAAGCAGAACCAGGAAAGCCTGGGTTCAAGTCATGCTTTTGACACATTGGCTATGTGACCCTAGACAAGTCATTTAATCTAGTTTCTAAGACTAGACCAGCCCTGCCCTAATAGAGGGAGTTTCCTCCCTCTATACATACATACATACAGAGGGGAATTCCCCTCTGCTAAAGAAACAGTGCCAAACACCAAAGGAGATTTGAAAGTACTCTCAAGACGTAGATAGGAGAGGAATTATTCCCCTCCCTGTACTTGGTATTAGGCATGAACACTCAATATCTTTTTGGAATAAAAAGGCCTGCTTCAGGACAAAATAAAAGGAATAAGCCCTGGTCATTCCATGGTGACTGAATTGTATATCTATATTCTTTCCAAATGTACTTGTTTCACTGAACTTGCTAAAGCAAGGGCATCTCCTTTGTCCTGAGTTGTTTGTTTTCTTGTCGTTCGTGCTTTGATTTTAAGAGAAGATAATTGCTCACATTAATGGGTATTTCGTTCAAAGCTAAGCAAATTAATAGCTCATTTTCCTGTTTGGAAAACTGGAATTTCAGGCTTTGTTAGTGGCAGGGGTGGTGTCAACTCCCTCTCCCCCTTCCCCACAAAACAAAAAGTGACCCAGTGCATTTCCACTCCGTTTGGTAGCTCCCATGGGGTCCAAGGAAAGAAAAGCATTTGGGGTATGGGGAGGGGGAAGGAACATTCTAAACAACTCTGGGACTTTCATGATGTCATCTCTTTCTAAGGACAGGGGAAAAGAATTCCAGAGTCAAGAGCTGAGGATTCTTACAAGGGATTCAGAATCATAAACCATCTGAGCTGGAAAGGACCATTAGAAACAGTTCAATCCAACAGCTTCATTTTTTGTAGATGAGTAAACTGAAGTCCAGGGCTAATTCATTAGTTCAGCCCTCTCTTTGTCCTCTGTTCAGCAAAGCCCAATCTGTTAATCAATGATTTCTTCCTTCGAAAAGGTGCTTTGGTCAAGTGAGGATCCCTTATCAGTCTATTGGGTGTGCAAGGTCACAGAGATATTCTTTCATCAGCATCACGAAGCTGTCTGGACCATGGAACCAACCCATTCTTTATCTTCTCCCGAAGCAGCTGATGTCTGAGTCAGCAGCTGTGCTAGGATTGGCTTCAGCTGAGTCCCAGAGGCAGTGCTTGTGGGGGCCTGAATGACAGCTACAGGAAGCAGAGCCAGCACAGTCAGACTCTGTGCCAGGATGGAAAGGGGTAGTCCTTGGTTTCTGGGAAAAACCAAGCAAGTCACACATAACTCCAACTCAGGACCCTCAATTGGCCTCCTTAGCCCCTTTGTCTGGAGTCCTTTGTAAGCCTTATAGCAAAGTGTAAATGTGAGCTATCTGCTGATAGCATCTGTGGCCCAACCCACTGAGCCAACAGGCTGGGTATAAAGTGTTCTGTGCATCCTTCCTCCATCTAAAGAATGCAATAAAACAATTTTTACTAGAGGCATTGATTGAGTGATGGTGGAAAGAACAGTGGATATGGCAACAGAGAACCTTGGTGTGAATCCCTGCCAGACCTATGTGACCTTAGGCGTGTCACCAAGCTCTTTGGGTCTTTGTTTCCTCATCTGTAAAATGGGGGTTATTTAGATTTCTAAGCTTCTTTTCTGCTTTAAATCTTACAATCCCACTGGTATAGGCGGAAGAAAGGATCCAAGGTGAAATGAGTTGCCCAGTAGTAAGATAAACTTAAGGAACTGATACCCCATTCCCCAAATTGCCCTGTGAAGGCACTCAAAAAATCTTAAGAAGTCTAGTCTGGAGGGAGCATGTTGAATGAATGACAGGCAAAATAGAGAAAAATCAGTCCATAAGCATTTATTAAACATTTAACTATGTGCAGGCCCTGGGAACTAAGCTTTTAGTATGAAGGGAAGGAGAGGTGGGAAAGAGAATAAGCACTTAGTAAGTATCTGCTATGTGCCAGGCTCTGTGCAAAGCACTTTACAAATATCATCTCATTTTATCTACCTGGAGGTAGATTCTATTATAATCCCCATTTTAGAGTCAATGAAATTGAGGCAGATAGAACTTAACTATCTTGTCCAGGGTCACACAAGCTACTAAGGGTCTGTGGCTAGCTTTAAACTCACTTTTTTTCCTGACTCCAGGACTAGATACTGTTCTAATCAACTGCCTCCAAGCAGCTGTGAGCCATTTACACCACAAAATTGAGCTACAAATCAGGCCTTGATTTATTGTTTTGTTGCTTGTCTAGACTTAAGAAAGTGATGGAGAAAATATTAACAATGCAGATTAAACCTAAAAATGTGTCTTGTTTACCTTTTGTTTATCAGAGACCTGGATGTTAATCATTTACTATCACACCCTTGGACAACGAATATGGTGGCCAGACGGGGATCAAGGTCTTGTTCTGGGGCCATGGTGTCACACTCATATAGGAATGGAGGTCATTAATCCCTACATAAGGATCCCTGACTGCTGTATTTATTTTGGTAATTATTTCCCAATTACATTTTCATCTGATTCCCACAGCAAGAGAGTGTTGGCCCCAAGTGTTTGATCCTTCTGTTCTGGGGGACACTGCTACTCCAAGGGCTCTTGAGTTTACCTGCTAATCAATAGCGTCTGGTCAACCCCTAACTCTTGCTGCCTGCCCCAAGAAGCTTGTAATCTAGGAGAAACACAACTCTACCTGATCTTTGTCCCTTGCTTCAGACTCCTTTTGGAGTTCAGTCAGGTTGAGTACTGCTTCAACTCTGTGACTCTGTCCATAGCATGCCAGTACTGTCCATGAGATTTTCTTGGCAAAGATACCGGAGTGGTTTTCCATTTCCTTCTCCAGTAGATTAAGGCAAACAGAGGTTAAGTGAATTGCCCAGGGTCACACAGTTAATAAGTGTTTGAGGCCGGATTTGAACTTAGGTCTTCCTGACTGAAGGTTCAGTGCTCTATCCACTGAGCCACCTAGCTGCCCCAGAGAGCTAAATATTGTTGTTGTTGTTGTTATTGTGTTGCTTTTCAATTGGGTCTGATTCTTCATGACCCCAATTTGGATACTAAAGTAATTTTCCATTTCCTTCTCCACCTCATTTTACAGATGAGGGAATTGAGGCAAACAGGGTTAAGTAACATGCCCAAGGTCACACAGCTAGTAAGTGTCTGGGACCAGATTTGAGCTCATGAAGATGAGTCTTCCTGACTTTAGTCCCAGCACTCCATCCACTGTACCACCTAGCTGCTTCCAAGAGCTAGATGTACCACCAAGCAAAAGCAGTCACCTTGAGGAGGTCAGCAGGCCTGAGAGGTGAAGCCAATGATACTTTTTCACGGTGGTTCCCTGATGGGACGTGAGAAGGGAATTTATATAGTCCCCTGGATTTCAGATAACACCTGAAATATGAAGCACTCAACATGAAGAGTTGGGGGCCTCATAAGTTCAGTGGAGATATAGGGTCAGAATGAGAGAGAGGTGGGAAAATGGAGAGATAGAGGTAGAGAGGAGGAAGAGAATACATCAGAGAGGGAGGAAGGGAAGGATGGTATGAATTTTTTCTTGTTTGGGATTTTTAACATTAAGTTATATGTCAGAGGGCCCTGAGAAAGTCCATTCTCAGGCCAGCTCTTTGTTGTCACAACTTTCCAATGGAAAGAATTTCAACGAAACTTTAAGGACCATCAAGATACTTGTTTCTCAAGTCCTTGGCTCCAGCCTTGAAGATTTTTTTAATACAGTGTCCAGCCTTTCCACGCTCCTCTGGTCTCTGGGCACAGCTCAAGGACCCAGAGAGGAAGGCTCTGTGGGACAGTGTCCCTGTTTGCTGCCTAGATGATCTCATGGAGTATGAATGTTGGTCCCTGGCAGGCCAAAGCAAGCTTCCTCATCACTCCCCACCCAACACTCCACTGACCTGCACACCAAAAAGCCAGCATTCACAAGGCAAGAGCATTGTGTAAGAGGGCCTGCAACTCGGAAACAGGGGAATTACCCTCCTCACACAAAAGAAATGCTTATGAAAGAATTATGAAATGAAGAAATCCTACATAACCCACATTTTTGAATCAGGTTCTTGGCAGGCAAGACATTAAGTAACAAGGTAGAGACCTGTTCAATAACGATTCTTGCTTCACAAGGGACTCATTCTTTTCTTAGAGTGCTGCTTTTAACCAATTCACTCCTGCTTTGTTATCTTAACAGTATGAGGTCATCAGGGCCCAGACTGAGAAAACTGGACTATGACAAATTTGCTGTTTAGGGGAGACCCAGATGGCCCAGAATTAAAGCAACAGGGTCATCTGCTGCAAGGACAGCCCGTTGAGCTTTGAATGTAACCTGAACTGCCAGCTCTGGTCATTCATAATTCTCTCTCCCCATCATCTTCTTGGTAAGTAACTTGATGCAGTGGCCTGGAGTTAGGAAGATGTGAGTTCATGTTCTGTCTCAGATACTTATTAGCTGGATGATCCTGGGCAAATCATTTAACCTCTCTTGGCTTCAGTTTCTTCTTCTGCAAGATGGGAATAACAATAACACCTGCCTTACAAGATTGCTTTTTTTTTTTAGGATCATATTATATATATGTATATGTACATATATATAATATAATGTAATATGTATACATACATGTATGTGTGTATATATGTATATATATATGTATATATACATATACATATTTGCACTTGGCAAACCTTAAAGCCCTATATAAATTCTAGCTACTATTATGATTAACCCTTCTGAGCCTCAGTTTTCTCACCTGTAAAATGAAACGGTTGGACAAGAAGTCCTTTCCAGTTCCAAATCTATGATCTTATGATCCTATACTCCCTAAAGTCTCTTCTCTTTGGGACATCCACCCTTTGACCTAGCTCACTTTACATATTGCTGGCAACCAATTAAGCCTAGACGTAGGGCATGGGTGCTTTCTTTTCCTTATGTGAAGTGGTAGGCTGTGGTAGAAAGAGATTCTATGTAGAAGTCAGAAATTCTAGGTTATAGTCCCAATTCTACCCCTAGCTTTCTGTGTGGCTTTGTGCCAGTCAGTTTACTTTGCTGAGGCTCAATTTCCTGAGCTTTCAGATGAGGATGCTTGGCTTACCTACCTTACCTACTTTACAGGGCTATGGAAAGGTCATGGTATAGGGTCAAGAGTGTTACTTCTGAACACAGACAACTGAATTTCAAAACCCAGTTCTCTGTGATCTTGTAGAAGTCATTTAAAATCACTGGGCCTCAGTTGCCTCATCTGTAAAATAATGGTGTTAGACTAGACAAACTCTGAGGGCCCTTTCAACTCTAAATCAATCATCCTCTAATCTTATGCCTACATGTATGAAAGTGCTTTGAAATGGAAAAAGCATCATCCAGGAGGATTGCAGTAGAATTAATCAATTCAAGTCTTTTAAGGCAGCTCCTAAAGCTTGCACAATTGCCATTAACACTAGAAGGACACAGTGTGGTCATATAATTTAAACAAGGGGGCTTATTATGCTAGAGATGGGTATGAATCCTGACCTTATGCATAGGTGGAGTAGAAAATAGCCTAAGTATTATGATTTAAGAGGTGCTGAAAGGCCTTCTTCTCCCTGAAACACTTACACTCCCCACTATCTTTCCAGCCTTCTTATACTTTATTCTCCTCAATGTACTCAATGATTTGGTGATACTGCCCACCTTGCAGATCCTCAAGCAAACACTTTCTTCTCTTGACTCCATTCATTTTCACTGGCTGTCTCTCATGTCTGGAATCCTTTCCCTTCTCATCTCTGCTTCTTGGCTTCCCTGGCTTCCTGCAAGCCTCATCTTGAACCCCACCTTCTGTAAGGAGCCTTTCACAGCCCCCCTTTCCTTCTCAGATTATCTTCATTTTAATACTGTATATATTTTGTTTGTAGTTAACCCTTGCAGATGAGTTTTCTCATCTGTAAAATGAGCAGGAGAAGGAAATGGCAAACTGTTCTGGAGACGGACATGACAGAAAATGATTGAACAACAAAAAAACATAGCCGTTTGCATGTTTGAGCTCCCTGAGGGCAAGGAATGCTTCTTGCCTTTCTTTGTATCTCTAGTGCTTTGCATAGTGTTTTGTACATAGTAAGCACTTAATAAATACCTGTTGACTTGACAACTCTTTTGCCTGCCACTGGACCAGAAGTTCTTAGAGTAACTTCTTTGTGGTCAAGATCTGTCTGTGGAAGGTTCTGTTCAAATGAATTAAGTGCTTGAAACTCATTCACATCCATTCTCACATTGGCATAGTTGAGCTTATCAGGTAAGCTCACCAACATTAAGAAAGAAGGACCCTAAGAAGATAGAAACCAGGACAGGTCAATGATAATTTGGGTCAGAGATGGGGAGGTTAGGAAGGAAGGGATAGAACATGTTGAGGATAAAAAGTGTGAATGGGGAAAGGTGGAGACAAAATGAAATTATTTTAAAGGGAGAAAGGGATGGTGGTAAGGCCTCAAACTTACTCTACCACATTTGCAAGTTGAAAGGGACATCAAGGACCTTCATCTAGTCCAATGAATAATTAAAGTTCCCTCTACTATGTATCTGACAAGTGTTATTTCACCTCATAACACTTATTAGCTGTGTGAACCTGGCTTAACTCCTTAACTTCTCTGTGCCTCAGTTTTCTCATCTGGTTTTGTTTTGTTTTTGTTTTGAGACTGAGTCTCCCAGTCATGAGACAGATCCCATTATTGATTGGCAGAGGAGCTCCATTTCTGGTCTCTGTTAGTTTGCCTCTTCATCTCCCCCACTTCTTGGGGTTCACCATATTGAAGCTTACTCAGGGCAGACACTAGATAGCATTAGTTTACTGTAGCTCAGGGGTCACCTAGGGTGGTACAGTGCCTGGTATGGAGTCAGAAAGACCTGAGTTCAAATCTGGCCTCAGATCTTACTAGCTGTGTGATCTGGGGCAAGTCATTTAACCCTGCTTGCCTCAGTTTCCTCATCTGTAAAGTGAGCTGGAGAAAGAAATGGCAAACCCCTCCAGCATCTTTGCCAAGAAAATCCCAAATGGGGTCATGGAGAGTTGGAACAACTGAAATTACTGAACAACAGTGTAGCTCAGAACTCCCAAGTTTTAGAGATCTACTAGCCTCATCCTTGCAGGGATTATAGCTGGGTATTCCACTGTACCCAAGTCCATATTTGTAAAATGGTCACCAAGGTCCCTTCCAGCTCTAATCTATGATACAATTACTATCCCACCTTTGCTTGGAGACCTCCAATGAGGGGTGTCCCCAATGGCAGCCTGCTCTGTTTGATCTGCTTCACATTTCTGTATGATCCACTCTTACTTCCAGGTGGCTAAGAAACCCTCTGCTACATTTCTCCTCAATGTGCCCTGAATTTCATTTTGTTAAGCATGAATTTTTAAAAACAAATCTACTTCTTTACCCCGAGGCTTTCTGTCCGCAGGGGGGAAAATGCCAAGGAAAGGGGATTTTTGTGTTTTCACAGAATTATGGCTTTATTTCAGGCTGAGAGGTGTGTACACTCTTCAGGCTAGATTAGGTCTCAATCTTGAAAATAAGATCCTAGGCTCCCTTGAGTGGACTCCACAAAAGTCTGATAAGCTGTGGAAGTTTTTAACAAGAGTCTGGCTTAGGCGTGTTAGAAGCCTACATCAGAACCGTAATTGAATAAAATAATTGTGCTCCTGCTCTTGGCCTCCCAACTTATGAGTAACACCATAGGCAGGCAGCATAATGAATGGAAAGAATTTCATTGGAGAACATGTCAGGCTGTGGAGTTTGCAGGTTTCAAAGTGCTTTCACTTGCGGGCAGCTTGCCAGGAGCAAGGAAAATACCTGGATAATTAGATGTTGGATTATCAGCCAAATATCCTTTTCCCTCCCCCTCCCCCACCTCCCCACATTACACAATCCTGAAACCCAAATTTGTCTCCAAGTTATCCATTTCATGACCACAGAATTTCAGAGAAAGTCTTTGAGGAAGTGGGAGGGGGGGAGGAGGGGAGGAAAATCCCAATATTAGTCTCTGTTATTGAGACTGTTCCTGTTTCTTTGTTTCTTCAAACCACATTGATACTGAGGATATTGAAGACCTAGATGAGTAGCTCTGATTGGAGAAGGTGGAGAGTAGACATCAGAGAGCTCCTTTCAGATCCTTTATTTAAGGAGGAGACCCAGCATAGACACCTCATCCACTTCTCACCTGGCTGCTCTACTGGACTTTTCCATTGTTTTAAGAAACGCATTTTCCTTCATCAAATATGAAACTCAAACCTCCTCACTACCTCCTGCCCCATGGTCACTTTCTCCCTCTGATTGGAGAGGGTGGAGGTAGACATTGCAGAGCTCCTCTCAGCTCCTTTATTTAAGTAGGGAGCCCAGGATAGAAACCTCATCATTTCCCACCTGACCACAGGATCTTACTATGTGCCCATGCTGGGTACCTTCCCTTCCTTCCCCCTCCCTTTTCAGTGTCTTTGAATGAGTTATCTCCCCCATTAGATTATAAGCTCTTTGAGGGCAGGGACTATCTTTTGCTTTTTTTTTGTATCCCCAGTGTTTAGCACAATTCTGGCACATAGTAGGAACTTAATAAATGTTTATTGATTGACTGAACACCTCTGATCTTCCAAACCAAGCTTATACCTTGGAATAAGTTGTCAAGGGACCCCAAATGGACCTGGGATCTTCAAATTAGCTTACCTTTTGTGAAAAAATGCATGGTTTTAGCTGGAAACATTCTGCTTTGGGGTCTATCTTCCTTCCTTCCTTCCTTCCTTCCTTCCTTCCTTCCTTCCTTCCTTCCTTCCTTCCTT